>NC_052084.1:22872476-23172533 GCF_015852505.1 Tachyglossus aculeatus | reverse complement strand
TATATACAACTGTATACCAGTGCTGTGGGGAGGGGAAGAAGGCAGGGCAGGGGGGATGGGGAGAAAGAGAGGAAAAAGGGGGATCAATCTGGGAAGGCCTCCCGGAGGAGGTAAGCTCTCAGTAGGGCCTTGAAGGGAGGAAGAGAACTAGCTTGGCAGATGTGTGGAGGGAGGGCATTCTAGGACGGGGGAAGGACGTGGTCCAGGGGTCAACGGCAGGAC
The DNA here is from genome assembly GCF_015852505.1 of Tachyglossus aculeatus. Classification (NCBI taxonomy): domain Eukaryota; kingdom Metazoa; phylum Chordata; class Mammalia; order Monotremata; family Tachyglossidae; genus Tachyglossus; species Tachyglossus aculeatus. The sequence continues at coordinate 23,172,311 of NC_052084.1, read as the reverse complement.
AGGAGAGAACGAGGGGGCTCACACAGGGCTCACAGTCTAATTAGGAGGGAGAACAGGTACTGAATCCCCATTTTGCAGATGAGGGAACTGAGGCACAGTTCCCAGTCAAGTGACCAGGAAATGCAGCAGGTAAGTGGTGGAGTTGGAATCAGAACCCAGATCCTCTGACTCCCAGGCTTGTGCTCTTAACATTCTTCAGCATTAATGTGGTTGGGGAGCAGAAATTCATTAAAAGATCTCATTTGGAGAAGCAGCATGGTTTAGTGGATGGAGCACAGGCCTGGGAATCAGAAGGTTCTAATGAGTTCTAATCCTGGCTCTGCCACTTCTCTGCTGTGTGACCTTGGGCAAGTCACTAGACCTCTCTGAACCTCAGTTCCCTCATCTGTAAAATGCTAATCAAGTCTGTGAACCCTAGTGGGACAGGAACTGTTTCCAACCCAATTACCTTATATCTACCCCAGCGCTTAGAAGAGTCCCTGGCACATAGTAAGTGCTTAGCAAATACCATAATTAGCATGATTATTAGTATTATTACTGGGATCTGAAAACGTTAATGCATTTTCCTGAGTGCCTCCTTTGTTGATCAGGTCTGTACGGTGAAGACATATTTTTGAGGCAATTTTTCTAGAGGATTTTTCTTTTGACCCCTATAGACTGTAAATTCTTTGTGGACAGGGAACATGGCTATCAACTCTGCTTTACTGAACTCTTCCAAGTGCTTAATACAATGTTCTGCACACAGTAAGTGCTCAATTCATTCAGTTATTCATTCAATCATATTTATTGAGCGCTTACTGTGGGCAGAGCATGTACTAAGCGCTTGGGAGAGTTCAATGCAACAATAGACATATTCCCTGCCCATTACCATTTATTGATTGACCTAGATTTGCATGGGACATCAAATCGATGTTTGTAGGGAGGGTAGGTGTGAGGAGTCAGAACATGCAAATCATGCAGTACATGCCCAACCAGAATTCTGAAAATATGCCAATAGCACTTATGCTGTCGAGTTGTCTCCGACCCATAGCAATACCATGGACGCATCTTTCCTAAAATGCCTCACCTACAAACTGCAATCGTTCTGATAGTGAATCCATAGAGTCTTCTTAGTAAAAGTACGGAAGTGGTTTACCATTGCCTCCTTCTGCGCAGTAAACTTCAGTGTCCGCCTTTGACTTTCTCCCATGCTGCTAATGCCCAGCCAGCACACGTGAGTTTTGACCTGTAGCAGATAGCCTTTCACTCACTAGCCACTGCCCAAGCTGGGAATGGAATGAGCATGCCTCTGCTTCACTCTCCCTCCCGTAGTCAAGACTAGTAGATTACTGGAAACTCTTAAGAGAAGTGCGTGGCACATAGCAAGGATTTAACAAATACCATAAAATAATAAAAAAGACTGATGATCTAATCAACGGACAAGGAATTGGAAGACATGTACCGATATGTACATATCTGTAATTTATTTATTTATTTTAATTAATGTCTGTCTTCCCCACTCCCCAGACTGTAAGCTCACTGTGGGCAAGGAATATATCTGTTTACTGTTGTATTTTACTTTCCCAACTTCTTAGTGCAGTGTTTGGCATGCAGTAAGTGCTCAATATATACGATTGAATGAATGAATGAATGAATCAATGAATCAATGAATGAACTAGGAAAACAGGAAAGGTGACAGTAGTCCTGGAGGAACTATGGTGTGATGGAACAACTTCTCCCAACTCTGTTTCTCTGGGGTATTGGAAAATTATCCAGGTGCACTGGGCCAGCTAGAGTAGGCTGGACAGCAATCCTCATATTTCCCTTCTAAATGGCTCCTAGCCCAGCAGTCCTCTGGAAACAGGTAGGAGAGTGGTTCCTTGGCCTTTAGCTAATTAGAGTGGCCATCTAGAAGTAAAGAAGCTTTCTCTCCTCCAACCACCTTCTTCTCCTAAACCTTCCCACCTACTCTGCTTTCAAGAGTCATTTCCTGAGGGTCCTCCAAAAGTTAACCACTTTACCACCATCTTTGACATTTAGGCCTCCTTCATGAGGAGATGGGAATGATGGTTTAATCAGAGAAGTAGTGTGGTCTAGTGGATAAAGCACGGGCCTGGAATCCAGAAGGACCTGGGTTCTATCCCAGCACTACTACTTGTCTGCTCTTTGACTCACTGTAATGTTACCGAGGGTTCTCAACCCTAAATCCCAGTCAAAATAGCCCTTAAAGTCACTTTAGGAAGGCCCGAGACCCTGTTGGCCTCCATTAGGTCCTAAAATCCTCCACCTCTTCCCTTCTTGGGGCCTGCATGTTGGGGGAGTCTCGGCCTAGGGTAACCCAAATCCATGAATCCCTATCACTCCCACCACCCCAAATCTGAAGCCCAGGCACTTCCCTGGAGGCAAAGGGGTCACTGAGAACTACCATCCTGCCATCTGCCTTCCAGGTAGTGGAAAGAGCATGGTTTTGGGAGTCAGAGGACATGGGTTCTAATCCCAGCTCTGCTACGTATCTTCAGTGTGACCTTAGGCAAACCACTTGATTTCTCTGTGCCTCAGTTACCTCATCTGTAAAATGGAGATTAAATAATGATAAGAAGAAATGGTATTTGTTAAGCACTTACTATGTGCCAAGCACTGTTTTAAGAGCTAGGGTAGATAAAAGGTAATCAGGTTGTCCCACCTGAAGCTCACAGTCTTAATCCCCATTTTACAGGTGAGGTAATTGAGGCACAGAGAAGTTATATGACTTGCCCAGAGTCACACAAAAGACAAGTGGCAAAGCCAGAATTAGAGCCCACGACCTCTGACTCCCAAGCCCGGGCTCTTACCATTAAGCCACACCATACCTTAAAAGGCTGTGAGCCCCAGGTGGGACAACCTGATTACCTTGGATCCACCTCAGAGCTTAGAACAGTTCCTGACACATAGTAATCACTTAACAAATGCCATAATAATAATAATTTTTTTATTACAGGGTGTTCGTGGAGAAAGTGCTTCCTCAGCTTCCCTGGTCCACATGTCTCTCTGATACTTGTAGCTTCTCCTCCAGCCCTCCCACAGGCAGACACAAAGAGCACTCCATATCATGTAATAGTTATTCTTGCAAGTATTCATAACTAGGTTAACTAGGTAACTATCAAACAGAATTTTGGTTCAAACCACCAACTCTACTACTATTGTCCCCAAGACATCCTTTACTCTCCAGTAGACATCCCAGGATTCACTTTTTTTCTGGTACATTTTCCCCTTCAGGGGCAGAAGCCTTGCTTTCTAGAGTCCTACTACCTGGACTCCAAACCTTCAGATTATCTGACTTCCCTTTAGAATTATCTCTGAGCCCTCCCTGTGCCCTGTGCCCTTTCAAGCATTCCCTGTGTCCTGCTCTCCCTGGGAGAGAGATTCATTCTTTCAATCATATTTATTGAGCGCTTACTGTGTGCACAGCACTCTACTAAGCACTTGGGAAGTACAAATCGGCAACATATAGAGACGGTCCCTACCCAACAACAGGCTCACAGTCTAGAAGGTGGAGACAGACAACAATACAAAACAAGTATACAGGTGTTGATACCAACAAAATAAATAGAATTATAGCTATATACACATTCATTCATTCATTCAATCGTATTTGTTGAGTGTTTACTGTGTGCAGAGCACTGTACTAAGCGCTTGGGAAGTATAAATTGGCAACATATAGAGACGGTCCCTACCCAACAGTGGGCTTACAGTCTAGAAGGGGGAGACAGAGAGCAAAATAAAACATATTAACAAAATAAAATAAATAGAATAAATATGTACAAATAAAATAAATAGAGTAATAAATACGTACAGACATATATACATATATACAGTAGCTGTGGGGAGTGGAAGGAGGTAAGGCGGGGGGATTGGGAGGGGGATAAGGGGGAGAGGAAGGAGGAGTCTCAGTATGGGAAGGCCTCTTGGAGGATGTGAGCTCTCAGTAGGGTCTTGAAGGGAGGAAGAGAGCTAGCTTGGTAGATGTGTGGAGGGAGGGCTTTCCAGGCCAGGGGGATGACGTGGGCGAGGGATCGACGTCAGGACAGGTGAGAACGAGGCACGGTGAGGAGATTACCGGCAGAGGAGTGGAAGGTGCGAGCTGGGCTGTAGAAGGAGTAGTACACATCATTAATGAAATTAACAGACTAGTACAAATGTACCAATATACACAAGTGCCGTGGGGAGGGGAAGAGGTTAGGGCAGAGGGAGGGAGGGGGGCGATGGGAAGGGGAGGAGGAGGAGAGGAAAAATGGCGGGCTCAGCCTGGGAAGGCCTCTTGGAGGAGAAGTGATTTCAGAAGGGCCATGAAGATGGGAATCAATCTCGCACCTCCCTATTTTATAATAAAAAATAATAACTGTGGCATTTGGTAAGCGCTTACTTCGTGCCGGACACTGTACTAAGCTCTGGGGCGAATACAAGCAAATTAGGTTGGACTCAGTCCCCGTCCCACGTGGAGCTCACAGTCTCAATCCCCATTTTACAGATGAGGTAACTGAGGCACGGACAAGTGAAGTGGCATGCCCAAGGTCGCACGGTAGACAAGTGGAGAGGAATTAGACCCATGACCTTCTGACTCCCAGGCCCATTTTCTATCCACTAGGCCATGACCCCTCCAGTGGTAATGATAACAATAATTATGATGGTATTTGCTAAGTGCGTACTATGTACGAAGCACAGTTCTAAGCTCCGGGGTAGATACAGGTTATCAGTTTGGACAAAGTACCTGTCCCATATGGGGCTCACAGTCTTAATCTCCATTTAACAAATGAGGTAACCGAGGCCTAGAGAAGTGAAGTGAGACTTGCTCAAGATCACACAACAGACAAGTAGTGGATCCTGGATTAGAACCCATGACCTTCTGACTCCAAAGCCTGTGCTCTATCCACTATGACATGCTGCTTTTCAATTCAGGACTTTTCTGTTAATTCAGGACTTCCCCAACACCTAAACATTCAAGAACTCATGACTTCCTAAAGTACGTTTGGACATATAACTGTGCAAAGCATTGTACTAAGTGCTTGGGGAAATATAATAAATATATACTTGTTAGAGGCGATCCCTGACCTCAAGAAGCTTACAGTCTATTGGGTGAGGCAGACATAAAGATAAATTACAGATAGGAGAAATACTAGAGTATAAGATTACGTACGTAAGTGCTGTGGGGCTGGGATGAGTATTGAAGTAATTAAGGAGTACTAAGCCAAATCCATAGTCAACACAACAGGAAGGACAGATAAAGGAAATGAAGGCTTAGTCAGAAAAGTTCTTCTGGAGGAGAAGCGATCTGAGGAGGGTTTTGAAGGTGGGGAGAATTGTGGACTCGGATATGAAGTGGGAGGGAGGGTCAGACACGACAGAGGACATGGACAAGGGGTCAGGATGGGATAGATGACAATAAGGCACAGAGAGTAGGTTGGCAATTAGAGAAGCAGAGATTGCACTTTGTGTTGTAGTGGAAGATCGGTGATGTGAGGTAGAGGGGGAGAGATGACTGAGTGTCTTAAAGCTGATGGTAAGGATTTTCTGTTTGATGTGGAGGTGGATGAGCAACTAATTCGGGTTTTTGTGGTGTGGCAAAATACTGAGTAGTATTTGGACTCAGATAGAATGATGACATGGATACCGATACAGGCCTGATCTTTGAGTTCAAATAAGGGACCAGACATAGATGTAAACCCAGGCTCAAAATCAGAAATGGAAAGGGGCAGACACTCTCTCATGTTCTTATTCTCTTGTTTTGTGAACTTGACTTCAGCAGCCTTCCCAAATTGATTCATTTCACGTATAAAAAGATAACATCCAATCCAAAAGCTTTAAACAATAAAGTGAATTGAATAATTTAATCTTCTTCTTCAGAATGAAACACTTAATTCGTTACACCATGTGCTCATTGATAACTGCACCTCTCCCAAATGCACGACAAATGCCATTTTCTTTCCTTCCCCTCACAACCCTAACATATGTGATCAGTGCATTTCCCATGCCCCCCTCCCCTTGATCTGCCTTTCTACCTTTGTTGCCCCAGCCTGGCTGTGGAGTACGGTTCCATAGCAGGACTTCCAGCCAACCTAAGTCTGTCGGACTCAGTCTGCATCTCCAGCTTCCCAGGGCACATCCCGGCCCACAGAGATGGCATCGAAGATGTCTCAGTTGTCAAGGCACAGCAGTGGCTATGGGGCTAGATGATGTCCAGCAGGATCACTTCCTGTGCACAGCTACAGCTTTCAGGGTTGTGTTTCATCTCCTCACAAATGATGAGGAGAAACTCAACAGGTTCAAGACTGAACTCCTTGTCTTCCCTCCCAAACCCTGCCCTCTCCCTGACTTTCCCATCTCTGTTGACGGCACTACCATCCTTCCCGTCTCACAAGCCCACAACCTTGGTGTCATCTTCGACTCCACTCTCTCATTCACCCCTCACATCCAAGCCGTCACCAAAACCTGCCGGTCTCAGCTCCACAACATTTCCAAGATCTGCCCTTTCCTCTCCAACCAAACCGCTACCCTGCTCGTTCAAGCTCTCATCCTATCCCGTCTAGACTACTGTATCAGCCTTCTCTCTGATCTCCCATCCTCATGTCTCTCCCCACTTCAATCCATACTTCATGCTGCTTCCCTGCTTGTCTTTGTCCAGAAACGCTCTAGGCATGTTACTCCCCTCCTCAAAAATCTCTAGTGGCTACCAATAAATCTGCGCATCAGGCAGAAACTCCTCACCCTCGGCTTCAAGGCTATTCATCACCTCGCCCCCTCCTACCTCACCTCCCTTCTCTCCTTCTACAGCCCACCCCGCACCCACCTCTCTTCTGCCGCTAATCTCCTCACCGTGCCTCGTTCTCGCCTGTCCCGCCATCGACCCCCGGCCCATGTCATCCCCCGGGCCTGGAATGACCTCCCTCTGCCCATCCGCCAAGCTAGCTCTCTTCCTCCCTTCACGGCACTACTGAGAGCTCACCTCCTCCAGGAGGCCTTCCCAGACTGAGCCCCTTCCTTCCTCTCCTCCTCGTCCCCCTCTTCATCCTCCCATCTTACCTGCTTCCCTTCCCCACAGCACCTGTATATATGTATATATGTTTGTACATATTTATTACTCTATTTATTTATTCATTTACTTGTACATGTCTATTCTATTTTATTTTGTTAGTATGTTTGGTTTTATTCTCTGTCTCCCCCTTTTAGACTGTGAGCCCACTGTTGGGTAGGGACTGTCTCTATATGCTGCCAACTTGTACTTCCCAAGCGCTTAGTACAGTGCTCTGCACACAGTAAGCGCTCAATAAATATGATTGATTGATTGATTGATTGATTGATTGATGAGGTTCAGAAGTTGCAGTGGGCAACTTTGGGGCCAGCAGGAAGGCATTCAAGGACTTATCACATTGAGCTCATGTGTAGAGATGCTGCAGTAATAGGGCAAAGGTAGACTGGAGGCAGGATGTGCTAGGCCCACTTTACCCTGTCCACCTGGGATACAGGGCATCTCAAAAAAGGAGGATTGACAGCAGTTACAGGAATCGATTGTAAGCAGCAGGCTGTTGGTCCAGATCCCACCTCTCTTTGCAGGGCAGGTCTCTGAGTATCACAGCTAGGAAAGCCAGGGGGCAGCAACTGGGATAAAGGTGAACATGCATCCTGCCTGTGTGTATTAATAATAATGATTATTATTATTATTACGGTATTTGTTAAATGCTTACTACGTGCCAAGCACTGCTCTGAGCGCTGAGGTAGATACAAGGTACTCAGGTTGTCCCGTGTGAGGCTCACAGTCTTTAATCCCCATTTTCCAGATGAGGTAACTGCGGCCCAGAAAAGTGAAGTGACTTGTCCGAGGTCACATAGCAGACAAGAAGCAGAGCCAGGATTAGAACCCATGAGTTCCTGACTCCCGGGCCCATGCTCTATCCACTACGCCATGCTGCTTCTCGTTCTCGTTCTCACTTCTTGTTGCATTACACCTGACTGTAGGGTGACTCAGGGAATCTCACCTGGAGTGGCTTGGGAGTGGTGAAAAGGGCATACGTGGGCTGGCCCGCAGGCCATATAATAACAATAATAATAACGGCATTTATTAAGCGCTTTCTATGTGCAAAGCACTGTTCTAAGCGCTGGGGAGGTTACAAGGTGATCAGGTTGTCCCATGGGGGGCTCACAGTCTTAATCCCCATTTTACAGATGAGGTAACCGAGGCACAGAGAAGTTAAGTGTCTTGCCCAAAGTCACACAGTATGGGGCAAACATCATACTATAGGATCGCACTCACCTTGTTTCAGATGGGGGGGGGGCGTTCAGCAACAGTGAAAAAGGCAGAGTCAGGCTGGTGGACTGATTCCATAAGGCCAAGTATACCCTGTCAGGCTGGGAATCACAGTAACTCAATCCACAAGGGCTATCAACATCACCGGGGATAGAAGTCAACAAGCAGGCCTACAGATTCTGATCTATCCCACTGAGTATGTGGGAGAGGAACTGTGTCTAGTCTGATTATTTTGAATCTAACCCAGCTCTTAACATAGAGCTTGCCTCATGGTACAAGCTTTACAAATCCCATTATTGCAGGTGAATGATGAAAGGTACTGAGAACTGAACAGGCTTCACCGGGCCTTTTTCCCACTCCAGAGATTGGATGCCAACCTGGTCCCCTAGGAACCTTATGAAAGACCAGTGTCTGAGACAGACAGTTCATGCTGTAATCTGATACTTATATCCCTGGAAGAAGAGTGTTAGAGACGCCTTAGCCTCAGGTAAATGATGAAAAGTTCCTGATGGTGACAGGAGAACATCTGGGTTCTTTTTTAAGGTGCCGAAAGGAATGTATGAATGTGTTGGGATTGTATTCACCCCTATGTCCATGTAAGAATGGGTTAGGTTTAAATGAACTGGTCATTGTTGTGCAAATGCATACTGTGGGAGAAATTCCTAACAGAATTAAGGTATCTTCACAGGTTGAGAGCCGTTATATTGGAGAAGCAGCATGGCAGAGTGGATAGAGCATGGGCCTGGAAGTCAGAAGGAACTGGGTTGTAATCCGGGCTCTGCTACTTGACTTCTGTGTGACCTTGGGTAAGTCACTTAGTTACTTAGCCTCAGTTACCTCTTCTGTAAAATGAGGATTGAGACTGTGAGCCCCAAGTAGGCAGGGACTGTCTCCAACCCAATTTACCAGTATCCACTCCAGCACTTAATATCTAGTAATCGCTTAACAAATCCCATTATTTATTGTTATTATTATTATTATTATTATTATTATTATTATTTTGGTGTTTCCCTTCTCTCAGCAATTCGTGAAACCATCTCGTTGGTAACTATGCTAGCCTCAAGTGCTACATCACAATTTCCCAAAGGAATAACTATAAATATATATTTACATGCTGTATAGATGAGTTCAGGTGAGTCAGTGAATTAACACTTCCATTTGAATAATTCTGTAGGTATGCTTGGTGGAAGAATACAGAATGCAGTCGAATACAGAATACGTGGGTGGAGGGGGGAATACAGTCGAACCAATACTCCGAACTTCCTATACTAATTGACTGCAAAATCCCAGCAGGCAGTCAAATCTGAAGGGGTGAGAAATTCAGAGGGAAATTGTGGCCCAGCTAATCCTTGCTTGTTGTTATCCTGTAATAAGTCACAAGTGGTTTCTCTGTAATGGGAACACCTTCTCTCCAGCTCCTATCTGACAGTTTCAAGATCCTGCCATTGAGAAGACAGGAAACCTGCAAATGAAACATGGGGCTGTCAGGTCCAACTGAAAAACCAAGTCGCAGCTGGACAGACCAAGAGGCTTTTTACTGCAATATTAATGCAGATCTGTACTGGTGAGGAAAGACAGAGCCTGTTGCCTCAGAAGCAAGCTCAACCTTATCATCAAAAAGTGGGAGAAGTAGCTAGTTAGAGTCCATGGTGGGCATGGTGTTGCTTCACACCAACAACAGGATCCAATCAAGTGTGGCTCCAGTTTTCATAACTGAGACAGGATGTGGCTGAAATTGATGACTGGGGAAGTTATAGCTGAACTTGACAATAGGAGGAAGGTGTGGCTGAGCCATGATTTGGGAAAACAAGGTAGATTAATGCAAAATGAAGATTGAAAAAAATGGAGTAAAGTTGGTTAAGACTTGTTTTCCAAAGTGGTAGGAAACCTAAACAACCTTTTTGTCAGGCCTTTATTGGGAATTAAAAAAAAAACCCTAGGGATTTGGAGCTATCAGTTTAGAAGATTAGGTTAAGAGGGTGGTCAATTTTATCACATGTGGTTGTGGAGTTGGCATGATGTCATTGTTTGCATAGCGTGGCTTAGTGGCATAAACAAATACCATTATTATTATTATTAGTGGGAAAAGCACGGGTTTGGGAGTCAGAGAACACAGGATCTAATCCCAGCTCCGCCATTTGTCTTCTGTGTGACCTTGAGCAAGTCACTTAACTTCTCTGTGCCTCAGTTACCTCATCTGTAAAATGTGGATTAGGACTGTGAGTCCTTTGTGGGACAACCTGATTACCTTGTATCTACCCCAGTGCTTAGAACAGTCCTTGGCACATAAAAAGCACTTAACAAATACCATCATTATTATAGCGTACAAGGCCAGGAATGGAGGTGTTCTATTCCACATACATCCTTGCGGGGTGGGCCACTGACAGATTCCAAGCTAAACTTTCTGGTTCACCTCTGATAACAATACACGTGGTATTGGACATGTTATCAACAAGTAGGGTGCAAAATAAATTAGCTGACGTAAATCAGTTGCGGGAAAAATGACTGGGAGACATGACTTCAGACAGAGCAGTATAGAGAAGGAAGGTGACTACTTGCCCGTTCACCTCCCGAGAGAGGTATGAGTGACAAGCAGCCCCGATCCCAGCCACTTTCTCCCCTTTTATTTGGTTCCCCATACGAAATACACAAAGGATTCCTGCACGCAAAATCTCAGTAGGTATCCCTGTTATCAGGAGATGTTATCAAGAGACAACAACCACACAAGATAGGGTAGTCCCAGACAGAGCAGAACCACTTTGATTAGTGTAAACCCTCCTCGATTACTGAATCTTCCATGCAGCTGGAGCCTATTCCTCACACATCTTGTTGTTGAGCCTTGCACACAATGGAGTCGGTTATGCTAAGCCTATAGGGAAAATGCAGTCATTGCCACTCCTGTGAGAAGTATGCGGCTAGGGTGAAAAACAGACATATTATGATCACGGTAGTCTATTTTATTCCACGGGAGCAGGAGTACAGATATTCCTCTTAGGGAATGAGGACCATGACCAGAAACCCAACAATTGCTCATTTTCACATCTGTGGTATATTGTACCAAAGTCCTGAGGAGCACATTAACCTAAGAAGGGTTGAGCCCTGCTCCAAACAAGAGGCAGTTTAACCCTACCGTCATAGGGGCTAAATGCCCCATTTTGTTAATTTTATTACAAGCCCCAAAAGGACTAAACAGAAAAAGCAGTTATTCCTGGAGTTGACTCAAAGTCCCAGTGAGTGCTATCTGGTTTCGGTCACACACCGGTGTACTTCATGTAGGTTCTTCATCAAGGAAGGAAGGAGTCAATCCACTTATCTCCAGGGAAGCAGCCTGCGTAGTGGATCGAGCACAGACCTAGGAGTCAGAAAGTCATGGGTTCTAATCCTGCCTCTGTCACATGTCTGCTGTATGGCCTTAGGCAAGTCACTTCGCTTCTCTGTGCCTCATTTACCTCATCCGTAAAATAGGGATTAAGATTGAGCCCTATGCAGGACAGGGACTGGGTCCAACCCGATTTGCTTGCATCCATCTCAGCGCTTAGTACAGTCCCTGACACATAGTAAGTGCTTAAAAATTATGGTATTTGTTAAGCGCTTACTATGTGCCAAGCAGTTCTAAGCCCTGAGGTAGATACAAGGTAATCAGGTTGCCCCATGTGAGGCTCACAGTCTTAATATATAGTGGGGGAGTTAGGCATTAAACTAAATTACAGATAGGGAAAACAGCAGAAAATAAGGATAAGTGCTGTGGTGCAGTAAGTACCAAAGTACTTAATCGGTAGAGATTCACTTGCATAGGCAAGGAAGGTGATAAGGTGGAAGAGGAGGGATTAGTCAGGGAAGGCTTCCTGGAGGAATTCTTTTTGTAGTATGGTAGAAAAGACTGGGAGTTGTCAACAGGTTTGTGAGACAGGGAGAATGATGGGGTTTTCAACAGTTATGGGAAAGCTGTGGGGAAAAGAGGGTTTGGGCAAGAAGATGAGGGGCTCAGTTTTGGACATACTGCGATGTGCATAGCTTACCACTGGAGTCACTTAGGGAACTTCCAGACCCTTCATGGCTATGATTCTCTGGGTCCTAAAGCCCTCAAGTTCTTCTGTTCTTGAATTGTAGGATTAGATATCTTCTGCTCAGGACACCCCAAATTTCTGTGTCCTTATTGCTGCCACTACCCTCTGGGTGAATTCCAGTTATCTACCCAAAGGTGAAGGGGTCATAGGGACTAATCTTCCACCATCACCTCTTCCGGGGCTGGCTACAGGAAGCTGGTGGAGAAAATACTCCCTCCCACACCAGTGATCCCCCCCACCCCCAACCCAGGCTTCATGGCTACTTGGATCCTGAAGCTTCTCCTCCAGCCCCTACCACTGGCAGACATCAAGATCTGAGGTCCCAATAATGTTTAACAGTTTTCTAATCCAATATCAATGTAAAATAATTCCGGTTTAAACCATTTTTCCTTAGGTGTAATACTTCCCTCCCCCTCCCCCCCCCCCCGCCAGGACCCTGTAATAATAGTATGATGGTATTTGTAAAGCACTGTTCTAAGCTCCTGTAGCCATTGTAGCGCTCATGTTCTTCTGTATCTTTCCCCTCTTCTCTTGGGGCAACCCAGGTTCTTAAGTCACCCTCACTAAATCTTCTACAATGCTAACCCCAAGAGCTATCTACCAATCTCCCAAAGAAATAGCTATAAACATATATTTATATGTTGCATATATGACTGCAGGTGAGTTACTGCATTAGCATTGTCCATATGAATAATTCTCTAAGTATGTGTGGTGGGGTAGTACAGAACCAATACTTCAAAATTCCTGTACTAATTGACTGCAAGCTCCCTGAAGGCAGTCAAATAAGAAGGGGCCAGAAATTCAGAGGGAAATTGTGGCTTAACTAGTCTTGGCTTGTTGTTGTCCTGTAATGAGATACAAATGGTTTCTCTGTAAAGAGGACTCCTTATCTCCAGCTCCTACCTGACAGTGTCAGGATCCTGCCACTGACAAGATAACTTGCAGCCCCAGAGGGAGAGGAGCTTATGGTGTTCTTCCATATAACTGCTGCCCTTGTCACATCACCAGACTAGGCCTTTCCAAGCTCTAGCATCAAAGAACATACTTCTGAGTTATTCCTTGTAGCTCAGACTCTGAGGCCAGGTAGCAAGGGATAGGGGACAGATGGAGTCCTGGACCAGGGGAAGGCTGGTCAGCAAGACCAGAATGGAACATTGGTGGTGAGCATAGTCTCTTTCCCCTCCACCACTGGACCCTCATGCCTATCCCCAACAAAGCCTATGGGGAGTCAAGAGCCTGAAAGGGACTGGAAATCCCTTTCAGGCTCTTGACTCCCCATAGGCTTTGCTGTTCTGGTAGTGGGCAACTGTCAGCGAGGGCCCAAATCTGTTGCTAGATACCCTCAAAAACCTTTCAGCACGTCTCTCCAACTCTTGGCTTGCTCTTTCACACAACACCCTGCTCTTCCACTTTGGAACAGCGAAAGATAGTGTAGGGGAAAAGGGGTAGGGCTGATAGGCCTGGTCTGGGTCTAGGGGTTGAAGGAGAAAATAATTGCTGTCTCTCTCTTTCTGCTTCTATCTCTCTCACACACATATTCTCTTCTACCTTGACCCTGGAGATAAAAACAGTCTTTCTTCCAAATACCTAACAGACATTCGACCCCCTCCCCCGCCACCGTGGCCACCCATTCTCTCCACTCACATCCTTAGGAGAGAGCAAGAGAACAAATTTTGGTTATGGTTTGTCTTCTAACAGAAGAAAGCTGGTCTTTGAGTAGTTTTCTGGATTATATTATCCTCAAATATCCTCAAGAAATATTTATATTTTTAAATAAATCTTCATATTAAGGGTTACAAGAGATTGAATCAGGCTTTCAGTCTTTCTTTACCTTCTCGGTGATCTTCTTAAAGATTGTAGTTCTCCACATATTCTTCTCACTCGCTATTGCTAATATTCTTCCTATTCTCCCTGGGCTCCAACAGTATACTGAGTATCCTCATTCGTATCCTCATTCGTCTTCCTTGAGTCCTGTTTCTTCCAAATCCCTGTTGACTACTCTTATTGCTCTAAGCTTGTTGTGGGCAGTTAATGTGTACCAACACTTGTATTGTACTTTCTCAAGCACATAGTACAGTGTCCTGGACACGGCAAGTGCTCAATAAATACTACTGATTGACTGATTATTGCTCTATTCTCAGGCTGTATAAGTGCTAATCATTCATTCAATCGTATTTATTGAGCACTTACAGTGTGCAGAGCACTGTACTAAGCGCTTGGGAGAGTACCATACAATAATGAACTGACACATTCCCTGCCCTTAAGAGGCTTACAGTCTAGAGATGGAGAAAGAGACATTAATATAAATACATAAATTACAGATATGTACATAAGTGTTGTTGGGCTGGGAGGAGAGAAGAACAAAGGGAGCAAGTCAGAGCGATGCAGAAGGGAGTGGAAGAAGAGAAAAGAGGGGGCTTCATCAGGGAAGGCTTCTTGGAGGAGATGTGCCTTCAATAGGCTTTGAAGGTGGGCAGAGTGATTGTCAGATATGACGTGGGAGTGGGTTCCAAGCCAGAGACAGAAAGTGGGCGAGGGTTCAGCAGTGAGATAGAGGAAATTGAGGCACAGTGTAAAGGTTAGCATTAATGGAGGAAAGTGTGTGGGCTGAGTTTTAGTAGGCGAGTGGTGAAGTGAGGTAAGAGAGGCAAGGTGATTGAGTATTTGTTAAATGCTTACTATGTGCCAGGCACAGAATTAAGCACTAGGGTGGATACAAGTAAATTGGGTTGGACACAATCTTTGTTCCACGTGGGGCTCTAAGTCTCGATCTCCATTTTACAGACGAGGTGACTGAGGCACAGAGAAGTTAAGTGACTTTCCCAAGATCACACAGCAGACAAGTGGCAGAGCAAGGATTAGAACCCAGGCCACTGCTCTATTCACTATGCTTTGCTGCTTGTAAGGAGTTTTTGTTTTATGTGGAGCTGCATGGGCAACCATTAGAATTTTCTGAGGAGTGAGGAGATACGCCCTAAACGTTTTTGAAGAAAAATCATCTGGGCAGCAGAGTGAAGTATGGACTGGAGTGGGTAGAGACAGGAAGCAGGGAGGTCATTAAGAAGGCTGATGCAGTAATCCAGGTGGAATAGGGTGAGTGATTTTATTAACATAGTAGGAGTTTGGATGGAGAGTAAAGGGCAAATTTTAGCAATGTTTTGAAGGTGGGACCGGAAGGATTTAGTGATGGATTGAATACGGGGATTGAATGAGAGAGAAGAGTCAAGGATAATGCCGAGGTTCCGGCTTGTGAGACAGGAAGGGTGTTGGTGCTGTCTACGGTGATGGGAAGGTCATGGGCAAGGCAGGATTTGGGTGGAAAGATGAGGAGTTCTGTTTTATATATATTAAGCTTGAGGTGACAGGAGAGCATCCAAGTAGAGATTTGGGTATCATCCACACAGAAGTGATAATTGAAGTCTTTGGAGAATGAGTTCTCCAAGGCTGTGGGGTGTGGGTGTAGATGGAGAATAGAAGGGAACCAAGATCTGAGCCTTGAGGGACCCCCACAGTTAGGGGGTGGGAGGCAGAGGTGGAACCCACGAAGGAGACTGAGAATGAACAGCCAGGGAGGTAAGAGGAGAACCAGGGGAGGACAGTGTCAGTGAGGCCAAGGTTGGATAATCTTTCCAGGAGAAGGAGGTGGTCGAGAGTCCCAAAAGGCAGCTGAGCGGTCGAGGAGGATTAGGCTGGAGTAGAGGCCATTGGATTTGGCAAGAAGGGTATCACTGGTGACCTTTGAGAAGGATAAGCCCTTTGTAATTTTGACTACATACTGTCAAAATTACATCTCCCAGAAAACAACTTCATCACCACCTGCGAATTCACTCCATTGAATTCAAAATAGGTTAAACAATTTAGATGGACTACTGGCAGGCCTCTTACATCTGGGCTTTGTCAACTTTTGACATCCTGTCTTCGTTGCATAACTTCTCTTCAACTGGTTAAATTTCTAAACTCTGGAAATCAAATTTGGATTTTCTTCCCAGACAATAACATTGCCATGACCTCCCACTATAATTTCAAATTGCCACATTTTCCTGGATATAATGTCTAACCTTGGTTTCTCTGTCACTGTCATCTCCTGTATCTCCTCATATCTCTCTGGCTGCTCATTTTCAGTATTGTTTGCCAGTGTCATATGCCTCCAATTCACTAACTGTGGGAATCCCTCAAGGTTCAGTTCTGGGTCCCCTTTTGTTCTCCATATATACACACTTGGAGAACTTATACACTCCCACAACTTCAACTACCATTTCTACTCAGTTGATTCCCAATTCTACCTCTCCGGCCCTGACCTCCATTTGCTGAAGTCTCACATTTCTTCTTGCCTTCAGGATATCTCTCCTTGAATATTCCACTGTCACCTCAAAAGTGATAGGTCCAAAGCAGAACTCCTCATCTTTCTATTCAAACTTTGTCTTTACCCTATCTTTCCCTTCACTGTAGACAAAATCACTATCCTCCCTGATTCACGACTCTGAAACCTTGGCATTTAGTCTCGATGTATCTCTCTCATTCAACCTATATATTCATTGTCATCAAATCCTGTCAGCTCTTCCATCACAAATGCCCTTTCTCTCCATCTAGCATGCTACCATGCTGATCCAAACACTTATATTCTGCCTTGATTGCTGCACCAGCCTTCTCACTGACCTCCCTGTTTCCTGCCTCTTCCCTCTCCAGACCATACTTCACTCTGCTTTCCAAATCGTTTTCCTAAAAAAACCACTCAGTCCACATCTCTCCTTTCCTCAAAACCCTCCAGTGGTTACCAGTCCATCTCTGCATCAAACAGAAACTCTTTACCATTGGCTTTGAAGTACTAATCTGCCCTCCCTTCCTATTTTTCCTCGCTGATTTCCTACTACAACCTAAGCTTCACTCTTTATTCCTTTAATGCCAACCTACTTCTCATACATCGATTGTATCTATTCTTTCATTCATTCATTCATTTGTCCACTCAATCGTATTTATTTAGCACTTACTGTGTGCAGAGCACTGTACTAAGTTCTTGGGAAGTACAGTTCTGCAACAGAGACAGTCCCTGCCCACAACGGGCTTACAGTCTAGAAGGCTGGAGACAGACATCAAAACAAGTAAACAGACATCAGTAGCATCATTATAAATGAATATAATTATAGCTATGTACACATCATTAATAAAAATAAATAGAATTATAAATATGTACATATATACACGAGTGCTGTGGGGCATGGAGGGGGGTAGAGCAAAAGGAACAAGTTGGAGTGATGGGGAGTGGAAGGGGAGTAGAGGGAAAGGGAGGCTTAGTCTGGGAAGGCCTCCTGGAGGAGGTGAGCTTTCAGTAGGGCTTTGAAGGAGGGAAGTGTGATATTTTGGCGGATTAGAGGAGGGAGGGCATTCCAGGCCAGAGGTAGGATGTGGGCCAGGGGTCTACAGAGGGACAGGCGAGAACGAGGACAGTGAGACTCCCTTGCTACCAACTGCCATTCCCATTGCTCATCTTCCCCTTCCCCTCTCCCACCCAGCTTTTTCCCTCCCTCTCCCCCACCAAGACCACTCCCCCTCGCCCCCTACCAAGGATCCCTCTGTACCAGCGCCAGTCCTCCACTCCTCCCTCCCAGTACCCTCCCTCCCCTTTTCCCCGTCCCCACCCCATCCCAGTTCTCCTTTCCCATCGCCACCAGTCTTCCCACTCTACCCCCCAGGCCCCCGCCAACTCATCCCAATCCAAACCCTCCCCACCACTCCCACCCTTCCCCCTCCCTCCCCTATCTCGACAGCTGCTGCCAAATGTGGCCTCTGGAACCCCCGCTCCATTTTAAGTAAGATCTCTTTCATCCTGGACCTATTACTTTCCAGCTCTCTACTTCTCCTATCCCTAACTGAAACATGGTTGTCTCCGGACCACACGGTCTCTTCTGATGCTCTTTCCAGTGGAGGCCTCGTCTTCTTCCACTCCCCCAGACTCACCGGAAAAGGAGGAGGTGTCGGTTTCCTTCTCGCCCCTCAATGTCGCTTTTGCACTATCTCTCCTCCACCTTCCCTTTCGTTCCCTTCCTTTGAAGCCCACATTATTCGCCTCTACCACCCCCTCCGGATTCTTGTAGCCGTCATCTACCGCCACCCCCCCGGCCCCACCTCCAACTTCTTTAACGATTTTGACCCCTTCCTCATCCTCCTTCTCTCCTTTTCCATGCACACTCTGATCCTCGGAGACTTCAACATCCACATGGATATCCCTGATGACTCCTCTGCCGCCTGTCTTCTATCTCTCCTTGTCGCTGCCAACCTCTTGCGCCACCCCACCTCACCCACTCACCAATTTGGTCATATCCTCGAACTCATCATCTCCTATCGCTGCACTATGTCCACCCTCACCAACTCTGAAATCCCTCTCTCTGATCATAATCTTCTCACCTGCCTCCTCACTAACACTCCTTTCCTCTGTAAATCCATATTACTCCCTCACAGAGATCTCGGCTCTGTTGACCCCATCCATCTTTCTGAGCGCCTCACACCCCACCTCGCCACCCTCTACTCTCTACCCACTCTTGATGATCAGATTACTGCTCTCAACTCTACCCTTTCTACTCAGGTAGGCTCACTCGCTCCCCTTTCCCTTCGCCGCTCTCGTACCACTAACCCACAACCCTGGATCACTGCCACTGTCCGCCTCCTTCGCTCTTTTGCTCGAGCTGCCGAACGCTGCTGGCGAAAGTCTAAACATGCCAACCTCGTTCACTTCAAGTTTACCCTTTCCTGCCTTAACTCAGCCCTCTCCTCTGCCAGACAAAACTATTTCTCCTCCCTTATTGACACCCATGCCCATCATCCCCGCCAGCTCTTCCGTACCTTTAACTCCCTTCTCAGGCCCCCGGTTCCTCCCCTTCCTCCTTCCCTCGCCCCCAACGATCTGACCTCCTACTTCATTAACAAAATTTAATCCATCAGGTCCGACCTCCCCAGAGTCACTCCCCCCCTTCTCCAACCCCCCTGCTCTCAACACTCTCTGCTACTCTCCCATCCTTCCCAGCAGTATCCTCAGAGGAGCTCTCCTCCATCCTCTCAAGTGCTACTCCTCTACAGTGCTACCACCTGTGCTTCTGATCCCATTCCCTCTCATCTCATGAAATCTCTCGCTCCATCCCTTCTCCCCTCCTTAGCTTCCATCTTCAACCGCTCACTCTCCACTGGTTCCTTCCCCTCTGCCTTCAAACATGCCCATGTCTCTCCCATCTTAAAAAAAACCCTCTCTTGACCCCACCTCACCTTCTAGTTATCGCCCCATATCCCTCCTACCGTTCCTTTCCAAACTCCTTGAACGAGTTGTCTGCACGTGCTGCCTCGAATTCCTCAACACCTACTCTCTCCTCGACCCGCTCCAGTCTGGCTTCCGTCCCCTATATTCCACGGAAACAGCCCTCTCAATGGTCACCAATGACCTCCTGCTTGCCAAATCCAACGGCTCATACTCTATCCTAATCCTCTTCGACCTCTCATCCCTTCGACACTGTGGACCACCCCCTTTTCCTCAACATGCTAACCGACCTTGGCTTCACAGACTCCGTCCTTTCCTGGTTCTCCTCATCTCTCTGGTCGTTCATTCTCAGTCTCTTTTGCAGGCTGCTCCTCCCCCTCCCATCCCCTTACTGTGCGGGTTCCACAAGGTTCAGTGCTTTGTTCCCTTCTGTTCTCGATCTACACTCACTCCCTTGGTGACCTCATTCGCTCCCACGGCTTCAACTATCATCTCTACGCCGATGACACCCAGATCTACATCTCTGCCCCTGCTCTCTCCCCCCACTCCAAGCTCGCATCTCCTCCTGCCTTCAGGACATAACCATCTGGATGTCTGACCGCCACCTAAAACTCAACATGTCCAAGACTTGTCTTCCCTCCAAAACCCTGCTCTCTCCCTGACTTTCCCATCTCTGTTGACGGCACTACCATGCTTCCCGTCTCACAAGCCCACAACCTTGGTGTCATCCTCGACTCTGCTCTCTCATTCACCCCTCATATCCAAGCCGTCACCAACACCTGCCGGTCTCAGCTCCGCAACATTTCCAAGATCCGCCCTTTCCTCTCCATCCAAACCGCTCCCCTGCTCGTTCAAGCTCTCATCCTATCCCGTCTGGACTACTGCACCAGCCTTCTCTCTGATCTCCCATCCTCGTGCCTCTCCCCACTTCAATCCATACTTCATGCTGCTGCCCGGATCGTCTTTGTCCAGAAACGCTCTGGGCATGTTACTCCCCTCCTCAAACATCTCCAGTGGCTACCAATCAATCTGCACATCAGGCAGAAACTCCTCACCCTCGGCTTCAAGGCTCTCCATCTCCTCGCCCCCTCTTACCTCACCTCCCTTCTCTCCTTCTGCAGCCCACCCCGCACCCTCCGCTCCTCTGAGAATCAGTCTGATTGATTGAGAAGATTAATACCAGAGGAGTGGAGTGTGCAGGCTGGGATATAGAAGGAGAGAAGGGAGGTAAGGTAAGAAAGGGCAAGGTTTTGGAGATCTTTGAAAACAATAGTGAGGAGTTTTTGCCTGATACAGAGGTTGATAGGCAACAACTGGAGATTTTTCTATCTGGCCACCGACTCCTTACCCTCCTTCTGGCTTGGAACTCCTTTCTTCATGTACAATGCACCACCATTATCCCCGTCGTCAAAGCCCTTCTAAAATCATACCTCCCCCAAGACATCTTCCCTGACTAAGCCCTCACTTCCCCTATTTGCCATTCCTTTTTTGCCACCTAGGCAGTTGTGTCTGTTCCCTTTAAGTATTTTGTTATTCACCTCCCCCTCAGACTTACTGTATTCATTTACACATCAATCTGTAATTTGTTTGAAGGTCAGCTCCAGACCTTTAAGCTCTTTATGAATAGTGACTGTGTCTACCTATTCTGTTGCATTTTATTCTCCTAAATGTTTAGTACAGTGCTCTGAACTTAGTGAGGGCTCAACAAATATCATTGATTGATTGGATTGACCCTATAAATGCCACTGTTCTTTCTGTCCATGCACTGATGTCTCTAGAATGTGGGATTTGTCTCTTTTCACCAAGTATTCTCACCTTTGACTCTTTATCCTTTGTCAAATTCATCTGAATTTTATTTTTGACTCTCCTTCTTCCAAATACTAACTCAGGCTTCGGCCAGAAACTTCTTCACTGTCCCCTAATCCACTAGACTGCAGTTCTCCCCATTTTTAAAACTTTACTAAAATCCCACATCCTTCAAGAGGCCTTCCCCAACTAATTCCCCACACCCCAATCTCATCAGATCACCACCCACCCTAGTACATTTGTATTTTAATCCTATTCTCTGCGCTCATGCATGTATGTATATGTCAAAATTATTTATATGCACATTCAATTATTTGTTGGTTGTTTCATCCTGTTAATAATTGTGGTATTTGGTATCTCTGTCCTTCCTGGGTTCATAGCCTAAGAAGAAGAGATAACAGGTATCTTGTATGCATTTAACAGAGGAGGAAACAGAGGATGAGAGAATCAATCCCCTGTTGTGGGCAGTGATTGTCTCTATTTGTTCCTGAATTGTACTTCCCAAGTGTGTAGTACAGTGCTCTGCACACAGTAAGTACTCAAAAAATATGACTGAATGAATGAATGAATCAATCATTTATTGAGCACCTTTTGTGTTCAGAACACTGTACTAAGTACTTGGGAGAGTACAACATAACAGAGTAGGTGGACATGTTCCCTACCCACAGTGAACTTACAGTCCAGGATGGGAGACAGACATTAATATGAATTGATTAATTGCAGGCATTATTATTATCATAATTACCTTTGTTAAGCACTTACTATATTTCAAGCAGTCTTCTGAGCCCTGGGGTACTTACCAGTTAATTAGGTTGGACACAGTCCTTGTCCCACATGGGACTTATAGTCTTGTAGGAGGGAGAATAGGTATGGACCTAAGTGTGGAGCTGAAGATGACCTGAATAAAGGGTGCAAATCCAAGCACAAGGGTGATGCATGAGGGAATGGGAGAAAAGCAAATGGGGGCTTAGTCAAGGAAGGTCTCTTAGAGGAGATGTGCTTATAATAAGGCTTTGAAGGTGGGGAGAATGTCTATCAGATATAAAGGGGAGGGAGTTGCAGGTCAAAGGCAAGACATTGGCAGTAATTGTTGGCTAAATACGTAAGACAGGTACAATGAGTAAGTTTACATTAGAAGAACAAAGTTTGTGGGCTGAGTTGTAGTAGGAAATAAGAAGTGAGGTCGGGGGTGGGGCGGCAAGGTGATTGAGTACTTTAAAGCCATTCATAAAGAGATTCTGTTTGCTGCAGAAGTGGATCAGTCAGTCAATCAATGGTATTAGTTTAATGCTTACTGTATGCAGAGCATTGAACTAAGTGCTTGGAAGAGTACAATGTAACATAGTTGGTAGACATGGCCTGGGAGGGAATTCCAGGCCAGAAGGAGGACCAAGGAAAGGAGTTAGCAGTGACATAGATGAGATCTGGGCACAGTGAGCAAGCTGGAACCAGAAGAGCAAAGTGTGCAAGCTGAGCTCCAGTAGAAGATAGGTGAGGTTATTAGGTCGGGGAAAGTTTACTGAGTACTTTAGAGGCAATGGTAAGGAGTTTCTGTTTGATGCAGATGTAGATGAGCAACCACTTGAGGTTCTTGAGGAGTGGGGAGTTGTGGACTAAATTTTTTTTAGAAAAATTATCTGAACACCTGAGTGAAGTATAGACTAGGCTGGGGAGAGGCAGGAGGCAAATGCAGGAAAAAGAATTATTATTATTAATAGTAATAATGATAATAATAACTATGGTATTTTATGGCATTTGTTAAATGCTTACTATGTGTCAAATGCTATTCTAAGCACTGGGCTAGGTACAGGTTAATTAGGTCAGACACAGTCCCGGTCCCGAATAGGGCTCACAATATAAATTGGAAGGAGAACAGGTATTTTACAGGTATTTGTTAAGCACTTACTATGTACCAAGCACTGCCCAAAGCACTAGGGTAGAGACAAGATAATCAAGTTCTACACGGGGATCACAGTCTTCAAAGTGGGATAGGATAAGTGGGATTGGATCAGCGTAGTAGCAGCTAGACTGGAAAAGAAAGGGCAGATTTTAGCAATAATGTGAAGGATTTGACAGGATTTGGTGACAGGTTGAATATCAGGGTTGAATGAGAGAGATGAGCCATGGGCCGCACCAAGGTCAGGGGTTTGTGAGATAGAGAGAATGAAGGTATTGTCTACAGTGATTGGAAAGATGGGGGAGACAGTGTTAGGGTGGGAAGACAAGAAGTTTTAATTGGAACACATTTAATGTGAGGTATCAGCAGAACATCCAGGTAGAGATGTCCTGAAGACAGGAGGAAATGTGAGACTGGAAAGAAGGAGAGAGGCCGGGGCTAAAGACATAGATTTGGGAATCATCCACATAGAGATGGTAGTAGAAGTCACGAAAGCAAATGAGTTTTCCAAGTGTAGATGGAGAATAGAAGGGGACCCAATTGAGCCTTGAGGGATTCCCACTGTCAGAGTGTGAGAAGCAGAAGAGAAGCCTGCAAAAGGAGCTGTCAAAGAAAGAAGAGGAGAAACAGGAGCGAACAGTGTCAGTGAAGCCAAGGTTGGATAAAGTTTCAAGGAGAAGGGAGACGGGCAACCACTGGAGGTTCTTGAAGAGTGTGGAAACATGGACTGAATGGTTGCATAGAAAAATGATCCAGGCAGAAGAGTGAAGTATGGATTGATTGGGGGAGAAATAGTAGACAGGGAAGTCAGCAATGAGGCTGATGCAATAGTCAAGGCGGGTTAGGAGAAGTGACTGGATTAATGTGGTAGCAGTTTGGATGGAGAGGAATAGATGAATTTTAGTGATGTTGAAGTTAAGTCACTTAGCAAGTAAATGGAAGAGCTGGGATTGGAAATCAGGTTTTCTGACTTCCAGTCCTGTACTATTTCCACTAACCTACACTATTTCTCTTATGATTTGTTTGTACTGTATCCCACATTTTTCGTGTTCTCTCCCTGGTTTCCACTATCTGTAAATATTTATTTACCTATTCCTATTCTTAAACAATCAAAGATGGTCCATCTGGTGATTGCTCCCACCCAGGTTTCAATCCACCTTTGGATCTTTTACAAATTATTCCTTACTAATAAGAAGAAAATCAATAAAGATATTTGCCCTGATTAACTGTAATATTTTCTAGCCTGAGAAATGGTCCCTTAGGTGATATGTAATCTTGATTTACAATTTTTGCCTCTAATAATTCATTTTACATTTCAAATCCCCCATCTCTCATAGATTTGAATGAAAGTCACTTGGGTAAACACCGTTACTTTCAACATGTTTCAGTTCCCCTATAAACATCATCAGCTCCAATCTCCCTGACTAGCCCACGTGCTACATTCAATCCTGAATATTTTTCTCCAAACTGGTCTGCCAATCTTTGTCCCTCTCTTTCCTTTAAAGTATGCCCAACTCTCAATTTCTCGGGGACGTATTATCAGATTGACCCACCTAACACCTGAATTAGCACCTGAAATAAATAAATCCATCAATCAATTGATCAGTTGATTTATTGAACACTTACTATGTGCAGAGCACTATGCTAAGTGCTTGGAAGAGTACTATACAACAGAGTAAGTATCCAAATACTTACATGTGCATTTCAGCTGTTTCTAAAATTTTATTGATTTCTTTCCTGATTCACAAATTAGTGTGATTTCTTAGAGGACAAAGGATTATGTCTCCATAACTGAATTCACAATAATCTCACCCTCACTTGTCATTCATTCATTCAGATTTATTGAGCACTTACAGTGTGCAGAGCACTGTATTAAGCGCTTGGGAGAGTACAATAGAATAATAACTGACACATTCCTTGTGCACCACAAGCTTACAATCTAGAGGGGGAGACAGGCATTAGTTTAAATAAAGAAATTACATATATGTACATAAATATTGTGGGGCTGGGAGACGGGATGAATAAAGGGAGCAATACAATAGATTTGGTAGACATGTTTCCTGCCCACGCAGAGATAACAATAAAGAGGGGAGGCAGTCATTAACATAAGTTATGGATATGTACACAAGGGCTGTGGGGTTGAGGGTGAGATGAATTCCATTTGCTTAAAAGGCTCAGAGAAATGTAAAGACCACAGGACTGGAAGTCAGAAGACCTGGGTTCTGATCCCAACTCCACCATGTGTGTGCGGTGTGACCTTGGGCAAGTAATTTAACCACTCTGTGTCTCAGCTACCTCACCTGTAAAATGGGGATTAAGATAGTGAGCCCCATGCGGGACATAGAACAGCAGCCAAAATGTTTAGCTTTGGTGCCTGGTTCATAGTAGGTGCTCAGCAAATACTATTTTTAAAAAAGTCCATAATGGAGCTTCTCAGGGAAGGAGATCATTGTGTGTAGGAATTCCTGGGTTTAGATTAAGAACAAATATTCAATCAAGGGTAGGATGCTTATTCCTTGATTGGGTTTAAAATTCTATTGTTCACTGATGTTGCTATTGAAATCTCTAAGTCAAGTAGAAATAAGCATAGCATTTATTGTCAAAAATCTCCAGTGGTTTCCTGTCAATCTAGCCAAAATTCCTCACTCTAGGCTTCAAGGCTCTCCATCGCCTCGCCCCCTCCTACCTCATCTCCCTTCTCTCCTTCTACAGCCCAGCCCACACCCTCTTCCACTAACCTCCTCACTGTGCCTCGTTCTCATCTGTTCCACTGTCGACCCCTGGCCCACGTCCTTCCTCTGGCCTGGAATGCCCTCCCTCCACACATCCGCCAAACTAGCTCTCTTCCTCCCTTCAAAGCCCTACTGAGAACTCACCTCCTTCAGGAGGCCTTCCCAGACTGAGTCCCCTTTTTCCTCTCCTCCTCCCCTCCCCATCGCCCCCCTCCCTCCCTCTGCCCTACCCCTTCCCCTCTCCACAACACATATATATCTGTACATATTTATTACTTTATTTTACTTGCACATATTTGCCACTTTATTTATTTTGTTACTGATGTGCATATAGCTATAATTCTATTTATTCTGACGGTTTTGACACCTTTCTACTTGTTTTGTTTTGTTGTCTGTCTCTCCCTTCTAGACTGTGAGCTCATTGTTGGGTAGGGACCGTCTCTATATGCTGTTGATTTGTATTTCCCAAGCGCTTAGTACAGTGCTCTGCACAAAGTAAGCTTTCAGTAAATATGACTGAATGAATGAGCATTCAGTCAGTCATATTTATTGAGTGCTTAGTGTGTGCAGAGTAATGTACTAAGCGCTTGGGAGAGTACAGTAGCACAATAATGATACACATTACCTGCCCTACTGAACACACTGTACTAAAAGCTTTGAAGAGTACAGAGTGAAGAAACGATATGTTCCTTGTCCATGTGTCAGTCAATCATATTTATTGAGTGCTTACTGCATACAGAGCATTGTACAATATAACAATATAACAGACATATCTTGTGCCCACAATGGGCTTACAGTTGTCTATTCATAATCAAAGAAAGATTCTGTTGATTGATTCTACCAACTCTGTTATATTGGTATATTGTAAGCCATGTTGGTGGAATTCATGCCCCAGGATAGATGAGACCTCAGGAAATATTACCTTTGGGAGTCCGTTTTCCTGCCTGCAACTATTCTTGAATCCCATGGCAGAGGAATGTTTAGATTTCCTCTTTCCCCTCAGTAAAGTCAGAGTTTAATATTATTAATAATAATAACAATAATATCAACAACAATAATAATAAATGCTAGATTCTGATGTTTCAGCCAATCACTAGAAAGTGAAAAGCAGCATGGTGTAATGAATAGAGCACGGGCCTGGGAGTCAGAAGGTCATGAGTTAGATTTAGATCCAGACTTAGATTGTGAGCCCTAAGTGGGACAGGGAGTGTGTCTGGAGATTATCATCATCATCATCATCATCATCATCATCATCAATCGTATTTACTGAGTGCTTACTGTGTGCAGAGCACTGTACTAAGCGCTTGGGAAGTACAAATTGGCAACATACAGAGACAGTCCCTACCCAGCAGTGGGCTCACAGTCTAAAAGGGGGAGACAGAGAACAAAACCAAACATACTAACAAAATAAAATAAATAGAATAGATATGCACAAGTAAAATAAATAAATAAATAGAGTAATAAATATGTACAAACATATATACATAAATACAGGTGCTGTGGGGAAGGGAAGGAGGTAAGATGGGGGATGGAGAGGGGGATGAGAGGGAGAGGAAGGAAGGGGCTCAGTCTGGGAAGGCCTCCTGGAGGAGGTGAGCTCTCAGTAGGGCCTTGAAGGGAGGAAGAGAGCTAGCTTGGCAGATGGGCAGAGGGAGGGCATTCCAGGCCCGGGGGATGATGTGGGCCGGGGGTCGATGGCGGGACAGGCGAGAACGAGGTATGGTGAGGAGATTAGCAACAGAGGAGATGAGGGTGCGGGGTGGGCTGTAGAAGGAGAGAAGGGAGGTGAGGTAGGAGGGGTCGAGGTGATGGAGAGCCTTGAAGCCCAGGATGAGCAGTTTCTGACTGATGCGCAGATTGGTAGCCACTGGAGATTTTTGAGGAGGGGAGTAATATGCCCAGAGCGTTTCTGGACAAAGATAATCCGGGCAGCAGCATGAAGTATGGATTGAAGTGGGGAGAGACAAGAGGATGGGAGATCAGAGAGAAGACTGATGCAGTAGTCCAGACGGGATAGGATGAGAGCTTGAATGAGCAGGGTAGCGGTATGGATGGAGAGGAAAGGGCGGATCTTGGCAATGTTGCGGTATCATGCATTTTAGTACAGTGCTTGGCACGTAGTTAGCACTTAACCAGTATTATTATTGATATTAGTACTGAAGTATCTTGTGCTTTATCATTTAGTGCTGTCTTTTGGCCTGTAGTTCATTCTTCCAATTGAAGAGGAGGGCTGTTTTTAAACATCCACATCGTTCTCTCCCCTGACTCTGGGAATTTGACCTGTCAGTGAATCTTCAATTCCGCTGATGCTTTGGTAGGGTGCTTGATTGCTGCTTCAGATGTTTTTTTTAAAGTTCTACCCCCACCTCCCCGCCCCTGCCCCAGGCTTAGACATATGACAAATGGGATCTCACAATAGATCTGTGAACAAAACAAGGAAAGTATAGTTTTATGTAGAAAACCTTTGAATAAGAGAATCTCCCAGTAAGGATTTATCTACATTTTGATATCCCTTAAAAATCCCATTCATTCTTGTAGCCGCAACTCCTGCAGATCAAGTACCTCTGTCTCCCTCACCCCTTTTCACTCCCTTCACTGAAAATCCGTATTCAGTGATTTTCTAAAAGAGCACATCCAGTCCGTAATGTGGAAAACTGAATAAAGACCGAAATAATCATCTGTGTTTTCAATGGTCTTCCTGACTCGGAAGTTGGCAAAGAAGAATGTCGCAAGTGGAATTATATTCAGTTTCAGAAGTAGGTTGATTTGAATCATATAGGAGAGAAATATTTTCTTCTCCACAACCTCTACATGCTAACCTTGCAAATTCATCTGCCCGTCCGCAAAATTGCTGCCACTTTGCTCCGTCTAGTGGAATACCACTTTTTCCTCAATATTTACAGAACACACTTATAGAGTGTGATTCTGTTTGCCTGGGTCATTTTGCAATGAAATTGTCATTACGTGCAGGCAGGACAGACCGATGAATACGATTTATTCCAGAGAGCAATGAGAAAAAATAACATCGTATCAAAATACCGTGACAGGTTGGGGAAATTATTTCTATTTGTTCAGAGAAATGGTACTAAATTTAATTAAATTCACACCTCTAAGTGAGCCTGCTGTTGGGTAGGGACCGTCTCTATATGTTGCAAACTTGTACTTCCCAAGCGCTTAGTATAGTGCTATGCACACAGTAAGTGCTCAATAAATATGATTGAGTGAATGAATGAGTTTTAATCCCAGCTCCTCCACTTCTCTGCTCTGCGACCTTGGGCAAGTCACTTCACTTCTCTGGACCTCAGTGACCTCATCTGCAAAATGTGGATTGAGAACGTGAGCCCTTTGTGGGACAGGGACTGTGTCCAAACAAATTTGCTTGTATTCACCCCAATGCCTGGCACATAGTAAGTGCTTAGCAAACACCATCATAATCACCATTGTTAGTATTATTGTTAAGTGCTCCCTGGGCAAGAATTGCATTGTATCAATTTAGATCACAGTCTATTTCAGGGCAATTCCCTGTCTGCCTAGGCCAGGAATATATATGGCCTGCCAGGAAAATTTACCATCAATGGTTAAACTGTGTTAATTGGGGAATGTAACATCAGAAGATTATTAATAGTCATAAATATTCATGGAACATTATCTGAGATAAAGTAGGCACGTGACTGAGTTCACAGAAGTGAGTAACTGGCATCCATTTGGAATTATGAAACAGACCACCACTGAGGTACACATATGGGGAAAACTGAATAATGATAACAATCATTGAATGCTTACTATGAACCAAGTACTGTGTGGAGCACCGACATAGATACAATATCATCAAATTGGACATAGCCCCCATTCCATATGAGGTGTACGTTCTGAGAAAGAAGGTGAGCTGGTATTTTATCCTCATTTTACAGATGAAGAAATTGAGCTCAGAGAGGCCAAGTGATTAGCCCAAGTTCACAGAGTAAGCAAATAGCAGAGCCCAGACTAGAAGCCGAGTTTTCTGACTCCCAGACCCATATTCCTTTCATTAAACCAAGCTGCTTCCCAATTTATGGAATGGAATTTACCCTTAAACAATTAGATATGCTCTCCAACTGTGAAGTCTGTACAGGAAATAAAGGAGTTCAGTGAAGGAATGTGGAGGGAAGTTTATTTTTCTTCATTTTAAACTATGGGAGAAGCTATTTTGCTTTGTTATCCCTCCGGGGAAAAGTTTACTTCCTCCATGTGTCGAACCTTTCAGTTTCCATTGTGTTATTTCATGGAAAGGAGGCACTCTTTATAATAAAGATGTTAATAAAACAGCTTTAAGATCAAAACAAGCAAAAGGACGCATTTTTTCACCCTGGGGGTAGACAGCAAGTGGTCTCTGGAAGTTGGTGAAGACTAAAATATCCATAGGCTCAAGAGGACATTTGATACATTCTGGAACTCTAAGGGGAAATATAGATATAGAGAAGGGAAGGTGGGGCATTAGATGATACATTCAAAACCATTAAGATAATGTCAAGGAGGATGGGCATTAATTATTATATCTGAGGGCCTACTATATGAGCTAAGCACTGTTCTAGGCACTGGGGTAGATACAAGTTAATTAGGTCGGGCACAGTCCCTTTCCCTCATGGGTCTCACAGTCCAAGTAAGACGGAGTAGGATTGAAGCCCTGTTTTACAGGTGAGGTCACTGAGGCTCAGAGAATTGAAGTGACTTACCTTAGTTTACATAGCAGGCAAATGGCAGAGCCACGATTAGAACCCAGGGCTTCTGAGTCTGAAACCTGTGTTTTTTGCACTGGGTCACACTGCTTCTCTACTGTTTCTCCAAGAATCCTGTTGCCACTGTGAAATCCAGACTACTGGGCTAGATGGACCAGTTTTCTATCTTGGTAATGGCATTGTTTTCGCTCTTATGTAGTTCTTCCTCTAACCCTATTTATTTCCCATTGGCAACATTATCGTTGGGGGCCATATTATCTCTGAGGAGATGAGAAGGTGCAAAGCTAAGCGGGTGGGTAGTGAAGCTTAAAAAGCAGCCTGCTCATCAGGCAGACAGTTATACCTGGACAGGCTTGGAGATGTGGAGGCTGTGAAGAGTAGACCTCCATGACATCCACTTGGCACCAACAAGTAGGTTTTCTCGGAATATTTTTGACAAAAATTGATTTTTCCCATACTCAAAATCCCTTCCCAAAACACCCCTGGAGTGGGCAATATTGGCCGGTCTTGCTCTTACCAAACTCATCCATAAAATTATTGAAGGTGTGAGGGGGATGGAGAAGGATATCCACAGTGCTTGGACATCAGATGGCTTATCCATTAGGGATCTGTCGTTGTGACGGAAGTCAGAAGGATCCGGGCTCTAATCCCAGCTCTGCCACCAATCTGCTGAGTGATCTTGGGCAAGTCACCTTGTCTCTGTGTCCTTCAATTCCTGCACCTGCAAAATAAGGATTAAGACCCTGAGCCTGATGTGGGACATGGACTGTGTCCAACCTGATTTGCTTGCATCTACCCCAGCACTCAGTACAGTGCCTGGAACATGGTATGTGCTTAACAAATAAGCTTATTGTGGGCAGGGAATGGATCTACTAACTGTCATATTGTACTCTCCCAAGCACTTAATACAGTGCTTTGCACCCAGTAATTACTCAATAAATACGATTGATTGATGATTAATATAACTTTTGAATGGCTCAGCATCATTATCCCATAATGGCCCTGCTGATTCTAGCAGCCCTTGGGCCAGTTCTGAAAATGTCCCCTTTCCGCAATTAATTAATTTATTAATTAATTACTAATAGTACTTCTGAAGTGCTTACTATGTGCCAAGGACTGTACCAAGTGCTGGGATAGATACACACCAATTAGGTTGGAAACAGTTCATGTCCCCCATGATGCTCACAATCCCAATCCCCATTTTACATTTGAGGTAACTGAAGCATAGAGGAGCGAAGTGACCTGCCCAAAATCACACAGCAGACAAGTGGCAGAGCCAGGAACAGAACCCTGGATCAGCCAGGATCAGGTCTTTCTGACTCTCATCACAACACTATCCCATATGGATAAGCCGCCTGATGTCCAAGACATAATGATCATCGGGAAGAGATGGGAGGACCTCCACTGAGCTAGAAGAGCTGAGAATCTAAATCTTGGTACTGTCCCTTCCCGATGCTTCCCCTAGTCTGGACCAATGTCCCAAAGTTCTCCCCTTACCTCCGCAGTAATATCAGCAGCACCTCAAGGGTTGGTAAGGGAAAGAGGATGAATGAGATAGGAACGGTGTGGGGAGCTCAGCTAACAACATGTGGAAGGAGATGCACCCAGCAAAGTAACAGAAATAGGGAGAGAAGGCAAGGCATCCAGCTAAGAGGAAGGGAAGGAGAAATGAATGAGGAAGGGGAGGAAAGTGATTATCTAAGGAGCAGTATAGCAACAAGAGTGTATTGATAAGACCAGCATTCATTTATTTATTGTTTTCATGATATTTAAGTGCTTACTTTGTGCCAGGCGCCCATCCAAGCTCTGCGGTAGAAACAAGCCAAACAGGATGGGCACAGTCAACGTCCCACACAGGGTTCAAACTCTTAATCCCCATCTCACAGATGAAGCAACTGAAGCATTGAGCTGTGAAGGTACTTGTCCAAGGTCACCCAGCAGACAAGTGGCAAAGCCGGGACTCAACCCAGTTCTTCTGACTCCCAGGCCCATGCTCTATCCACTGGGCCTGCTGATACATATTATTATTTATGAAGCAAAGTGACATAGTGGAAAGAGAGCAGACGTAGTGGTTGGAGGATCTGGGTTCTGATCCTGCCTCTGCCAGCTAACTGCTGTGTGATCTTGGGCAAGTTATTTAACTTCAACGTCTCTGTGCCCCAGCTCTCTCATTTGCAAAATGGGGATTAAGAGGGCGAGCCACAAATGGGACTGGGCACCAACAGGTGCATACATAATAATGATGGCATTTATTAAGTACTTTCTATGTGCAAAGCACCGTTCTAAGAACTGGGGAGGTTACAAGGTGATCAGGTTGTCCCACGGAGAGCTCATAGTCTTAATCCCCATTTTACAGATGAGGTAACTGAGGCACAGAGAAGTTAAGTGACTTACCTAAAGTCACACAGCTGACAATTGACAGATCTGGGAGTTGAGCCCATGAACTCTGACTTCAAAGCCCGTGCTCTTTCCACTGAGCCACGTTACTTCTCATTTGTTCTCTCTCCCCTTTAAACTATGAGCTCCATGTAGGGTAAGGACTATGTCTTAACTGATGCTCTTGTATAAACCCCAGTGCTTAATACAATGCTTGGCACATAATATAAATGTTTAACAAATACCACTATTCACCCCCTACTCCTTTTTCTCCTCCCCCTACTCTCCTTTTTCATTCTATCTTCTTTGTCTTTATTCCTCCTTTGCGTCTTCATTCTGTTTTTTTAATGGCATTTATTAAGCGCTTACTATGTGCAAAGCTCTGTTCTAAGCGCTGGGGTAGACACAAGGTAATCAAGTTGTCCCACGTGGGGCTCACAGACTTTATCCCCATTTTCCAGATGAGGTAACTGAGGCCCAGAGAAGTGTAGTGACGTGCCCAAAGTCACACAGCTGACAAGTGGCAGAGCTGGGATTTGAACCCATGACCTCTGACTCTAAAGCCCGTGCTCTTTCCACTGAGCCATGCTGCTTCTCTACTGAGCCACGCTGCTTCTCTCCTCCTTCATCCTGTCTTCATCTTCATTCTGTCCCACGCACTTGGGTACTCACTCCAATTCCAGAGCACTCAGATAAGCCTATTTCTACTCTGTTACTTACCATACCTGTAATGTATTTTAAGACTTGTCTCCCTTAATAGACTGTAAGCTTCTTGAGGACAGGGATTCTGTATATTTACTCTATTGCACTCCCATCAAGCACTGAATATAATACTGTGCATATAGTAAACTTCCAAGAAATCCCCTTAATTTATTTACCACTGATTTATTGACAAATATTTTCTGCCCTTATTCACTTTCATCAACCCCTGAGAGATCAACACATAGAAACTTAAATACCACCTTGATTAATTGATCTCTCACTTTATTTTAGATCCTTTGACTTTTTTCCCATTAACCAGATATTTGACAACGAATTGTTTTCATAGTGCCTTTGCCATCCACTTTCCTCCAGCCTCATTACAGAAATTTGTTCCTGGAAATGTTGAGCACTGATGCAATCAAAAGCATCTGTTTTCTCTCCCAAATTGGATTGGGCATTGTGGTGAACTCCCTCCTCTTCACACTCTGTTTTTCCATGTTCCTCCTGGGTGTCAAAGCAAAGCCCACAGATCTGATCATCATCCACCTGGCCGTGGTCCATATCATGATGCTACTCCCCCGAGGAATCACCACAGCAGCTAAGATGTTAGGGCGGCAGCTCATTCACAGCAATGTCGGGTGTATGATTTTCTCCTATCTGAGCCGTGTTAGCCGTGGCCTCTCCATCTGCACCACCTGCCTGCTGAGTGTGGTTCAGGCCATCACCATCATTCCCAGCAACTCCCACCTATTCTAGCTCGAAGTCAGCATCCGAAAATTCGTCTTCCCCGTGTCAGTCATCTTGGGGATTCTCAACCTGCTGATAAGCACCAACCTTCTCTTCCAATTAGTCATTTGCCACAGTGTTACCAGTATTCATGCGAATTGTTTGATTGTGCCCATCAACAGTTTCCTCCAGGGCCTGATTCTTAGCCTCATGACTCTTTGTGATGTCCTTTCTCTGGAGCTTATGAGCTGCTCCAACGGCCACATGGTCCTTCTCCTCCTCCAACATCACCACCAAGTCCAATATCTCCACAGCTTCCGCTTCTCCTCCAGGAACTCCCCAAAGAGACGAGCCACCCAAACTGTCTTGTTGCTGCTTACCTGCTTTGTGGCCTTTTACTTTGGACATTTCATACTCTGTAAGTTTCTAGGGACAACCATAAAGAGTGATGCTTCCCTTTCTAATGTTAACGCATTTGTGGTCAATGGCTATACCACTATCAGCCCTTTTGTGCTGCTCACCTGTGACACAAGAATCGTCACGTTCCTATGGTAAATTTTTCAGGTAAAAGTCCACCTAGACTCTGATGCTCTCTGCAAACCTTCTTCTTCACACCAGGAAAATTTGTGAAGCTTCTGCTTGAATGTGGAAGACTCTGAAAGACACAGGTTGAACAATATCTGCCCCTGATTTCTCACCCTATCCCTTGAAGATGACCTGGATGTTCATCCAGCTCCACATCAAATAAAAACTCCTCACCATTGGCTTTAAAGCACTCAATCACCTTGACCCCTCCTACCTCACCTCACTACACTTCTACTCAACCCAATGCACACATTTTGCTCTTCTAATGTTAATTTTCTCACTGTACCTCGATCTCGTCTATCTCACTACTGACTTCTCATGTCCTGCCTCTGGCCTGGAATGCTCTCCTTCCTCATATCCAACAGGAAATTACTCTCCCCACCTTCAAAATCTTACTGAAGGCACATCTCCTCCAAGAGGCCTTCCCTGACTAAGCCCTCTCTTCCTCTTCTCCCACTCTCTCCGTGTCATCCTGACTTGCTCCCTTTATTCATCCCCCATTCTAACCCCACAGAACTTATGTACATATCTGAAATTTATTTATTTATATTAATGTTTTTCTTCTGGTCTGTAAGATCGCTGTGGGTCGGGAATGTGTCTGTTTTTTGTTGTATTGTACTCTCCATAGCACTTAGTACAGTGTTCTGCAAACAATAAGCATTCAATAAATACGGTTGATTGGCTGACTGACCTGGATTTCACTGAGGGAAATGGATTGAAGTACTGAGAAACTGACTCTTCTGAATTTAATCCTTCCACTCACTCTAGCATCTCCCAGAACACTACTAAATCTCTGTCACCATTTTTGTTTGGCCCTATATGCATCTATTTCTGCCTACAAAGTTCAGTATCGACAAAAGTCAGGTGGGACTTATGAAAGCCTTCAGATTTTCACCTTCTCCTCGGTGTCCCATTTCCCCAGCTCACGTGGCTTTAACTAACACCTTTATGTGGAAGACTCCCAAATCTACTTCTCCAACCCTGACCTCTCACATAATCTACAAACCTGTTTTTCCTCCTGCTTCCATGACATAAGTACAGGGCTGGCTGTCCCACCCATCAC
Source organism: Tachyglossus aculeatus (assembly GCF_015852505.1). Classification (NCBI taxonomy): domain Eukaryota; kingdom Metazoa; phylum Chordata; class Mammalia; order Monotremata; family Tachyglossidae; genus Tachyglossus; species Tachyglossus aculeatus. The sequence continues at coordinate 23,136,142 of NC_052084.1, read as the reverse complement.
ACAAACTCAAATGTGAACTTCTCATCTTTCTACCTAAAATCCTTATTTCTGTTGATAATACCCACACTATCCCTGCCCCGGGAAGTCACAATTCCGGCATCATCCTAGATTCTTCCCTGTCTTTCAGTAATTAGCTAAAGCTTGTTGATTCTTTCTCCATAATTTTTCCGAGATCCCTCTCCTGCTGTCCAACTAACCCCTATCACCCTGGTCTAACTCCTGTCATATCATGATTAGAGTACTGTGTCAGTTTAGTCCCCAGTATCACTGGCTAAAGCCTCTTCCCCCTTCAGTTCTGCCGCAGATAATCTTCCTACAGGAAAGCTTAACACACAAGCTGCACTTCTATAAACTTGCAATGGCTGCCTTCTCCCTCCTTATGTAGCAAAAACTCTTTACCACTAACTTCAAAGTTCTCCACACGCTTTCTCCAGTTAACATATCTGTTCTCTTCACCTGCTACTTCCTTAACCCACAATCCTCACTCTTTTATCAATCTACAGATTCATATAGACATTAAAGACTCAGATGCACATACACACAGGTAAATAGAAATGGAGTGTTGCCTAGTGGAAAGAATATAAGTATTAGGAGGTCCTGGGTTGTAATTCTAGCTCCTCCACGTACCTACTCCTTGATATTTGGCAAATAATTTAACTTCTTTCTGCATCAGTTTCTTCACTTGTAAAACTAGAATTCAATGTCTATTTTTCCTTCCTCCTTAAAGAAAGACCCTTTTGGGTATATACCCCAGGGCTTAGTACAGGGTTTGGTTCATATTAAGTACTTAATGAATATTATTATTGTTATCATAAACATCATTATTATTGTTATTATTGTTATTATTGTTAAGCTTTTACATATAAAATGGAAATTCCTTTGCATTTGGGACCAAATAAATGGGGCCCCTTGGAACAGAGGGTTTTTGGAAGCTGTGTTCATTATCATTTTTACCTCACCCCCTTGACCTCTGAAGTTTATTCACAGTGATTTTTAGGACAGTAACATTCATTCATTCATTCAATAGTATTTATTGAGCGCTTACTGTGTTCAGAGCACCGTACTAGGCACTTGGGAAGTACAAGTTAGCAACATATAAAGACGGTCCCTACCCAACAGCGGGCTCACAGTCTAGAAGGGGGAGACAGACAACAAAACAAAACATATTAACAAAATAAAATAAATAGAATAGTAAATATGCACAAGTAAAATAGAGTAATAAATCCGTACAAACATATATACAGGTGTTGTGGGGAGGGGAAGGAGGTAGGGCAGGGGGGATGGGGGAGAGGAAGGAGGGGGCTCAGTCTGGGAAGGCCTCCTGGAGGAAGTGAGGTCTCAGTAGGGCTTTGAAGGGAGGAAGAGAGCTAGCTTGGTGGATGTACGGAGGGAGGGCATTCCAGGCGTGGGGGGGGGATGTGGGCCGGGGGTCGACGGCGGGACAGGCAAGAACGAGGCACAGTGAGGAGGTTAGCGGCAGAGGAGCGGAGGGTGCGGTCTGGGCTGTAGAAGGGAAGAAGGGAGGTGAGGTAGGAGGGGGCGAGGTGATGGGGAGCCTTGAAGCAAAGAGTGAGGAGTTTTTGCCTGATGCGTAGGTTGATTATTAGCCACTGGAGATTTTTGAGGAGGGGAGTAACATTCCCAGAGCGCTTATGCACAAAGATGATCCGGGCAGCAGTGTGAAGTATAGATTGAACTGGGGAGAGACAGGAGGATGGGAGATCATAGAGAAGGCTGATGCAGTAATCCAGTCAGGATAGGATGCGAGATTGAACCAGCAGGGTAGCGGTTTGGATGGAGAGGAAAGGACGGATCTTGGCGATGTTGCGGAGGTGAGAGTGTCAGTTTTTGGTGACGGATAGGATGTGAGGGGTGAACGAGAGAGCAGATCCGAGGATGACACGAAGGTTGCGGGCTTGTGAGTCGGGAAGGATGGTAGTGGCGTCAACAGTGATGGGAAAGTCAGCGGGAGGGCAAGGTTTGGGAGGGAAGACAAGGAGTTCAGTCTTGGACCTGTTGAGTTTTAGGTGGTGGGCAGACATCCAGATGGAGATGTCCTGAAGACAGGAGGCGATGCGAGTCTGGAGGGAGGGAGAGAGAACAGTGGCAGAGATGTAGATTTGGGTGTCATCAGCGTAGAGATGATAGTTGAAGCCGTGGGAGCGATTGAGTTCACCAAGGCAGTGAGTGTAGATCGAGAACAGAAGGGGTCCAAGCACTGAGCCCTAAGGAAACCCTACAGTAAGGGGATGGGAGGGGGAGGAGGAGCCCGCAAAAGAGACTGAGAATGAACGGCCGTAATGATAAGAGGAGAACCAGGAGAGGACGGAGTCTGTGAAGCCAAGGTGAGATAGCATGTTGAGGAGAAGGGGGTGTTCCACAGTGCCGAAGGCAGCTGAGAGGTCGAGGAGGATTAGGATAGAGTATGAGCCGTTGGACTTGGCAAGCAGGAGGTCATTGGTGACCTTTGAGACGGCAGTTTCCGTGGAATGTAGGGGACGGAAGCCATATTGGAGGGGGTCGATGAGAGAGTTGGCGCTGAGGAATTCGAGGCAGTGCGTGTAGACGACTCGCTCTAGGAGTTTGAAAGGAATGGTAGTAGGGAGATAGGGCGATAACTAGAAGGTGAGGTGGGGTCAAGAGAGGGTTTTTTAGGGTGGGAGAGACGTGGGCATGTTTGAAGGCAGAGGGGAAGGAACCAGTGGAGAGTGAGCGGTTGAAGATGGAAGTTAAGGAGGGGAGAAGGGACGGAGAAAGAGATTTCATAAGATGAAAGGGAATGGGGTCAGAAGCATAGGTGGCCGGAGTAGAACTTGAGAGGAGGCAGGAGATCTGATCTGAGGATACTGCTGGGAAGGCTTGGAGAGTAGCAGAGAGCGTTGAGAGCCGGGGGGTTGAAGAAGGGCGGGGGGGAGTGACTTTGCGGAGCTAAGATCTGATGGATTTAACCTAGAACCAACACTAGCCAGAAGCGGCAAGCCTCTGGGCAGACCCGGCTCCCACCACCGCCGCCGCCGCCTCCTTCCCGCCCTCTAATCTTCACCGCTGCCCTCCACCCCCAGCTCCTCCGCACACCTACCCCCAACACACATACACACACACACACTCACGGAGGCGGGGTAGGTGGGGGGGCTGGCGTGGTACGGAAAAGAGAGCGGACGACGGGGAGACACGGGGCGGAAGGAGAGTGAGAGAGACAGCACGCGGGGTAAGTTAGCGCCCAGGCGCCCTGAGGGCCAAGCCGCGTAGACAGGCTCCGCCACTGGGTGCGTGAGCTTTCTCCCTCTTCCCCCACCCCAGAATTCCCCCGGAGGGGAAGGTTGGGAGTGCCGTGCGGGTTGGACGACTCAGAGAGGGGCGGGCACGGGACGAGCACACAAGGGCGCGTGGCGAGCGACAGAGGGTGAACGGTCGATCCAGAGAATGGCCGGAGGAGATACTGGAGAAGGGGGCCCCCGCGCGCGAGAGACGAGAGACGAGAGAGATTGCCGCCACAGGGGGGCGGTGCGATCGGCACGAGGTTGTCTAGAGTCACCAGAGAGCGGCCGGGCCCCCGCCCAGCCCCCACCCAGCGACTTACCCTTCAGCACACTCCAACTCGCACCCAGCACACCCCCACCCCACCGGCACCATACCCGGACTGGCCGGGATGGCGAGGAGCGGGGAGGGGAGGAGGGGAGAGGTCGAGAAGGAAGAGAGTTCGGGAGGGGAGAGAGCGGGGGGGAACCGGGTTAGTTTTGGTCTGATAAATTCACGTATCCCCCCACACACTACCAACGCCGCCACGGCCGCCCCGAGGGATGGGGAGGGACGCGGTCAACGCTTGTAGGCATGTATTAGCTCTAGAATTACCACAGTTATCCAAGTAACAGAGGGTGAGCGACCTAAGGAACCGTAACTGATTTAATGAGCCATTCGCAGTTACAATGTACCAGCCGTGCGTACTGAGACATGCATGGCTTAATCTTTGAGACAAGCATATGCTATTGGCAAGATCAACCAGGTAGCTCACCTTCCATTTTTTGTTCCCCCCCACCCCCGAGCACAGGAAAGAGCTCAACGAGACGAAGCCGGCGGTGGAGAGGAGGTCGCTGGGTCCGGGAATTGGGGGTCGCGTGGGCAGGACCCCGACGCCCCCTCATTCCCTGGGCGAGCGCACGCGTGCCACAGCACCACCCACGCAGACACACGGCCCCGGCCGCCCACGCACACGGGAGTCCACAATTGGAGGTGGGGGCCCGCCCTTCCCCCTCCTCCCCCCCGCAACTCGTTGGGGAGTAAGAATCACCGGGAACACCACACGAGGTCGTCCCCCGGGCGGGCGAAGTTTAAAGGGAAATTGACGTGGTCGTCAGTTTCGGGGTGTGGGGAAGGGTCTCAACATGAGACGTCCTTCCTAACAACGCCGGCCTCCAGCGTCCCGCCCCAAACGGACTCGGTCATTGGTGAACTGGATGAAAGAAAATCGCACACGCATAACGATCCGCGGCCTCCCCCCTCACACTCCTAGTGGCGGGGGGAGAAAGAGAAGAGGTCGAGGGCGGTGACGCTAGGCCAGCCCCGTACCTCCACCGGATCTGCCCAACCGACGCCTTTCGTCTTGACCTGGACCCCTCCCGACAAACCTCCTAAGAGAGAACTTTGAGACAACAGCGGTGTCGAGGTGAGCAGAGAGAAAGGCCGCGGGTAGGATGGTTAAGGCGTCGCGCACCCACTCTTCCCACACCCGATTCCCACAATGCGGCCCATAAGCCAGGGCAGATCTCTGCTGGGTAGCAGAGAAAGAGAGGAGGTCGAGGGCGGTGACTCTAGGCCGGGCCCATTCCTACACCGGGCCTGCCCCACCAACGCCTTTCGTCCTGCCGTTGACCCCTCCTGACAGGTCTCCCAAGAGAGAAAGAGTAAGATCTGTGAGGGCGTCCTCTACTGGCCGAGCTCGCGAGCTTCAGGAGAACCCCGACCCCAGCCAATCCCCAAGCATCAGTTGATTGGGGGAAAAGTGAGGAACTGCGAGGGCGCCCCCTGCTGGCCCACACAGAGCACGGCAGGTCAGCCCTCGGCCCCAGCCTATCCCCGCAATCCACTGAATGGCATGTGGCCGTGAAGAGCTGTGAGTGCGCCCTCTGCTGGCCGAGCCGAGGAGCTTCAGGGATGTCCCCGGCTCCACCAGATCCCCATTCTCCACTCATTTAAGGAGAGTGTGGTGGGGGAATCGGGAAGAGCTGCCAGGGCGTCCTCTGCTCTCCGAGCTCGCGAGCTGTAGGAGAATCCCCGACACCAACCACTCCCTAAGCACAAGTTGATTCGTTGGAACGGGAGGAGCGGCGAGGACGTCACCTGCTGGCCGACCTCACGAGCTTCAGCAGAAAACCCGCCCTCAGCCGATCCCCAATCACCAGATGATTTGGAGGGGCGGGAGAAGGTGAGAGGGCGTCTTCTGCTGATCGAGTCCAAAAGCTGCAGGGGAATCCCAGGCACCAGCCAATCGCCGCCCGCCAGTGATTTGGGGGCGACAGGAGAAACTGCGAGGGCGCCATCTGCTGGAAGGGCCCGTGAGGTTCAGAGAAATCCCTTGCCCCAACATATTCGCGCCCCTCTGAATTTGTGGGTGAAGGGAAGACCTGCCAGGGCGACCTCTGCTGGCCTAGCTCGCTAGCTGCCGGAGAATCCCCGACCCCAGCCAATCCACAAGCTCAAGTATATTGGGGGGAATGGGAGGAGATGAGAGGGCGCCCCCTGCTGGTTGACCTCACGAGCCGCAAGAATATAACCGACCCCAGCCAATCGCCAATCCCCAAGCACCAGTTGCTTGGGGGGAACGGGAGGAGCTTTTAGTGCGCACCCTGCTGGCCCACCTAGCGAACTTCAGGAGAATCCCCAACCTCGGCGGAAACCCAAGCACCGGTTGATTTGGAGGGGTCGGGGAAGCTGAGAGGGTGCCCTCTGCTGACAGAGACTAAGAGCTGCAGGGGAATACCCGGTCCCAGCCAATCCCCGCACTGCACTAAATTGGGGGCGACGGGATTAACAGCGAGGGCGCCATCTACTGGGCGCTCTCATGAGCTGCAGAGAAATCCCTTGCCCCAACCAATCCGCGCCGCACTGAATGGGTGGTGGGCCGGGAGGCGATGCGAGGGCGCACTCTGATGGCCGAGCCCATGAGCTGGAGGGTAATTCCTTGCCCCAACCAATCCGCGGCCCACTGAATTGGTGGGGTGAAGGGAGGACATTCTATGGCACTCTCTGCAGGCCGAGCCCAGAAGCTGCAGGAGGGTCCCCGTCCCCAGCCGATCCCCACGTTCCACTATTTAATGGAGAGGGGGCAAACGCAAAGAGATGCTGGGGCGTCCTCTGCTGGCCGAGCTCGGGAGAGGCAGGAGAATCCCTGACCCCAGGAAATCCCCAAGCACCAGTTGACTGGGGGGAGCAGGGGGTGGGGCGAAGGCGCCTTCTCCTGGCCCCACAGGGCACTGCAGGTCGGGCCCCAAACCAGCAAATCCAAGCAACCCGCTTAATTGGGGGTGGGCCAGGAGGAGCAGAGACGGCGCCCTCGTTTGGCCGTGCGCAGGAGCTGCAGGTGGGTGCGGGGCTGCAGACGATCCTGCTACCCCACTCAGTTAAGGACAGGGGGTTAACGGGAAGAGCTGTGAGGGAGTCTTCTGCTTGCTGAACTCGTGAACTGAAGGAGAATTCCCGCACCCAGCCAATCCCCAAGTACCAGTTGATTGGGGGAAACGGGGGGAGCTGCGAGTGTGCCTTCTACTCACACAAACGGAGCCCTGCAGGACGGACCCGGCAGCAGCCAATCCCCGCGCTCCATTAAATGGGGGGTGGGCCAGGAGGAGTTTCATGTGCGCCCTCTGTTGGCCGAACGCAGGAGATGCACGACGGTCCCTGGCTCCAGCCAATCCCCACGCTCCACTCATTTAAGGAGAGGGGGTGAAACGGGAAGAGCTGCGAGGGCGTCCTCTGCGGGCCGAGCTCACGAGCTGCAGGGGAATCCCCGACGACAGCAAATCCCCAAGCCTCAGTTAACTGGGGGAAACGGGAGTAGAGCTTCGAAGGCCTTCTGCTGGCCAACCTCCCGAGATTCAGGAGAATCCCCGACCTCAGCCGATCCCCAAGCACCTGCTGATTTGGAGGGTTCTGGAGAAGACGAGAGGGCGCCCTCTGCTGACCTAGTCTAAGAGTTGCAGGAGAGTACACTGTCCCAGCCAATCCCAGCACTACACTAATTTGCGGGCGACGGGAGTAACAGCGAGGGCGCCAGCTGCTGGCCGGGCCCACGAGCTGTAGAGAAATCGCTTGACCCAACCAATCCGCGCCCCATTGAATGGGGGGTGGGCCGGGAGGTGATGCGAGGGCCCCGTCTGTTGGCCGAGTCCAGGAGCTGCAGGACGGTCGCCGGCTCCAGCAGATCCCTGTGCTCCACTCAGTTGGCGTGAGGGGTTAAACGGCAAGAGCTGCGAGGGCGTTCTCTGCCAGCCGAGCTCGCGAGCTGCAGGAGAATCTCCGACCCCAGCCAATCCCCAAGCACCAGTTGATTGGGAGGGAAAGGAAGGAGCTGCGAGGGCGCCCTCTGCTGGCCCACACAGAGCACTGCAGATCGGGCCACGGCCCCAGCCAATCCCCGCACTCCACTGAATGGCATGAGGCCGTGAGGAGCTGCGAGGGCGCCCTCTGCAGGCCGAGCCCAGGAGCTGCATGAATTTTCCCAGAACCAGCCGATCTCCACGCTCCACTAATTTAAGGAGGGGGCGGGGGAAACCTAAAGAGCTTCCAGGGCGTCCTCTGCTGTCCGAGCTCGCGAGCTATAAGAGAATCCCGGACACCAACCATTCCCCAAGCACCAGTTAATTGGGTAGAAGGGGAGGAGATGCGAGGACGCCCCCAATCACAAGATGATTTGGTGGGGTAGGAGAAGCTGAGAGGGCGTCTTCTGCTGATCGAGTCCAAAAGCTGCAGGGGAATCCCAGGCACCAGCTAATCGCCGCCCGCCAGTGCTTTGGGGGCGACGGGAGAAACTGCGAGGGAGCAATCTGCTGGCAGAGCTCGTGAGCTGCAGGCAAGTCCCTTGCCCCAACAAATCCGCGCCCCACTGAATTTGGGGATGAAGGGAAGACCTGCCAGGGCGTCCACTTCTGTCTGAGCACGCGAGCTGTTGGAGAATCCCCGACCACAAGCCCCAGTATACTGGGGGGAATGGGAAAAACTGCGAGGCCGCCCCCTCCTGGCCGACCTCGAGAGCTGCAGGATTATCCCCAACCCTAGCCAATCCCCACGGACCAGTTGCTTGGGTGGAACGTGAGTAGATTTTAGGTCGAACCTGCTGGCCGACTTCGCAAACTTCGGGAGAATCCCCAACCGCAGCCGATCCCCAAGCCCCCGTTGATTTAGAGGGGTCGGGGAAGCTGAGAGGGCGCCCTTGGCTGAACGAGCCGAAGAGCTGCAGGGTAATACCCGGTCCCAGCAAATCCCCGCACTACTCTAATTCGGGCGCGACGGGATTAACTGTGAGGACGCCATATGCTGGCCGGGCCCGCGAGCTGCAGAGAAATATCTTGCCCCAACCAATCCGCGCCCCAGTAAATGGGGAGTGGGCCGGGAGGTGATGCGAGGGGGCCGTCGGTTGGCCGAGCCCAGGAGCTGCAGGACGGTCCCCGGATCCAGCAGATTCCTATGCTCCACTCATTTGGGAAGGGGGGTAAATGGGAAGAGCTGCCAGGGCGTCCTCTGTTGTCCGAGCTCGCGATCTGCAGAAGTATCCCCGATCCCAGGCAATCCCCAAGCACCAGTTGCTTGGGGGGAATGGGAGGAGCTTTTAGTGCGCCCCCTGATAGCCGACTTCGCTAACTTCAGGAGAATCCCCAACCTCAGTGGAAACCCAAGCCCCGGTTGATTTGGAGGGGTCGAGGAAGCTGAAAGGGCGCCCTCTGCTGATCGAGCCTAAGAGATGCAGGGGAATACCCGGTCCCTCCCAATCCCCGCACTACACTACTTTGGGGGCGACGGGAGAAACTGCGAGGGCGCCATGTGCTGGCAGGGCTCGTGAGCTGCAGGGAAATCTCTTGCCCCAACAAAACGCCACCCCACTGAATTTGAGGGTGAAGGGAATATCTGCCATGGCGTACTCTGCTGGCCGAGCTCGCGAGGTGCCAGAGAATCCCCGACCCCAGCCAATCCACAAGCCCCATATTATCATCATCATCATCATCATCATCAATCGTATTTATTGAGCGCTTACTGTGTGCAGAGCACTGTACTAAGCGCTTGGGAAGTACAAGTTGGCAACATATAGAGACAGTCCCTACCCAACAGTGGGCTCACAGTCTAAAAGGGGGAGACAGAGAACAAAACCAAACGTACTAACAAAATAAAATAAATAGAATAGATATGTACAAGTAAAATAAATAAATAAATAAATAAATAAATAAATAGAGTAACAAATATGTACAAACATATATACATATATGCAGGTGCAGTGGGGAAGGGAAGGAGGTAAGATGGGGGGTGGAGAGGGGGACGAGGGGGAGAGGAAGGAAGGGGCTCTGGGAAGGCCTCCTGGAGGAGGTGAGCTCTCAGTAGGGCCTTGAAGGGAAGAAGAGAGCTAGCTTGGCGGATGGGCAGAGGGAGGGCATTCCAGGCCCGGGGGATGACGTGGGCCGGGGGTCGATGGCGGGACAGGCGAGAACGAGGCACAGTGAGGAGATTAGCGGCAGAGGAGATGAGGGTGCGGGGTGGGCTGGAGAAGGAGAGAAGGGAGGTGAGGTAGGAGGGGGCGAGGTGATGGAGAGCCTTGAAGCCCAGGGTGAGGAGTTTCTTCCTGAAGCGCAGATTGATTGGCAGCCACTGGAGATTTTTGAGGAGGGGAGTAACATGCCCAGAGCGTTTCTGGACAAAGACAATCCGGGCAGCAGCATGAAGTATGGATTGAAGTTGGGAGAGACACGAGGATGGGAGATCAGAGAGAAGGCTGATGCAGTAGTCCAGACGGGATAGGATGAGAGCTTGAACGAGAAGGGCAGCGGTGTGGGTGGATAGGAAAGGGCGGATCTGGGAAATGTTGCGGAGCTGAGACCGGCAGGTTTTGGTGACGGCTTGGGTTTGAGGGGTGAACGAGAGAGTGGAGTCGAGGATGACACCAAGGTTGCGGGCTTGTGAGACGGGAAGGATGGTAGTGCCGTCAACAGAGATGGGAAAGTCAGGGAGAGGACAAGGTTTGGGAGGGAAGACAAGGAGTTCAGTCTTGGACATGTTGAGTTTTAGGTGGCGGTCAGACATCCAGATGGAGATGTCCTGAAGGCAGGAGGAGATGCGAGCCTGGAGAGGGGGGAGAGAGCAGGGGCAGAGATGTAGATCCGGGTGTCATCAGCGTTGAGATGATAGTTGAAGCCATGGGAGCGAATGAGGACACCAAGGGAGTGCGTGTAGTTCGAGAACAGAAGGGGACCAAGCACTGAACCTTGGGGAACCCCCACAGTAAGGGGATGGGAGGGGGAGGGAAATGGAAGGAGCTGCGGGGGTGCCCCCTGCTTGCCGACCTCGCGAGCTGCAGGAGTATCCCCGACCCCAGCCAATCCCCAAGTACAGTTCCTTGGGAGGAGCGGGAGGAGCGGGAGGAGCGGGAGGAGCTTTTAGTGCCTCCCCTGCTGGCCGACTCCACGAACTTCAGGAGAATCCCCAACCTCAGCCGATCCCCAAGCCCCTGTTGATTTGGAGGGGTCGGGGAAGCTGAGAGGGCGCCCTCGGCTGACCAAGCCTAACAGCTGCGGGGGAATACCCGGTCCCAGCCAATCTCCATACTACACTAATTTGGGAGCGATGGGATTAACTGGGTGGGCCCCATCTGCTGGCCGGCCGGCGAGCTGCAGAAAAATCCCTTACCCCAACCTATCCGTGCCCCACTGACTGGCGGGTGTGCTCGGAGGTGATGGGAGGGCGCCCTCTGTTGGCCAAGCCCGTGACCTGCAGGAGGATCCCCAACGCCAGCCAGTCCCCAAGCACCAGTTGATTGGGTGGAACGGGAGGAGCAGCGAGGACACCCGCTGATGGCCGACCTCGCGAGCTTCAGGAAAAAACCCGCCCTATGCCGTTCCCCAATCACCAGATGATTTGGAGGGGCGGGAGAAGCTAATAGGTCGTCTTCTGCTGATCGAGTCAAAAAGCTGCAGGGGAATCCCAGGCACCAGCCAATCGCCGCAGGCCAGTGATTTGGGGGCAACGGGAGAAACTGCGAGGGCGCAATCTGCTCGTAGGGCCTATGAGCTGCAGGGAAATCTCTTGCCCCAACAAATCCGCGCCCCACTGAATTTGAGGGTGAAGGTAAGACCTGCCATGGCATCCTCTGCTGGGCAAGCTCCCGAGCTGCCGGAGAATCCTTGACCCCAGCCAATCCCCAAGCACCAGTTGACTGGGGGGAAGAGGGGGTGCGGTGAAGGCGCCTTCTCCTGGCCCCCCCAGGGCACTGCAGGACGGGCCCCGGCCCCAGCAAATCCAAACACTCCGCTTAATGGGGGGTGGGCCGGGAGGAGCAGCGACGGCTCCCTCTTTTGACTGAGCCCAGGAGCTGCAGGTGGGTGCATGGCTGCAGACGATCCCGCTACTCCACTCAGTTAAGGAGACGGGGTTAATGGGAAGAGCTGCGAGGGAGCCTTCCTCCTGCAGAGCTCGCAAGCTGGAGGAGAATTCCCCCACCAGCCAATTCCCAAGCACCAGTTTCTTGGGGGGAACGGGAGGAGGTGCGAGTACGCCCCCTGCAGGCCGACTTCGCGAACTTCAGGAGACTCCCCAACCTCAGCCGATCCCCAAGCCCCGGTTGATTTGGAAGGGTCAGGGAAGCTGAGAGGGCGCCCTCTGCTTGCCGAGCCTAAGAGCTGCAGGGGAATACCCGATCCCAGCCAATCCCGGCACTATACTAATTTGGGGGCGACGGGATTAACTACGAGGGCGCCATCTGCTGTCCAGTACCGCAAGCTCCGGAGAAATCCCTTGCCCCAACCAATCTGCGCCCCACTGAATGGGGGGTGGGCCGGGAGGTGATGTGAATGCGCCCTCTGCTGGCCCAAACAGAGCCCTGCAGGACGGCCCCGGCCCCAGCCAATCCCCGTGCTTTATTGAATGGGTGGTGGGCCAGGAGGAGCTTCGAGTGCACCCTCTGTTGGCCGAGCCTAGGAGATGCATGACGGTTCCCTGGCTCCAGCCAATTCCTACGCTCCACTCATTTAGGCCGGGGGTGGGGGGCGGGGAGAAACGGGAATCCCCGTCCTCAGCCGATCCCCAAGCACCGGTTGATTTGGAGGGGCTTGAGTAGCTGAGAGGGCGTCTTTTGCTGATCGAGTCCAAGAGCTGCAGGGGAATCCAAGGCGCCAGCTAATCCCTGCACTCCAGTGATTTGGCGGCGATGGGATAAACTGCGAGGGCGCCATCAGCTGGCCTGGCCGGAGAATTGAAGGGAAATCCTTTGCCCCAACCAATCCGAGCCCCACTGCATTTGGGGGTAAAGAGAAGACCAGCCAGGGCGTCCTCTGCTGCCCGAGCTCGCGAGCTGCAGGAGTATCCCCGAACCCAGCCAATCCACAAGCCCCAGTATATTGGGGGGATTTGGAGGAGCTGTGAGGGCGCCCCCTGCTGGCCGACCTCTCAAGCTGCAGGAGTGTCCCCGACCCCAGCCAATCCCCAAGCACGACTTGTTTGGGGGGAACGGGAGGAGCTTTTATTGCACCCCCTGCTGGCCGACTTCGTGAACTTCAGGAGAATCCCCAACCTCAGTCAAACCCCAAGCTCCGGTTGATTTGGAGGGGTCGGGGAAGCTGAAACGGCGCCCTCTGCTGACCGAGCCTAAGAGCTGCAGGGGACTACCCGGTTCCAGCCAATCCCCACACTACACTAATTTGGGGGTGATGGGATTAAAAGAGATGTCGCCATCTGCTGGTAGGGCCCGCGAGCTGCAAAGAAATCCCTTGCCCCAACAATCCGCTCCCCACTGAATGGGGTGTGGGCCGGGAGGTGATGCAAGGGCGCCCTCTGTTGGCCGAGCCCAGGAGATGCAGGACGGTCCCAGGCTACAGCCGATCCCCACGCTCCACTCAGTTGCAGAGAGGGGGGAAAGGGTAAGAACAGCGAGGGCGTCCTCTGCTGGCCGAGCTCTCGAGCTGCAGGAGAATCCCCGACCCCAGACAATCCCCATGCACCAGTTGATTGGGGGAACGGGACCAGATGCTAGGGCGCCTTCTGCTAGCACACACAGAGCACTGAAGGTCGGGCCACGGCACCAGCCTATCCCCACAATCCACTGAATGACGTGTGTGCCGTGAGGAGCTGCTACAGCGTCCTCTACTGGCCGAGCCGAGGAGCTGCAGGAATGTCCCCGGCTCCAGCCGATCCCCACGGTCCACTCAATATGGAGACGGGGGGAAGCAGGAAGAGCTGTTAGGGCGTCCTCTGCTGGCCGAGCTCGCGAGCTGCAGGAGAATCCCCGAACCCAGACAATCACCAAGCACCAGAAAATTGCGGGGAACGGGAGGAGCAGCGAGGGCGCCCTTTGCTGGCCCACACAGAGCACTGCAGGTGGGGCCACGGCCACAGCCAATCCCCGCACTCCACTGAATGTGGGGGAGAGAGGTCCAGCGGGGGCGTTCTCTGCTGGCCGATACCAGGAGCTGCCGAAGAGTCCATGTATCGAGTCAATCCCCACGGTCCTCTCATTTAAGGAAGGGGGCGGAAACGGGAAGAGCTGCGAGGGCGTCCTCTGATGGCCTAGCTAGCAAGCTATAGGATAATTCCCGACCTCAGCCAATCCCGAAGCACCAGTTGATTGGGGGGGAACTGGAGGATATGCGATGGCCCCCCCTACTGACCTACCTAGTTCACTACTGGACAAACCCAGAACCACCCAACCCCGCGCTCCACTGAATTGGGGCGGGGCCGGGAGGAGCTGCGAGGTCGCCCTCGGTTGGCAAAATACAGGACCTACAGGACGGTCCTCGACTCCAGCCGATCCCCACGGTCCACTCATTAAGGAGAGGTGGACAATCAGGAAGAGCTGTGAGGGCGTCCTCTGCTGGACAAGCTGGCCAGCTGCAGGAGAATCCCCGACCCCAGCCAATCCCCAAGCAAATGTTGATTGGGAGGAACGGGAGGAGTTGGGATGGCGTCCTCTGTTGACGCATCCAGGGCACTGCAGGACGGGCCCCGGCCCCAGCCAATCTTCGCACTCCACTGAGTGGTGTATGGGCCATAAGGAGCTGCGAGGGCTGCCCAGGAGCTGCAGGACGTTACCCCGCTCCAGCTGATACCCACCCTCCTATTATTTATGGAGGGGGGAACGGACAGAGCTGCGCGGGCGTCCTCTGCTGGCCTATCTCGCGAACTGCAGGAGTATCCCGACCCCCGCCAATCCCCAAATACCAAGTTCTTGGGGGCCACGGGAGGAGCTGCGAGGGCGCCCTATGCTGGCTCACTTAGAGCCCTGTGGGACAGGCCCCGGCCGTAACCATTCCCTGCGCTCCACTGAATTGGGGGAGGGCCATGAGGAGCTGCGAGGGCGCCCTCTGCTGGCCGAGCCCAGGAGCAGCAGGAGGGTCCGTGTCTGCAGACGATCCCGATACTCCACTCAGTTAAGGAGATGGGGGGAACGGGAAGAGCTGCGAGGGATTCTTCGGCCTGCCGAGCTCACGAGCTGCAGGAGAATCCCCGACCCCAGCCAATCCCCAAGCACCAGTTGATTGGGGGGAACGGGAGGAGCTGCGAGGGCGCCCTCTGCTGGCCCACACAGAGCACTGCAGTCCGGGCTAAGGCCTCAGCCAATCCCAGAAGTCCACCGAATGGGGGGTGGGCCGGGAGAAGCTTCGAGTGCACCCTCTGTTGGCCGAGCCCGGGAGCTGCACGACGATCCCCATGCTCCTCTTTTTAAGACGAGCGGGAGAAACGGGAAGAGCAACGAGGGCGTCCTGTGCTGGCCGAGCTCGCGAGCTGCAGTAGAATCCCCGACCCTACGCAGTCCACAAGCCCCAGTTGTTTGGGTGGAGTGGGAGGAGCAGCGAGAGCACCCCCTGCTGGCCGACCTCGTGGGAATAAGGGAAAAACCCGACCTCGGCCTATCCCCAAGCACCAGTTGATTTGGAGGGGCGGGAGAAACTGAGGGGGCGTCCTGCTGTGTGAGTCCAAAAGCTGCAGGAGAATCCCAGGCCCCAGCCAATACCGGAAAGCCAGTGATTTAGGGGAGACGGGAGAAACTGCGAGGGCGCAATCTGCTTACAGGGCCCGTGACCTGCAAGGAAATCACTAGCCCCAACAAATCCGCACCCCACTGAATGGTGGGGAGGGAAGACCTGCCAGTGCTTCCTCTGCTGGCCGAGCTTGCGAGCTGCAGGGGAATCCCCGAACCCAGCCAATCCACAAGCCCCAGTTTATTGGGGGGAAAGGGAGGAGCTTTTAGTGAACCCCGTGCTGGCCGATTTTGCGAACTTAAGGAGAATGCCCAACCTCAGGCGATCCCCAAGCACCTGTTGATTTGGAAGGGTCAGGGAAGCTGAGAGGGCGCCCTCTGCTGACCGAGCCTGAGAGCTGCTCGGAAATACCCGGTCCCAGCCAATCCCCGCACTACCCTAATTTGGGAGTGACGGGATTAATTGCGAGGGTGCCATCTGCTAGCCGGGCCCGCGAGTGGCAGAGACATCTCTTGCCCCAACCAATCCGCGCCCCACTTAATGGGGGAGTGGGCCGTGAGGTGATCCGCGGGCGCCCTCATTTGGCCGATCCCAAAAGCGGCAGGACGGTCGCCGGCTCCAGCAGATCCCTATGCTCCACTCAGTTGAGGAGAGGGGGGAAACGGTAAGAGATGCCAGGGTGTCTTCTGCTGACCGGGCTCGCGAGCTGCAGGAGAATCTCCGACCCCAGCCAGTCCCCAAGCACTACTTGATTGACTGGAACGGGAGGAGCTGCGAGTGCGCCCACACAGAGCACTGCAATTCGGGCCACGGCCAGAGCCAATCCCCGCACTCCACTGAATGTGGGGGAAAGTGGTCCAGCGAGGGCGCTCTCTGCTTGCCGATCCTAGGAGCTGCCGGAAGGTCCTCGTCTCCAGCCAATCACCACGGTCCTTTCATTTAAGGAGAGGAGGGAAACGGGAAGAGCTGCGAGGGCATCCTCTGCTGGCCGAGTTCCCGAGCTGCAGGAGAATCCCCGATAACAGCCAATGCCGAATCACCAGTTGTTTTTTGGGGGGAACGGGAGGAGATGCGAAGCTGCCCCCTACTGACCCACCTAGCTCACTGCAGGACAGGTCCCGAACCCAGCCAACCCCGCACTCCAGAGAATTGGGGGTGGGCCTTGAGGAGCTGAGAGTTCGCCCTCTGTTGGCCAAGACCAGGAGCTACTGGACAGTCCCCGGCTCCAGCCGATATCCACTCTCCACTCATCAAGGAGGGGGGGGGAAACAGGAAGAGCTGCGATTCCATCCTCTGCTGGTCGAGCTCGCGAGCCGAAGGAGTATCCCAGACCCCACCCAATTCCCAAGCACCAGGTTCTTGGGGAGAACGGGAGGAGCTGCGAGGGCGCAATATGCTGGTCCACTCAAAGCCCAGCGGGAAACTCCCCGGCACTTGCAAATCCATGCTCTCCACAGAATTGGGGGTGGGCCGTGTGGAGCTGCTAGGGGGCCCTCTGTTGGCCAAGCCCAGGAGCTGCAGGAGGTTCCGCAGCTGCAGACGATCCCGATACTCCACTTAGGTAAAGAGAGCGGGGGAACGGGAAGACTTGGGAGGGCGTCCTCTGCAGGCCGAGCTTGCGAGCTGCAGGGGAATCCCCGACCCCAGCCAATTTCCAAACACCAGTTGATTGCGGGGAACGGGAGGAGCTGCGAGGGCGCCCTCTGCTGGCCCACACAGAGCACTGCAGTTCGGGCCACGGACCCAGACAATCACCGCAATCCACTGAATGGCGTGTGGGCCGTGAGGAGCTGCGAGGGAGCCCTCTGCTGGCCGAGCCCAGGAGCTGCAGGAATGTCGCCGGATCCAGCCGATCCCCACGCTCCACTAATATAAGGAGAGGGGGGAAACAGGAAGAGCTGCGAGGGCGTCCTCTACTGGCCGACCTCACGATCTGCAATAGAATCCACGACCCTAACCACTCCCCAAGCACCAGTTGATTGGGTGGAAGGGGAGGAGCTGCGTGGGCGCCCCCTGCTGGCCGATCTCGCGAACTTCAGGAGAAAACCTGACCTCAGCCGAACCACAGCACCAGTTGATTTGGAGGGGCGGGAGAAGTTGAGAGGGTATCTTCTGCTGATCGAGTCCAAAAGCTGCAGGGGAATCCCTGGCCCCAGTCAATCCCCGAACTAGAGGGATTTGGGGTCGACGGGAGAAACTGCGAGAGCCCAATTTACTGGCAGGGCCCTTGAGCTGCAGGGAAATCCCTTGCCCCAACAAATCCACGCCTCACTGAATTTGGGGGAAGCGAAGACCTGCCAGAGCATCCTCCGCTGGCCGAGCTCGCGAGCTGCAGGAGAATCCCCGACACCAGTCAATCCCCAAGCAAAGATTGATTGGGGGGGAACGGGAGGAGTTGGGATGGCGCCCTCTGCTGACCCATCCATGGCACTGCAGGACGGGCCCGGCCCAAGCCAATCCCCACCCTCCACTTAATGGCGTGTGGGTCGTGAGGTGCTGCGAGGGCTGCCCTGGCGAAGCAGTAGGTTCCCCGGCTACAGCCGATCCACACCCTCCACTCATTCATGGAAAGGGGGGAAACGGAAATAGCTGACAGAGCGGCCCCTGCTGGCCGATCTCGCAAGCTGCAGTAGTATCCCCGAATCCCGTCAAACCCCAAGCACCAGGTGTTGGGAGAAACGAGAGGAGAATCGAGGGCGCCCTATGCTTGCCCACTCAGAGCCCTGCGGGATAGGCGCCGCCACTTGTCAATCCCCGCACTCCAATGAATTGGGGGTGGGCCGTGAGGAGCTGCGAGGGCGCCCTCTGTTGGCCGAGCTAGCGAGCTGCTGGTGAATCGCGGACCCCAGCCAACACAAAAGTACCGGGCTATTGGGGGGAAATAGAGGAGCAGCGAGGGCGCCCCCTGCTGGCCGACCTTTCGTGCTGCAGGGGCTTCCCCAACCGCAACCACTCCCCAAGTACCAGTGGCTTGGGGAGAAAGGAAGGAGATTTTTGTGTGTCCCTTGCTGGCCGACCTCGCAAGCTTCAAGAAAATCTCTGACTTCAGTCGATCCCCAAGCTCCGGTTGATTTGGAGGGTTCAGGAGAAGCTGAGAGGGCGTCCTCTGCTGACCGAGTCTAAGAGTTGAATGGGAATACCCTGTCCCAGCCAATCCTCGCACACCAATTTGTGGTCGAAGGGAGTAACAGAGAGAGCGCCATCTGCTGGTCGGGTCCGCGAGCTGCAGAGAAATCCCTTTCCCCCAAACAATCCGCTCCCCGTCTGAATGGGGGGTGGTCCTAGAGGTGATACAACGGCGTCATTTTTTCACCGAGCCCAGGAGCTTCAGGAGAATCCCGGACCCCAGGATATCCCCAAGCACCAGTACATGGGGGGGGGGGGGAAGGAAGGAGATGAGAGGCGCCCTCTGCTGGCCCACAAAGAGTACTGCAAGTCGGGGAACGTCCCCAGCCTATCCCCTCCCTGCACTGAATGGCGTGAGGGCCGTGAAGAGCTGCCAAGGCGCCCTCTGCTGGCCTAGCACAGGAGCTGCAGGAGTGTCCCCGGCTGCAGCCATTCCTCAGGCTCTGCTCATTTATGGTGAAGGGGGGAATTGGGAAGAGCTGCGAGGGCGTCCTCTGAGGGCGAGCTCGAGAGCTGCAGGAGAATCCCCGACCCCAACCACTTCCATTGCACCCGTTGATAGGGTGGACCGGGAGGAGCTGTGAGGGCGCCCCTCCTGGCCGCCCTCGCGAGCTTCAGGAGAAAACCTGACCTCAGAGAATCCCCAAACAGGTGATTTGGAGGGCGGGAGTAGCTGAGAAGTCGTCTTCAGCTGATCGAGTCCGAGAGCTGCAGGGGAATCCAATGTCCCAGCCAATCCCTACACTCCAGTGACTTTGGGGCGACAGGAGAAACTTCTAGGGGGCCATCCGTTGTCCGGGCCCGTGAGCTTCAGGGAAATATCTTGCCCCAAGAAATATGCGCCCCAATGAATTTGGGGGTGAAGGCAAGACCTGGCATTGCTGGCCGAGCTAGCGAGCTGCCGGTGAAACCCGGACCCAGCCAACCCAAAAGCACCGGGCTACTGAGGGGAAAGAGAGGAGAAGGAAGGTCGCACAGTCCTGGCCGACCTTTCGTGCTGCAGGGGTTCCCCGACCCCAGCCACTCCCCAAGCACCAGTAGCTTGGTGAGAAAGGGAGCAACTTTTTGTTCCGTTCCCTGCTGGCCGAACTCGCGAACTTCAGGAAAATCTCTGACCTCAGCCGATCCCCAAGCACCGGTTGATTTGGAGGGTTCGGGAGAAGCTGAAAGGGTGCGCTCTGCTGACCGAGTCTGAGTGGCAGGGGAATACCCTGTCCCAGCCAATCCCCCCACTACACCAATTTGCTGGCGAAGGAAGTAACAGAGAGGGCTCCATCTGCTGGCCGGGTCCGCGAGCTCCAGAGAAATCCCTTACCCCAAACAATCCGCGCCCCGTCTGAATCGGGGGTGGTACACGAGATGATACAAGGGCGCCGTTTGTTGTCCGAGCCCAGGAGCTGCAAGACGGTCCCCGGCTCCAGCAGATCCCTACGCTCCACTCAGTGAAGGAGACTGTGGCAACGGTATGAACTGCGAGGGCGCCCTCTGCTGGCCGAGCTCGCGAGCTGCAGGAGAATCCCGGACCCCAGGAAATCCTCAAGCACCAGTTGATTGGCGGGAAAGGGAGGAGCTGTGAGGGCGCCCTCTGCTGGACCACACAGAGCACTGCAGGTGGGCCCGCGGCTCCAGAAAATCTCCGCACTCCACTGAATGGCAGGTGACCGTGAACAGCTGTGAGAGCTCCCTCTGCTGGCCGAGGCCAGGAGCTGAAGGGATGTCCCCGGCTGCTGCCGTTCCCCAGGCTCCGCTCATTTAAGGAGAGTGGGGTAATCAGGAAGAGCTGCGAGGGCGTCCTCTGCTGGTTGAGCTCGCGAGCTGCAGGAAAATCGCCGACCTCAGCCACTCCCCAAGCAGCAGTTGATGGGGTGGAACGGGAGGAGCTGTGAGAACGCCCCCTGCAAGCTGATATCGCGAGCTTCAGGAGCAAACCCGCCCTCAGCCGAGCCACAATCATCAGATGATTTGGAGGGGCAGTCCAAATGCCGCAGAGGAATCCCAGGCTCCAGCCAATCGCCGCACGCCAGTGATCTATGGGTGATGGGAGAAGCAGCGTGGGTGCCATCTGCTGGCAGGGCCCGTGAGCTGCAGGGAAATCCCTGGCCCCAACAGATCCGCGCCAAACTGAGTTTGGGGGTGAAGGGAAGACCTCCCAGGGTGTCCTCTGCTGGCCGACCTAGCTAGCTGCCGGAGAATCCCTGACCCCAGCCAATCCACTAGCCTCAGGATTTTGGGGGGAATCGGAGGAGCTGAGAGGGCGCCCTTTGGTGGCCGACGTCGCTAGCTGCAGGAGTATCCCCGACTACAGCCAATTCCCAAGCACCAGTTGCTTGGGGGAAACTGGAGGAGCTTTTAGTGCGCCCCCTGCTAGCCGACTTCTTGTACGACAGGAGAATACCAGACCTAAGCTGATCCCAAAGCACCAGTGGTTTTCGAGGGTTTGAGAGTAGCTGAGAGGGCGCCCTCTGCTGACCGAGCCTAAGAGCTACAGGGGAATACCCGATCCTAGCCAATCCCCGCACTACACTCATTTGGGGGCGACGGGATTAACTTAGAGGGCGCCAGCTACAGCCCGGGCCTGCGAGCTGGAGAGAAATCCCTTACCCTAACCAGTCAGCGCTCCACTGAATGGGGGTGGGCCGGGAGGTAATGCGAGAGCACCCTCTGTTGGTCGAGCCCTGGTACTGCAGGAGGGTCCCCGGCTCCAGCAGATGCCTACGCTCCACTCAGTTGGTGAGAAGTGGCAAACGGTCAGAGCTGCGAGGGCGTCCTCTGCTGGCCTAGCTCGCGAGCTGCAGGAGAATCCCCGACCCCAGTTAGTCCCCAAGCACTATTTGATTTGGGGGGAAAGGGAAGAGCTGCGAGGCGCCCTCTGCTGACCCACACAGAGCACTGCAAGTCGGTTCACATCCCCAGCCTATCCCCTAACTGCACTGAATGGCGTGTGGGCCGTGAAGAGCTGCGACGGCGCCCTCTGCTGGCGGAGCCCTGGAGCTGCAGGAATGTCCCCGGCTGCAGCCGTTCCCCAGTCTCCACTCATTTAAGAAGATGGGGATAATTGGGAAGAGCTGCGAGGGCCTCCCCTGCCGGCCGAGCTCGCGAGCCGCTGAAGAATACCCAACCCCAACCACTTCCCAAGCACGAGTTGATTGGGTGGACCGGGAGGATCTACGAGAGCGCCCCCCCCGGCCGAACTCCCGAGCTTCAGAAGAAAACCTGACCTCAGAGAATCCCCAAGCACCAGGTGATTTGGATGGCGGAAGAAGCTGAGAGGTCATCTTCAGCTGATCGATTCCGAGAGCTGCAGGGGAATCCAAGGCCCCAGCCAATCCCAGCACTCCAGTGATTTGGGTGCGACGGGAGAAACTGCGAAGGCATCATCCGCAGTACGGGCCCGTGAGCTGCAGGAATATCCCTTGCCCCAACAAACATGAGCCCCACTGAATTTGGGGGTGAAGGGAAAACCTGCCAGGGAGTCCTCTGCCGGCCGAGCTAGAGAACTGCCAGTGAATCCCGGACCCCAAGTAACCCAAAAGCACCGGGATATTAGGGGGAAATGGAGGAACAGCAAGGGCAAACCCTGCTGGCCGACCTCTCGTGCTGCAGGGGCTTCCCAGACCCCAACAACTCCCCAAGCACCAGTAGCTTGGGGAGAAAGGGAGGAGCTTTTTGTGCGTCCCCTGCTGGCCGACCTCGCGAACTTCAGGAAAATCTCTGACCTCAGCAGATTCCCAATTTCCGGTTGATTTGTAGAGTTCGGGAGAAGCTGAGGGGGCTCCCTCTGCTGACCGAGTCTAAGAGTTGCAGGGGAATATCCTGTCCCAGCCGATCCCCGCACTGCACCAATTTGCGGGCAAAGGGAGTAACAGAGAGGGCGCCATCTGCTGGCCGGGTCCGCGAGCTGCAGATAAATCCCTTGCCCCAAACAATCCACGCCCCGTCTGAATGGGGGGTGGTCCGGGAGGTGATTCAAGGGCGCCGTTTTTTGACCGAGTCCAGGAGCTGCAGGACAGTCCCCGGCTCCAGCAGATCCCTACACTCCACTCAGTTTAGGAGACGGTGGAAACGGTAAGACATGCGAAGGCATTCTCTGCTGGCCGAGATCTCGAGCTGCAGGAGAATCCCGGAAGCCAGGAAATCCCCAAGCACCAATTGATTGCCGGGAAAGGGAGGAGCAGCGAGGGCGCCCTCTACAGGCCCACACAGAGCACTGCAGGTTAGCCCACGGCCCCAGACAATCTCCGCACCGCACTGAATGTCATGCAACCGTGAAGAGCTACGAGGGCATCCTCTGCTGGCCGAGGCTAGGAGCTACAGGTATATACCCGGCTCCAGCCGAAAACCACGCTCCACTCATATAAGTAGAGGGGGTGCGGGGCAACGGGAATAGCTGCCAGGGCGTCCTCTGCTGTCCGAGCTCGTGAGCTGTAGGATAATCTCAGACCCCAACCACTCCCCAAGGACCAGTTGATTGGATGGAACGGGAGGAGCTGCAAGGACGCCCCCTACGGGCTGACCTCGCCAGCTTCAGGAGAAAACCCGCTCTCAGCCGAGCCCCAATCACCAGATGATTTAGAGGGATAGGCGAAGCTGAGAGGTCATCTTCTGCTGACCGAGTCCAAAAGCTGCGGAGGAATCCCAGGCTCCAGCCAATCGCCGCACGCCAGTGATTTGGGGGCTACGGGAGAAACTGCGAGGGCGCCGTCTGCTGTTAGGGCCCGTGAGCTGCAGGGAAATCCCTTACCCCAACAAATCCGCGCCAAACGGAATTTGAGGGTGAAGGAAAGACCTGCCAGGGCGTCCTCTGCTGTCCGAGCTCGCGAGCTGCCAGAGAATCCCTGAGCCCAGCCAATCCACAAGCCCCAGGATATTGGGGGAATGGGAGGAGCTGCGAGGGTGCTCTCTACTGGCCGACCTCGCTAGCGGCAGGAGTATGCCCGATTCCAGCCAATCCCCAAGCACCAGTTGCTTGGGGGGGAACTGGAGGAGCTTTTGCTGCGCCCCCTGCTAGCAGACTTCTCTTACATTAGGAGAATACCAGACTTCAGCTGATCCCAAAGCACCAGTGGATTTCAAGGGTTCGAGAGTATCTGAGAGGGAGCAGTCGGCTGACCGAGCCTAAGAGCTACAGGGGAATACCCAGTCCCAGCCAATCCCCGTACTACACTAGTTTGGGGGCGACGGGATTAACTTGGAGGGCACCGACTGCAGGCCAGGCCCGCGAGCTGCAGAGAAATCCCTTGCCTTAACCAATCTGCGTCCCACCAAAGGGGGGGGGGGGGCGTACGAAGGCGCCCTCTGTTGGCCGAGCCCTGGTACCGCGGGAGGGTTCCCGGCTCCAGCAGATCCTTATGCTCAACTCAGTTGGCGAGAAGGGGCAAACGGTCAGAGCTGCGAGGGCCTCCTCTGCTGGCCGAGCTCGCGAGCTTCAGGAGAATCCCTGACCCCAACCACTTCCCAAGCACTAGTTGATTGGGTGGACCCGGAGGAGCTGCGAGGGCTTCCCTTCAGGCCGACCTCGCTTGCTTTAGGAGAAAACCCGACCTCAGAGAATCCCAAAGCACCAGGTGATTTGGAGGGCGGGAGTAGCTGAGAGGTCGTATTTATCTGATAGTGCCCGAGAGCAGCAGGGAAATCCAAGGCCCCAGCCAATCCCTGCACTCCAGTGATTTGGGGGCGACTGGAGAAACTGCGAGGGCGCCATCTGCTGTCCGGGACAGTAAGCTGCAGGGAAATCCCTTGCCCAAAGAAATATGCGCCCCACTGAATTTGTAGGTGAAGGGAAGACCTGCCAGGGAGTCCTCTGCCGGCCGAGCTAGCTAGCTGCGGGTGAAACCCGTATCCCAGCCAACCCAAAAGCACCGGGCTATTCGGGGGAAATAGAGGAGCAGCGAGGGCGCCCCCTGCTGGCTAACCTTTCGTGCTGCAGGGGTTCCCCGACCCCAGCCACTCCCCAAGCACCAGTAGCTTGGGGAGAAAGGGAGGAGCTTTTTGTGCGTCCCCTGCTGGCCGACCTCGCGAGCTTCAGGAAAATCTCTGACATCAGCCGATCCCCAAGCTCCGGTTGATTTAGAGGGTTCGGGAGAGTCTGAGAGGGCGCCCTCTACTCATCGAGTCTAATCCTTGCAGGGGAATACCCTGTCCCTGCCAATCTCCGCACTACACAAATTTGCGGGCGAAGGGAGTAACACAGAGGGCGCCATCTTCTGGCCAGGTCCACGAGCTGCAGAGAAATCCCTTGCCCCAAACAATCCGCGCCCCTTCTGAATGGCGGGTTGTCCGGGAGGTGATTCAAGGGCGCCGGTTGTTGACTGAGACCAGGAGCTGAATCCCATGCTCCTTTCATGAAAAGAGGATCGCGAAACGTAAAGGGCTGCGAGCGCGTCCTCTGATGGCTTAGCTCGCGATTTGCAGGTGAATCCTCGACCCCAGCCAATCCCGAAGCACCAGTTGATTCAGGGAGAACGGGAGATGCGATAGCGCCCCCTACTGACCCACTTAGTTCACTGCAGTATAGGCCCAGAACCCAGCCAACCCCATGCTCCACTGAATTAGGGGTGGGCCGGGAGGAGCATCGAGGGGGCCCTCTCTTGGTCAGGTCCAGGAGATACAGGACGTTCCCCGGCTCCAGTCGATCCCCACGATCCAATCATAAAGGAGAGGGGGGGAAACAGGAAGAGCTGTGGGGGCGTCCTCTGCTGGCCGAGCTCCCGAGCTGCAGGAGAATCCCCGACGCCAGCCAATCTTCACGCAAATGTTGATTGGGAGGAACAGGAGGAGTCGGGACCGGGCCGTCTGCTGACCCATTCAGGGCACTGCGGGACAGGCCCCAGCCCCATCCAAATCCCGCCCTCCACTGAATGGCGTGTGGGCCGTGAGGAGCTGCGATGGCTGCCCAGGAGCTGCAGGAAGTTCCCCGGCTCCAGCCGATCCCCACCCTCCACTCCTTTATGGAGAGGGGGGGAAATGGAAAGAGCTGCTAGGGCGTCCTCTGCTGGCCGATCCCGTGTGCCGCAGGAGTATTCCCGATCCCCGCCAATCCCCAAGCACCAGGTCCTAGTGGGCAACGGGAGGAGCTGCGAGGGCGCCCTATGCTGGCCCACTCAGAGCCCTGCGGGACAGGCCCCGGCCTTGGCAAATCCCCGCGCTTCATTGATTTGGGGGTGGGCCGTGAGGAGCTGCGAGGGAGCACCCTATTGGCCGAGCCCAGGAGCTGCAGGAGGGTCCGTGGCTGCAGACGTTCCCGATACTCCACTCAGTAATGAAGGGCAGGGATGGGAAAAGCTGCGAAGGAGTCTTCTGTATGCCGAGCTCGCGAGATGCAGGAGAATTCCTGCCCCAAGCCAATCCAAAAGCACCATTTGATTGAGGGGAACGGGAGGAGCTGAGAGGGCGCCCTCTGCTGGACCAACCTGAGCCCTGCAGTACAGGCCCCGGCTCCAGCAAATCCACGATCTCCATTGAATGTGGGGCGGGCCGGGAGTAGGATCGAGTGTGCCCTCTGTTGGACGAGCCCAGGACCTGCACGACGGTCCCTGGCTCCAGACAGTCCCCACGCTCAACACATTTAAGGAGAGGGGGAGAAACGGGAAGAGCTATGAGAGCGTCCTATGCTGGCAGAGCTAGCGAGCTGCAGGAAACTGCCCGACCCCAGCAAATCCTCAAGCATCAGTTGATTGGGGGAACTGGAGGAGCTGCGAGGGCGCCGCCGGCTGGCCGACCTCTCGAGCTTCAGGAGAATCCCCGAAATCAGCCGAATACCAAGCACCAGTTGACTTGGAGGTGACGAGAGAAGCTGAGAGGGCGTCTCCTGCTGATCGAGGCCAAAACGTTCAGGGGAATCCCAGGACCCAGACAATCCCCGCACTCCAGTGATTTGGGGGCAACAGGAGAAACTGCGAGGTCTCCATCTACTGTCCGGGCCCTTGAGCTGCAGGGAACTCCCTTGCAGCCACCAATCCGTGCCCCACTGAATGAGGGGGAAGGGAAGACCTGCCAGGGCTCCCTCTGCTGGTCGAGTTCGCGAGCTGCAGGACAATCCCCGACCCCAGCCAATCCACAAGCCCCAGTATATTTGGGGGAAATGGAGGAGCTGCGAGGCCACCATCAGCTGGCAGGGCCCGCGAGCTGCAGGATTATCCCCTACCCCAGCCAATCTCCAAGCACCAGTTAATTGGGTGGAACTGGAGGAGCTGCGACGGCGCCCCCTGCTGGCCGACCTCGCGAGCATCCGTAGAAATCCGGACCTCTGCCAATCCCCAAGCACCAGTTTATTTGTAGGGGACGGGAGAAGCTGAGATGACGCCCACTGCTGATCGAGTCTAAGAGCTACAGGGGAATACCCGGTCCGAGCCAATCCCCGCACTACACTAATTTGGGGGCGACGGACTGGACTGCTAGGGCGCCATCTGCTGGCCGGGCCCACGAGCTGCACAGAAACCCCTTGCCCGAACTTCTCTGCGCCCCACTGAATGGGGGTGGGCCGTGAGTTAAAGCGCGGGATCCCTCTGTTGATCGAGCCCAGGAGCTGCAGGACGGTCCCTGGCTAAAACAGATCCCTACGCTCCACTGAGTTGAGGGTAGGGAGGAAACGGTAAGAGCTTCGAGGGCGTCCACTGCTGGCCGAGCTCGCGAGGTGCAGGAGAATACCCGACCCCAGCCAATCCCCAAGCTCCAGTTGATAGCGGGGAACGGGAGGAGCTGCAAGGGCGCCCTCTGCTGGCCCACACAGAGCACTGCTTGTCGGACCACGGACATAGCCAATCCCCGCACTCCACTGAATGTATGGGAGAGAGGCCCAGCGAGTGCGATCTCTGCTGACCGGTCGCAGGAGCTGCCGGAGGGTCCGTGTATCGAGCCAATCTCCACGCTCCTCTTATGTAAAGTGGAGCACGATACGGGAAGAGCTGCGATCGCGTCCTCTAACGGTCTCTAGTGGCCGTTACCGGGAAACGTTGTGAGGACATCCTCTGCTGAACGAGATCACGAGCTTCAGGAGAATCCCAGACCCCAGCCAATACACAAGTCCCGGTTTACTGGGGGAAATGGAGGAGCTGCGAGGGCGACCCTGCTGGCCGAACTCGCGAGATGGAGGAGTATCCCCCACCCCAGCCAATCCCCAAGGGCCTGGTGCCTTGGGGAACTGGAGGAGCTTTTAGTGCGCCCCCTGCTGGCCGAACACGCTAACTTCATTGGAATCCCCAAACTCAGCTGCTCCCCAAGTACCCGTTGATTTTGAGGGTTCGGGAGAAACAGAGAGGGCGCCCTCTGCTGACCGAGTCTAAGACCTGTAGGGGCATACCCAGTCCTAGACAATCCCCGCAGTACACTAATTTGGGGGCGAAGGGATTAACTGCGTGTGCTCCATCTGCTGGCCGGCCCCGCGAGCTCCAGATAAACCCGGTGCCCCAACCACTCCGTGCCCCACGAAAAGGGGTGTGGGTCGGGAGGTGATGCGAAGGCGCCCTCTGTTGTTCGAACCGAGGAGGTGCAGGACGGTCCCTGGCTCCAGCAGATCCCTTCGCTCCCCTCCGTTGAGGAGAGGGGGGAAATGGGAAGAGTTGCGAGGGTGTGAGCTGCTGGCCGTGTTCACGAGTTGCAGGGGAATTCTCGACCCCGGCAAATTCCCAAACAACAGTTGATTGGGGGGAACGGGAGGAGCTGCGAGGGCGCCCTCTGCTGCCCCACACAAAGCACTGCATGTCGGGCGCGGCCCCAGCCAATCCCCACACTCCACTGAATATCGTGTTGGCCGTGAGGAGCTGCGAGGGCGCCCTCTCCTGTCCGAGCCTAAGAGCTGCAAGAATGTCCCCGCCTCCAGCTGATCCCCACGATCTATTCACTTAAGGAGAGGGGGAGAAACGGGAAGAGTTGCCAGGGCGTCCTCTGCTGGCCGAGCTCGCGAGCTGCAGGAAAATCCCCGACCCCAGCAAATCCTCAAGCCTCAGTTAATTGGAGGGAACGGGAGGGCTTCGACAGGGCCTCCTCCTGGCCGACCTCGCGAGCTTCAGGAGAAAACCCGACCTCAGCCGATCCCCAAGCACCAGCTGGTTTGGAAGGGTCAGGAGAAGCTGAGAGGGTGCCCTCTGCTGACCGAGTCTAAGAACTGCAGGGGAATACCCGGTCCCAACCAATCCCCGCACTATACTACTTTTGGGGCGACGGGATTAACTGCGAGGGCGTCATCTGTTGGCCAGTTCCGCGAGATGAAGAGAAATCTCTTGCCCCAACCAATCCGACGCCACTGAATGGGGGTGGGCCATGAGGTGATGCGGGGGCGCCCAGTGTTGGCCAAGCCCCGGAGCTGCAGGACGGTCCCCGGCTCCAGAAGATCCCTACGCTCCACTCTGTTGAGGAGATGGGGGACACTGTAAGAGCTGCGGGGTCGTCCTCTGCTGGCTGAGCTCGTGAGTTACAGGAGAATCCCCGACCCCAGCCAGTCCCCAAGCACTAGTTGATTGAAGGGAACGGGAGGAGTGGCGAAGGTGTCCTCTGCTGGCCCACACAGAGCACTGCAAGTCGGCCCAGGGCCCCATCCAATCCCCGCACTCCACTGAATGGCGTGTGGGCCGTGAGGACCTGCGAGGGCGCCCTCTGCTGGCCGAGCCCAGGAGCTGTAGGAATATCCCCAGCTCCAGCCGATTCCCACGATCCCCTCATTTAAGGAGAAGGGGGATACGGGAAGAGCTGCAAGGGCATCGTCTGCTGGCAAAGCTCGCGAGCGGCTGGAGAGTCCCCGCCCTAACCACTCCCCAAGCACCAGTAGATTGGATGGAACGGGAGGAGCTGCGAGGGCGCCCCCTGCTGGACGACCTCGCGAGCTGCAGGAGTATCCCTTACCCCGGCAAATCCCCAAGGACCAGTTGATTTGGAGGCGACGTGGGAAGCTGAGAGAGCATCCTCTGTTGATGGATTCTACGAGCTACAGGGGAATACACGGTCCCAGCCAAACCCCGCACTACACTAATATGGGGGCGAAGGGATTAACAGCAAGGGTGCCATCTGCTGGCCGGGCCCGCGAGCTGCCGAGAAATCCCTTGCCCCAACCAATCCACGCCCCACTGAATGAAGGATGGGCCGGGAGGGGATGCGCGGGCACCCGACGTTGGCCGAGTCCAGCAGCTGCAGGACGGTCTCCGGCTCCAGCAGATCCCTAGGCTCCACTCAGTTGAGGAGAGGGGGGAAACCGTAAGACCTGCGAGGGCGTCCCCTGCCGGCCGACCTCGCGAGCTGCAGGGGTATCCCCGACCAACGACAATCCCCAAGCACCAGTTGCTTAGGTGGAACGGGAGGAGATTTTAGTGCGCCCCCTGCTGGCCGACTTTGCAAACTTCAGGTGAATTCCCAAACTCAGCCGATTCTCAAGCACCGGTTGATTTTCAGGCGTCGGAAAAAGCTGAGAGGGCGAACTCTGCTGACCGAGTCTAAGAGCTGCAGGGAAATACTCGGTCCCCTCCAATGCCCGGACTACACTAATTTGTGGGCGACGGGATTAGCGGCGAGGGCTCCATCAGCTGGCCGGAAGCGCGATCAGCAGAGAAATTCCTTGCCCCATCTAATCCGAGCCCCACTGAATGGGGCATTGCCCGGGAGGTGATGCGATGACGCCGTCTGTTGGCCGATCCCAGGAGCTGCAGGACTGTCCCCGGCTCCAGCAGATCCCTACGCTCCACTCACTTGAGGAGAGGGGGGAAACGGTAAGAGAAGCGAGGGCGTCCTCTGCTGGCCGAGCTCGCGAGCTGCAGGAGAATCCCCGACCCCAGTAAATCCCCAAGCATCACTTGATTGCGTGGAATGGGAGGCACTCCGAGGGCCCCGTCTGCTGGCCCACACAGAGCAGTGCAGGTCGGGCCACGGCCCCAGCCAATCCCTGAACTCCATTCAATGGCGTGTTCGCCGTGAGGAGCTGCGAAGGCGCCATCTGTTGGCCGAGCCCAGGAGCTGCAGGAATGTCCCCGCCTCTAGCCAATCCCCACGATCCACTCATTTAAGAAGAGGGAGAGAAACGGGAAGAGCTGCGAGGGCGTCCTCTGCTGGCCGAGCTCGCGAGCTGCAGGAATATCCCCGATCCCAGCAAATCCCAAAGCCTCAGTTAATTGGAGGGAACGGGAGGCCTTCGACGGGGCCTCCTCCTGGCCGACCTCTCGAGCTTCAGGACAAAACCCTACTTCAGGCGATCCCCAAGCACCGGTTGGTTTGGAGGGGTCGGGAAAAGCTGAGAGGGCACCCTCTGCTGACCGAGTATAAAAACTGCAGGGGAATACGCGGTCCAAACCGATCCCCGTACTACACTAATTTGGGTGCGACGGGATTAACTGCGTGGGCGCCATCTGCTGGCCGGGCGTGAGAGTTGAAGAGAAATCCCTTGCCTCAACCAATCCGCGCGATACTGAATGGGGGGTGGGCCGGGGGGTTATGTGAGGGCACCCTCTTTTGGCCGAGATCTGGAGCTGCAGGACGGTAACCGGCTCCAGCAGATCCCTATGCTCCACTCAGTTGAGGAGAAGGGGGACAAGGTAAGAGCTGCGAGGGCGTCGTCTCGTAGAAGAGCTCACGAGCTGAAGGAGTATCCCCTACCCCAGCCAATCCCCAAGCATCATTTGATTGCGGGGAATGGGAGGAACTCCGAGGGCGCCCGCTGATGGCCCACACAGAGCACTGCAGTTCGTGCCACTGCCCCAGCCAATCCCCGCACAACATTGAATGCCTTGTTCGCCGTGAAGGGCTGCGAGGGCGTCCTCTGATGGCAGAGCCCGGGAGCTAGAGGAATTTCCTCTCCTGCAACCGATCCCCCCGATCCACTCATTTCAGGAGAGGGGGAGAAACGGTAAGAGCAGCGAGGGCGTCCTCCGCTGGCCGAGCTCGCTAGCTGCAGGAGAATCCCAGACCCCAGCCAATCCCCAAGCATCATTTGATTGTGGGGAATGGGAGGAACTCAGAGGGAGACCTCTGTTGGCCCACACAGAGCACTGCAGGTCGGGACGCGGCCCCACCCAATCCCCGGACTCCACTGAATGGCGCGCTCGCCGTGAGGAGCTGCCAGGGCGCCCTCATTTGGCCGAGCAAAGGAGATGCAGGAATGTCTCCGCCTCCAGCCGATCCCCACGATCCACCCCTTAAAGGAGAGGGGAAGAAAGGGGAAGAGCTTCAAGGACGTCCTCAGCTGGCTGAGCTCGCGAGCTGCAGGAAAATCCCCGAACCCGGCAAATACCCAAGTCTCAGTTAATTGGAGGGAACGGGAGGAATTCACGGGGCCTCCTCATGGCCGACCTTTCGAGCGTAAGGAGAAAACCCGAACTCAGCCGATCCCCAAGCACGGGTGGGTTTGGAGGGTTCAAGAGAAGCTGAGAGGGCGCCCTCTGCTGATGGAGTCTAA
Organism: Tachyglossus aculeatus; assembly: GCF_015852505.1. Taxonomy (NCBI): domain Eukaryota; kingdom Metazoa; phylum Chordata; class Mammalia; order Monotremata; family Tachyglossidae; genus Tachyglossus; species Tachyglossus aculeatus. The sequence goes on along the minus strand of NC_052084.1, from coordinate 23,104,477 downwards.
GGGCTGCAAGTGAATACCCGGTCCCAGCCAATCCCGGCACTACACTAATTTGGGGGCAATGGGATGAACTGCGTGGGCGCCATCTGGTGACCAGGCCCGCGAGTTGAAGAGAAATCCCTTGCCCCAACCAATCCGCGCGCCACTGAATGGGGGGTGGGCCGGGAGGTGATGTAAGGGCACCCTCTTTCGGCCGTGCCCAGGAGCTGCAGGACGGTCCCCGGCTCCAGCAGATCCCTACGCTCCACTCAGTTGAGGAGACAGGAGACAAGGTAAGAGCTGTGAGGGCGTTGTCTCTTAGAAGAGCTCACGTGCTACAGGAGAATCTCCCACCCCAGCCAATCCACAAACACCAGTTGAGTGAGGGGAACGGGAGCAGCTGCGAGGGAGACCTCTGCTGTCCCACACAGGGCAGTGCAGGTCGGGCCACGGCCCCAGCCAATCCCCGCACTCCAGTGAATGGTGTGTGGGCCGTGAAGAGCTGGGAGGGCTCCCTCTGCTGTCCGAGCCCAGGAGCTGCAGGAATGTACCGGCCTCCAGCCGATCCCCACGCTCCACTCATTTAAGGGGCGGGGGGGATCCGGAAGAGTTCCGAGGGCGTCCTCTGCTGACCGAGCTCAGTAGCGGCAGGAGAATCCCTGACCCCAGCTAATCCACAAGGCCCAGTATATTGGGGGGAAAGGGAGAGGTTGCGAGGGCGCCATCTACTGTCAGGGCCCGCGAGCTGCAGGATTAAACCCGATCCTAGCCACTCCCCAAGCACCAGTTATTTGGGGGGAACGGGAGGAGCTATTAGTGCGGCCCCTGCTTTGCCGACCTCGCGAACTTAAGGGGAATCCCCAACCTCAGCCGATCCCCAAGCACCGGTTGATTTGGAGGAGTTGGATGAAGCTGAGAGGGCACCCTCTGCTGACCGAGTCTAAGAACTGCAGAAGAATACCCGGTCCCAACCAATCCTTGCACTGCACTAATTTGGGGGTGAAGGGATTAACAGCGAGGGCGCCATTTGCTGGCCAGGTCCGCGAGAAGAAGAGAAATCCCTTGACCCAACCAATCGGCGCCCCACTTAATGTGGGTAGGTCGGGGGTGATGCGGGAGCGCCCTCTGTTGGCCGGGGCCCGGAGCTGCAGGACGGTCCCCGGCTCCAGCAGATCCCTACGCTCCACTCTGTTGAGGAGATGGGGGACACGGTAAGAGCTACGAGGTCGTCCTCTGCTGGCCGAGCTCGTGAGTTGCAGGAGAATCCCAGACCGCAGCCAGTCCCCAAGCACTAGTTGATTGGGGGGAACGGGAGCAGCTGCGAGGGCGCCCTGTGCTGGCCCACACAGAGCAATGCAGGTCGGCCCAGGGCCCCAGCAAATCCCCGCACTCCACTGAGTGGTGTGTGGGCCGTGAGGACCTGCGAGTGCGCCCTCTGCTGGCCGAGCCCAGGAGCTGCAGGAATATCCCCAGGTCCAGCCGATGCCCACGATCCACTCATTTAAGGAGAGGTGGGATACGGGAAGAGCTGCGAGGGCGTCCTCGGCTGGCCAAGTTCGCGAGCTGCTGTAGAGTCCCCACCCTAACCACTCCGCAAGCACTAACAGATTGAGTGGAACGGGAGGAGCTGCGAGGGCGCACCCTGCTAGCCGACCTCGCGAACTGCAGGAGTATCCCGTACCCCAGCCAATCCCCAAGGACCAGTTGATTTGGAGGGGACGTGTGAATCTGAGAGAACGTCCTCTGCTGATGAATTCTACGAGCTGCAGGGGAATACTCGGTCCCAGCCAATCCCCGCACTACACTAATATTGGGGAGACGGGATTAACTGCGAGGGTGCCATCTGCTGGCCGAGCCCGCGAGCTGCAGAGAAATCCCTTGCCCCAACCAATCCGCGCCCCACTGAATAGGGAGTGGGCCGTGAGGTGACGCGCGGGAGCCCTCTGTTGTCGAGTCCAGGAGCTGCAGGATGGTCCCCGGCTCCAGCAGATCCCTACTCTCCATTCATTTAAGGAGGGGGGGGGTTAACAGTTGCGAGGGCGTACTCTGCTGAACGAGCTCCTGAGCTTCAGGAAAATCCCAGACCCCAGCTAATTCACAAGACACAGTTGATTCCGGAGAACGGGAGGAGCTGCGTGGGCGCCCTCCGCTGGCCCACAAGAGCACTGCAGGTCGGGCCACGGCCACAGCCAATCCCCGCACTCCACTGAGTGGAGTGTGGGCCGTGAGGAGCTGCGAGGGCGCCCTCTGCTGGCCAAGTCCAGGAGCGGCAGGAATTTCCACGGCTCCAACATTTCCCCACGCTCCACTCATTTAAGTAGAGGGCGGGACTGGGAACAGTTGTGAAGGCATCCTCTGCTAAACGAGCTCACGAGCTTCAGGAGAATCCAAGACCCCAGCCAATACACAAGCTCCAGTTTATTGGGGGGAAAGGGAGGAGCTGTGAGAGCGACCCTGCTGGCCTAACTCGCGAGCTACAGGAGTTTCCCCAATCCAGCCAATCCCCAAGGTCCTGGGGCTTTGGGGGAATGGGAGGAGCTTTTAGTGCGCCCCCTGCTGGCCGAACTCGCTGACGTCATTGGAATCCCCAACCGCAGCTTCTCCCCAAGCACCGGTTGATTTGGAGGGTTCGGGAGAACCAGAGAGGGCGCCCTCTGCTGACCGAGTCTAAGACCTGCAGGGCCATACCGGTCCTAGCCAATCCCCGCACTACACTAATTTGGGGGCGACGGGATTAACTGTGAGTGCGTCATCTGCTAGCAGGGCCAGCGAGCTGCAGACGAATCCCTTGCCCGAACCAATCCGCGACCCACTGAATTGGGAGTGGGCCGTGAGGAGATGCGCGGGCGACTTCTGTTATCTGAGCCCAGGAGCTGCAGGAAGGTCCCGGGCTCCATCGGATCCCTACTCTCCACTCATTTAAGGAGGGGTGGGGGGGGAACAGTTGCGAGGGCGTCCTCTGCTGAACGAGTTCGCGAGCTACAGGAGAATCCCAGATCCCAGCCAATTCACAAGCCCCAGTTGATTCTGGGGAAAGGGAGGAGCTGCGAATTTCCGAGGCTCCAACATTTCCCCACGCTCCACTCATTTAAATAGAGGGCGGGATCAGGAACAGTTGCGAGGGCATCCTCTGCTGAACTAGCTCAGGAGCTTCAGGATTATCCCAGACCCCAGCCAATACACAAACCCTAGTTTATTGGGGGGAAAGGGAGGAGCTGCGAGGGCGACCCTGCTGGCCGACCTCGCGAATTGCAAGAGTATTCCCCACCCCAGCCAATCATCATCATCATCGTCATCATTAATCGTATTTATTGAGCTCTTACTTTGTGCAGAGCACTGTACTAAGCGCTTGGGAAGTACAAGTTGGTAACATATAGAGACAGTCCCTACCCAGCAGTGGGCTCACAGTCTAAAAGGGGGAGACAGAGAACAAAACCAAACATACTAACAAAATAAAATAAATAGAATAGATATGTACAAGTAATATAAATAAATAAATAAATCGAGTAATAAATATGAGTTGCTGTGGGGAAGGGAAGGAGGTAAGATGGGGGGATGGAGAGGGGGACGAGGGGGAAAGGAATCCCCCTCGTCCCCAATCCCAATCCCCAAGGACCTGGTGGTTTCGAGGAACGGCAGGAGCTTTTAGTGCGCCCCCTGCCGTCCGAACTCGCTAACGTCATTGCAATCCCCAACCTCAGCTGCTCCCCAAGCACTGGTTGATTTGGAGGGTTCGGGAGAGCCAGAGAGGGCGCCCTCTGCTGACCGAGTCTAATACCTGCAGGGGCATACCCCGTCCTAGCCAGTCCCCGCACTACACTAATTTGGGGGCGAGGGGATTAACTGCGAGTGCGCCATCTGCTGGCCGGGCCCGCTAGCTGCAGACAAATCCCTTGCCCCAACCACTCCGTGCCCCACGAAAAAGAGTGTGCGCCGGGAGGTGATGCGAGGGCGCCCTCTGTTGTCCGAACAGAGGAGCTTCAGGACGGTCCCTGGCTCCAGCAGATCTCTACACTCCACTCAGTTGAGGAGACAGGGGGAAATGGTAAGAGTTGCGAGGGCGTCCTTTGCTGGACGAGTTTGCGAGCTGCAGGGGAATCCTCGACCCCAGCCAATTCCCAAGCACCAGTTGATTGGCAGGAACAGGAGGAGCAGAGAGGGCACCCTCTGCTGGCTCACACAGAGCACTGCATGTCGGGGCACGGCCCAGGCCAATCCCCGCACTCCACTGAATATCGTGTTGGCCATGAGCAGCTGGAAGGGCGCCCTCTGCTGGTCGAGTCCAGGAGCTGCAAGAATGTCCCCGGCTCCAGCCGATCCCCACTCTCCACTCATTTAAGGAGAGGGGGGGAAACGTGAAGAGCTGCGAGGGAGTCCTCTGCTGGCCGAGCTCGCGAGTTGCAGGAGCATCCCTGACCAAAGACAATCCCCAAGCACCATTTGCTTAGGTGGAACGGGAGGAGGTTTTACTACACGCCCTGCTTGCCAACTTTGCGAACTTCAGGGGAATTCCCAAACTCAGCCGATTCTCAAGCACCGGTTGATTTGCAGGGGTCGGGAAAAGCTGAGAGAGCGAACTCTGCTGACCGAGTCTAAGAGCTGCAGGGAAATACCCGGTCCCCTCCAATCCCCGGACTACACTAATTTGGAGGCGACGGGATTACCCTCGAGGGTGCCATCAGCTGGCCGGGAGCGCGATCAGCAGAAAAATCCCTTGCCCCAACTAATACGCGCCCCAGGGAATGGGGCGTTGACCGGGAGGTGATGCGAGAGAGCCGTCTATTGGCCGATCCCAGGAGCTGCAGGACGGTCCCCGGCTCCAGCGGATCCCTTCGCTCCACTCAGTTGAGGAAAGGGGGGGAAACGGTAAGAGTAGTGAGGGCGTCCTCTGCTGGCCTAGCTCGCGAACTGCAGGAAAATCGCCGACCCCAGCAAATCCCCAAACCTCAGTAAATTGGAGGGAACGGGAGGGCTTCGAGGGCGCCTCCCCCGGCCTACCTCGCGAGCTTCAGGATAATCCCTTACCCCAACCATTCCCCAAGCATCATTTGATTGCGGGGGATGGGAGGAACTCCGAGGGCGCCCTCTGTTGGCCCACACAGAGCACTGTAGTTCGGGCCACGGCCCCAGCAAATCCCCGCACTCCACTGAATGGCGTGTGGGCCGTGAGGACCTGCGAGGGCGACCTCTGCTGGCCGAGCCCAGGAGCTGAAGGAATATCCCCAGCTCCAGCCGATCCCCACAATCCACTGTTTGAAGGAGAGGGGGGATACGGGAAGAGTTGCGAGGTCGTCCTCTTCAGGCCAATCTCGCGAGCTGCTGGAGTGTCCCCACCCTAACCACTCCCCAGGCTCCAGTAGATTGGGTGGAATAGGAGGAGCTGCGAGGGCGTCCCCTGCTGGCCGATATCGCGAGCAGCAGGATTAGCTGCAGGGTCCGACTGCGCATGCCCTACGGTCTCCAGGGAGGGGGCTCCCTTCTCCCCCGGCCCGGGCTCCGGACGGGCATGTGCCGGGGTCTCCCGGGCGGGGCCACTTTTTCCCCCCCGCCCGGGCTCTGATTGCGCATGCGCCGCGCTCTCCCTGGTGGCCCCCCTTTCCCTCCCCCCAGGCTCGGACCGCGCATGCGCCGCAATATCCAGAACGGGCCTCCCTCCTCCCTCCCCCCCGTAGCGTACTCCGATTGCCGATGCTCGGCCCTCTCCGGGGCGGGGCCCCCTCCTCCCCTCGTCGAGGCTCCGAATGCGCATTCGCCCAACTTCGCCTCCCCCAGCAGGTTCGGCACGCGCATGCGGAGAACTCCCTCCCTTCTCCCCCGCCCCCCACTCGGGCTTCGACTGCGCAAGCGCTGCGCTCTCTAGGGCTGAAGATATAGTTTTGGGGACTGTATCGTTCATTCATTCATTCAATCGTATTTCTTTATTGAGCGCTTACAGTGCTTATAGCACTGTACTAAGCGCTTGGGAATAGGATCGTATGTCGTATATTACAGTATAGTATAGTACAGTATAGAGAAGCAGTGTGGTTCAGTGGCAAGAGCCCGGGCTTTGGAGTCAGAGGTAAGGCGTTCAAATCCTGACTCCAACGCTTGCCAGCTGAGTGACTTTGGGCAAGTCACTTCACTTCTCTGGGCCACAGTTCCATCTGTAAAATGGTTATGAAGACTGTGAGCCCCGCGTGGGGCAACCTGATCACCTTGTAACCCCCCAGCGCTTAGAACAGGGCTTTGCACATAGTAAGCGCTTAATAAATGCAATTATTATTATTATTATTATTATTATTATTATTATTATTATTACCTCCAGGCCCTGGTCCATCTCTGCGTCCTGAACGTGGGTTCCCTCAACCACCCGGCACTGGTCCCCCTGCCTTCCGGCCCAGGTACCACTTTGCCTCTCGGTCCGGGTCGCCCTATTCCACTGGCCCTGGTCCCCATTTCCCGGCCCAAGTACTACTCTGCTTCCCTGCCCTGGTCCACCTGTCAACCAGACCAGATACGCCTCTGCCATCCAGCCCTGAGACCCCTCTGCCTCCCTGCCCGGGTCCCGCTGTCTCCCGGTCCTGGATCTGGTGCCCCTCTGCTTCCCTGCCTTGGTAATGCCGTCTGCCACCAGGCCCTGATCCCCCTCTGCCTCCCTGTCCTGATCCCCCACGGTCTCTCGGCCTTACTGCCCCTCTGCCTCCCGACCCAGGTACCCCTCTACCTCCCGGCCCTGGTCCCCGTCTGGCTCCCTGCCTTGGTCCCCCTCAAAGTCCTGGCCCAGGCCGGCCTCTGCCTCTATGACCTGGTCACGCCCCGGCTCTCGGCCCTGGTTCTCCTCGGCTTCTCAGCCATAGTCCCACTGTCTCCCGGCTCAGGTACCCGTCTGACTGCCGGCCCTGGTCGCACTGTCTACCAGCCCTGGTCCCCCTCTTTCTCCCGGTCCTGACCGCTCTCTGCCTCCATGACTCACGCCGCTGCTCGGCCCTGGTCCCTCTTTGCCTCCCTGCCCTGGTTCCCCTCTGCTTCCCGGCCCTGGTCCCCCCGTCTACCGGCCCTGGTACCCCTCTGCCTCCTGACCCTGGTCCCCCGCTGCCCCCAGGCCCTCGGCCCCCTCTGCCTTCCTGCCCTGGTCCACAAGGCCTCTCAGCTCTGGTCCCCCTCTACCTCCGGCCAAGGTACCACACCGCCTCCTGAACAAAATCCCCTTCAGCTTCCATGACCTAACCCCCATCTACCAGCCCAGGTACCCCTTGGCCTCCCGGCTCTGGTCCCCCTGTATGCCTTCCCAGGAACCCCTCTGTCCCCTGGCCCTTGTCCCCCTCGGCCTCCTGACCCTGGTCCCCCTCTGCAGCCTGCCCTGGTCCTGTGCCTCCTGGCCCTGGTCTCCTTCTACCTCCAGGCCCTTGGGTCTCTCTCCGTGCCAGCCCTGGGTCCCACCCTCTACCTCCCGGCTCTGGTCCCCTTCTGCCTCGCAGCCCTAGTCCGCCTGTCTCCTGGCCCAGGGACCCGCTGCCTCCTGGCCCTGGTTCCCCTCTGCTGCCCTGCCCTGGTCCCCCTATGCTTCCCGGCCCTAGTCCCTGTGTGACTCCCCGCCTTGGTCTCCTTCTACCTCTCCGGCCTTGGGTCTCTCTCCGTTCCGGCCCTGGTCTCCGTCGCCTGGCCCAGGTACCCCTCTGCCTCCTGGCACTGGTTCCCCTCTATCTCCGCACTTTGTTCCCCCTCTGCCTTCCGGCCCCAGTCCCCCTATGCCACCCTGCCCTTGTCCCCCCACCATCCCGGGCCCCTCGTCCCTGGTGCCTCTCTGCTTCCCTGCCCAGGTACCCCTATGCCCCTCTACCTCCCTGCCGTGGTTCTCCTGTCTCCTGGCCCAGGTACCCATCTGCCTCCTGGCCCTGGTCCCGCTCTACCGCCCGGCCCTGGTCTCTCTATGCCTCCTGGCCCTGGTATCGTTCTACCTCCAGGCCCTTGGGTCTCTCTCCGTCCCAGCCCTGGGTCCCCTCTACCTCCCGGCCCTCGTCACTTTGTCTCCCGGACCAGGCACCATTCTGCCTCCTGGTCCTGGTCCCCCTCTCTCCCGGCCCAGGTACCCATCTTCCTCCTGACCCTGGTCCCCCTCTCTCCCAGCCCAAGTGCCCCTCTGCCTCCTGGTCCTGGTCCCCGGCTGCCACGGTCCACCTCTGCCTCCCAGGCCTGATCACCTTCTACCTCCAAGCCTTGGGTCTCTCTCTGTCCCGGCCCTGGGTCCTCTCGACCTCCCAGCCCACGTCCCCCTGTCTCCTGGCCCAGGTAACCCTCTACTTCTTGGCCGTGATCCCCCCTGCCTTCCCGCCCTTGTCCCCCTCTGCCTCCCTGCCCTGGTCCCCAGCCTGCCTCTTGGCCTTTCTCCCCCTATACCCTTTGGCTCTGGTATCCCTGTCTCCCAGCCTAGGTACCCATCTGCTTCCTGACACTGGTCCACCTCTGCCTCTAGGCCCCGGTCCCCTTCTGCCTCCCGGACCTGGCCCCTTTATGTGTCCAGGCCCTGGTCTCCTTTTATGTCAGGGGTTCGAATCCCGCTCCACCGCTTGTCACCTGTGTGACCTTGGGCAAGTCACTTCATTTCTCTGCGCCTTAGTTACGTCCACTGTAAAATGGGGATTAAGACCGTGAGCCCCACGTGGGACAACCTGATCACCTTGTAACTTCCCCTGCGCTTAGTATAGTGCTTTGCACATAGTAAGCGCTTAATAAATGCCATCATTATTATTATTATTACAACTTGGCAACATAGTAAGCTTCGTACAAAGTGAGCTTGGGCGCGGTCCGACTGCGCATGCGCCGCGCTCTCCCGGGAGTGCCCCCTTTTTCCCCTGCCGCCCGGGCTCTGACTGCGCATGCGCTATGCTCTCCAGGGCGGGGGCTCCCTGTTCGCCCCCCTCCGTGGCGCACTGCGACTGCATATGCTCCACCCTCTCCGGGGCGGGGCCCCTCCTCTCCTTGCCTGGGCTCCGACTGCCCATGCGCCCCTCCCCTCCCTTCCCTCTGGGCTCCGAATGCGCAAACGCAGTGCTCCCTCCCTTCTACTCCCCTTCCCGGTCTTCGACTGCGCATGCGCTGCGCCATCTGGGACTGATGATATAGCTTTGGGGATTGTATCGTTCATTCATTCATTCAATCGTACTTATTGAGCGTTTACTGTGTGTAAAGCACTGTACTAAGGGCTTGGTAACAGTATAGTATATAATACATTATAGTATAGTACAGTATAGCGAAGCAGTGTGGTTCAGTGGCAAGAGCCCGAGCTATTGAGTCAGACGTCAGGGGTTCGAATCCCTCTCCACCGCTTGTCACCTGTGTGACCTTGGGCAAGTCACTTCACTTCGATGGGCCTTAGTTACCTCCTCTGTAAAATGGGGATTAAGACCGTGAGCCCCACGTGGGACAACCTGATCACCTTGTAAATTCCCCAACGCTTAGTACAGTGCTTTGCACATAGAAAGTGCTTAATAAATGCCATCATTATTCTTATTATTACAACTTGGCAACATAGTAAGCTTCGTACATAGTGAGCACGGGTGCGGTCCGACTGCGCATGCGCCGCGCTCTTACGGACAGGCCCACTTTTTCCCCACCCTCCCGGGTTCCGACTGCGCATGCGTTACGCTCTCCTGGGCGGGGGCTCCCATCTCCCCAGGCCAGGGCTCCGACGGCGCATGCGCCACGCTCTCCCGGGCGCGCCCCCTTTCCCTTCCCGCCCGGGCTCTGACCGCGGATGCGCTACGCTCTCCAGGGCGGGGGTCCTTACTCCCTGGGTCCGGGCTCCGACCGCGCATGCGCCGCGCTCTCCGGGGCGGGCCCCCCGTCCCTTCGACGAGACTCCGAATGCGCATGCGCCCCGCTTCTCATCCCCGCCCGGCACCACACGCGAATGCGCAGTGTTCCCACCCTTCGCCCCGCGGACTTCGACTGCGCATGCGTCGCGCTCTCTAGGGCTGAAGATATAGACTTGGGGACTATATCGTTCATTCATTCATTCATTCATTCAATCGTAGTTTTTTATTGAGAGCTTACGCTGCGTAGAGCACTGTGCTAAGCGCTTGGGAATGGGATAATATGTCGTACATTACAGTATAGTATAGTACAGTATAGAGAAGCAGTGTGGTTCAGTGGCAAGAGCCCGGGCTTTGGAGTCAGAGGTCAGGTGTTCAAATCCCGACTCCACCACTTGTCAGCTGTGTGACCTTGGGGAAGTTACTTCACTTCTCTGGGCCTCAGTTCCATCTGTAAAATGGGGATGAAGACTGTGAGCCTCGCGGGGGGGCAACCTGATCACCTTGTAACCTCCCAGCGCTTAGAACAGTGTTTTGCACATGGTAAGCGCTTAATAAATGTCATTATTATTATTATTATTATTACCTCCAGGCCCTGGTCCATCCCTGCGTCCTGGACTTGGGTTTCCTCAACCTCCCGGCACTGGTCCCCCTGTCTTCCGGCCCAGGTACCACTTTTCCTCTCGGTTCAGGTCCCCCTATTCCCCTGGCCCTGGTCCCCATTTCCCAGCCCAGGTACTCCTCTGCTTCCCTGCCCTGGTCCCCCTGTCACCCAGCCCAGATACCCCTCTGCCATCCAGGCCTGGGACCCCTCTGCCTCCCTGCCCGGGTCCCCCTGTCTCCCGGCCCAGGTACTCCTGTCTCCTGGACCTGGTGACCCTCTGCTTCCCTGCCTTGGTACTGCCGTCCGCCTACAGGCCCTGCTCCCCCTCTGACTCTGTGTCCTGATACCCCACCGCCTTAGTCCCCCTCTGCCTCCCGGCCCAGATACCCCTCTACCTCCCGGCCGTGGTCCCCATCTGTCTCCCTGCCTTGGTCCCCCTCAATGTCCTGGCCCAGGCCGGCCTCTGCCTCTGACCTGGTCACACCCCGTCTCTCGGCCCTGGTTCCCCTCGGCTTCTCAGCCATAGTCCCACTGTCTCCCGGCCCAGGTACCCCTTTGACTGCCGACCCTGGTCACACTGTCTACCAGCCCTGGTCCCCCTCTTCTCTCTCACTGAATTTGGTGGTGAAGGGATGACCTGCCAGTGTGTTCTCCGCTGGCCGAGCTAGCAAGCTACCGGTGAAACCCGTTACTCCGCCCACCCAAAAGCACCGGGCTATTGGGGTGAAAGAAAAGAGCAGCGAGGGCGCTCCTCGTTGGCCGATCTTTCGTGTTGCAGGGGTTTCCCGACCCCAGCCACTCCCCAAGCACCAGTAGCTTGGTGAGAAATGGAGGAGCTTTTTACGCGTCCGCTGTTGGCCGACCTCGCGAACTTCAGTAAAATCTCTGACCTCAGCCGGTCACCAAGGACCGGGTGATTTGGAAGGTTCGGGAGAGCTGAGAGGGGGCCATCTGCTGACCGAGTATAAGAGTTGCAGGGAATACCCTGTCCCAGCCAATCCCCGCACTACACGCCGTTTTTTGACAGAGCCCAGGATCTTCAGGAGAATCCCGGACCCCCAGGAAATCCCCAAGCACCAGTTGATTCAGGGGGAATGGGAGGAGATGCGAGGCACCCTCTGCTGGTCCACAAAGAGCACTGCAAATCGGACAACGTCTCCAGCCTATCCCCGTCCTGCACTGAATTGCGTGTGGGCCGTGAAGAGCTGCGACGGCGCCCTCTGCTGGCCGTACCCAGGAGCTGCAGGAATGTCCCCGGCTGCAGCCGTTCCCCAGGCTCCGCTCATTTAAGGAGAGGGTGGGAATCGGGAAGAGCTGCGAGGGAGTCCTCTGCCGGCCGAGCTCGCGAACTGCAGTAGAATTCCCGACCTCATCCACTTCCCAAGCACCAGTTAATTGGGTGGACCGGGAGGAGCTGCGAGGGCGGCCCTCCTGGCCTACCTCGCGAGCTTTAGGAGAAAACCGGACCTCAGAGAATCCCTAAGCAGGTGATTTGGAGGGCAGGAGTAGTTGAGAGGTCGTCTTCAGCTGATTGAGTCCGAGAGCTGCAGGGGAATCCAAGGCCCCAGCCAATCCCTGAACCCCAGTGATTTGGGGAGACTGGAGAAACTGCGAGGTCTCCATCTGCTGTCCGGGCCCGTGAGCTGCAGGGAACTCTCTCGCCCCAAGAAATATGTGCCCCACTGAATTTGGGGGTGAAGGGAAGACCTGCCAGCGAGACCTCTGCTGGCCGAGCTGGCCCGCTGCCGGTGAATCCCGGACCCCAGCCAACCGAAAAGCACCGGGCTATTGGGGGGAAAAGGAGGAGCAGTGATGACGCCCCCTGCTGGCCGACCTCTCGTGCTGCAGGGTCTTCCCCGACCCTAGCTACTCCCCAAGCACCAGTAGCATGGGGAGAAAGGGAGGACCTTTTTGTCCTTCCCCTGCTGGCCGACCTCGCGAACATCAGGAAAATCTCTGACCTCAGCCGATCCACAGGCACCGGTTGATTTGGAGGGTTCGGGAGAAGCTGAGAGGGCGTCCTATGCTGACCGAGTCTAAGAGTTGCAGGGGAATACCCTGTCCCAGCCAATCCCCCCACTACAACAATTTGCGGGAGAAGGGAGTAAAACAGAGGGCGCCATCTGCTGGCCGGGTCCACGAGCTGCAGAGAAATCCCTTGCCCCAAACAATCCGCGCCCTGTCTGAATGGGGGGGTGGTCCGGGAGGTGATACATGTGCGCCGTTTTTTGACGGAGCCCAGGAGCTGCAGAACGGTCCCCGGCTCCAGCAGATCCCTACGCTCCACTCAGTTAAGGAGACGGTGGAAACGGTGTGACCTGCGAGGGCGTCCTCTGTTGGCCGAGGTCGTGAGCTGCAGGAGATTTCCGGACCCCAGGAAATCCCCAAGCACCAGCTGACTGGCAGGAAAGGGAGGAGCTGCGAGGGCGCCCACTGCTGGTCCACACAGAGCACTTCATGTGGGCCAACGTCTCCAGAAAATCTCCACACTCAACTGAATGGCAGGTGACCGTGAAGAGCTGCGAGAGCCCCCTCTGCTGTCTGAGGCCAGGAGCTGCAGGAATTTCCCCGGCTGCAGCCGTTCCCCAGGCTCCGCTCATTTAAGGTGACGGGGGTTATCGGGAAAAGCGGCTTGGCGTCCTCTGCCGGCCGAGCTCGCGAGCTGCAGGAGAATTCCCCGACCCCACCCACTTCCCAAGCATTAGTTGAATGGGTGGACCGGGAGAAGCCGCGAGGCCGCCAGTCCTGGCCGATCTCGGGAGCTTCAGTAGAAAACCCGACCTCAGAGAATCCCCAAGCACCAGGTGACTTGGAGGGCGGAAGTAGCTGAGGGGTCTTCTTCAGCCGATCGAGTCCGAGAGCTGCAGGGGAATCCAAGGCCCCAGTCAATTCCTGCCCTCCTTAGATTTGGGGGGGACGGGAGAAACTGCGATGACGCCAACTGCTCTCCGGGCCCGTGAGCTGCAGGGAAATCCCTTGCTCCAAGAAATATGCGCCCCACTGAATTTGGGGGTGAAGGGAACACCTGCCAGCGAGTCCTCTGCTGGACGAGCTAGCCAGCTGCTAGTGAATCCCGGACCCCTGCCAACCCAAAAGTACCGGGCTATTAGGGGGAAATGGAGGATCTGCGAGTGTGCCCCTTGCTGGCCGAACTCTTGTGCTGCAGGGGCTTCCCCGACCCCAGCCACTTCCCAAGCACCAGTAGCTTGGGAGAAAGGGAGAACCTTTTTGTGCATCCCCTGCTGGCCGACCTCGCGAAATTCAGGAAAATCTCTGACCTCAGCCGATCCCCAAGCACCGGTTGATTTGGACGTTTCGGGAGAAGCTGAGAGGGCGCCCTCGGCTGACCGAGTCTAAGAGTTACAGGGGAATACCCTTACTAGCCAATCCCCGCACTACAACAATTTGCCGGCAAAGGGAGTAACAGAGAGGGCGCCATCTGCTGGCAGGGTCCCCGAGCTGCAGATAAATCCCTTGCCCCAAACAATCCGCTCCCCATTTTAATGGGGGGTGGGCCTGAAGGTGATACAAGGGCGCCGTATTTTGACCTAGCCCAGGAGCTTCAGGAGAATCCCGGACCCCAGGAAATCCCCAAGCACCAGCTGATGGGGGGGGGTGAAGAGAGGAGATGCTAGACGCCCTCTGCTGGCCCACAAAGAGCAATGCAATTCGGGCCACGTCCCCAGCCTATACCCACCCTGCAATGAATGGCGTGTGGGCCGTAAAGAGCTGCGACGGCGCCCTCTACAGGCCGAGTTCAGGAGCTGCAGATATGTCCCCGGCTGCCGCCGTTCCCCAGGCTCCGCTCATTTAATGAGAGGGGGGTAATCGCAATGAGCTGCGAGGGCGTCCTCTGTCGGCAGAGTTCGTGAGTTGCAGGAGAATACCCGGTCCCAACTATTTCCCAAGCACCAGTTGATTGGGTGGACCGGGAGGAGCTGCGAGGGCGCCACTCCTGGGCTACCTCGCGAGCTTCAGGAGAAAACCCGACCTCAGAGATTCCCCAAACACCAGGTGATTTGAAGGGCGGGAGTAGCTGAGAGGTCGTCTTCACCTGATCGAGCCAGAGAGCTGCAGAGGAATCCAAGGCCCCAGCCAATCCCTGCACTCCAATGATCTGGGGGCGACAGGAGAAACTGCGAGAGCGCTATCTTCTGTCTGGGGCAATGAGTTCAGGGAAATCCCTTGGCCAAGAAATATGTGCCCCACTGAATTTGAGGGGTGAAGGGAAGACCTGCCAGGGATTCCTCTTATGGTCGAGCTAGCCAGCTGCCGGTGAATCCCGGACCCCAGCCAACACAAAAGCACCAGGCTACTGGGGGGAAATGGAGGAGCAGCAAGGGCCCCCCTGCTGACCGACCTCTCGTGCTGAAGGGGCTTCCCCGACCTCAAGCACTACCCAAGCACTATTAGCCTGGCGAGAAAGGGCGGAGAGTTTTGTGGGTACCCTGCTGGCCTACCTCGCACTTCAGAAAAATCACTCTCCTCAGCCGATCCCTGAGCTCCGGTTGATTTGGAGGGTTCGGGAAAAGCTGAGAGGGAGCCCTCTGCTGACCGAGTCAAAGAGTTGCAGGGGAATTCCCTGTCCCAACAAATCCACGTACTACACGGAAATGCGGGCGAAGGTAGTAACAGAGAGGGCGCCATCGGCTGACCGGGTCCGCGAGCTTCAGAGAATCCCTTGCCCCAAACTATCAGCGCCCCATCTGATTGGGGGGTGGTCCGGGAGGTGATTCAAGGGCACCGTTTGCTGACCGAGCCCAGGAGCTGCAGGACGGTCCACGGCTCCAGAAGATCCCTACGCTCCACTCAGTTAAGGAGACGGTGGAATCGGTACGACCTGCGAGGGCTTCCTCTGCTGGCCGAGCTCACGAGCTGCAGGAGAATCCCGGAACCCAGGAAATCCCAAAACATCAGTTGATTGGCGGGAACGGGAGGAGCTGCGAGGGCGCCCTCTGCTGACCCACACAGAGCACTGCAGGTGGGCCCACGGCTCCAATCTACTCACTCCACTGATTGGCAGGTGACCGTGAAGAGCTGCGAGAGCGCCTTATGCTGACCGAAGCCAGGAGCTGCAGGAATGTCCCCAGCTGCAGCCGTTCCCCAGGCTGCGCTCATTTAAGGAGAGGGGGTAATCGGAACGAGCTGCAAGGGCGACTTCTGCCGGCCGAGATCGCGAGCTGCAGGAGAATCCCTGACCCCAACCACTTCCGAAGCACCTGATCATTGGGTGGACCGGGAGGAGCCGCGAGGGCGCACGTTCTGGCCGATCTCGCGAGCTTCAGGAGAAACCCGACCTCAGAGAATCCCCAAGCACCAGGACATCTGGAGGGCGGGAGCAGCTGAGGGGTCGTCTTCAGCTGATCGTGTCCGAGAGCTGCAGGGGAATCCAAGGCCCCAGCCAATTCCTGCACTCCAATGATTTGGGGGCGACGGGAGAAACTCCGGGGGCGCCATCTGCTGTACGGGCCCGTGAGCTGCAGTGAAATCCCTTGCCCCAAGAAATATGCGCCCCACTGAATCTGGGGGTGAAGGGAAGACCTGCCAGAGAGTCCTCTGCTGGTCGAGCTAGCCAGCTGCCGGTGAATCCCGGACCCCAGCCAACCCAAAAGCCCAGGGCTAATGGGAGGAAATGGAGGAGCGGTGAGGTCGCCCCCTGCTCGTCGCCCTCTCGTGCTGCAGGGGCTTCCCCGAACCCAGCCGCTCCCCAAGCACCAGTAGCTTGGGGATAAAGGGAGGTGATTTTTGTGCTTCCCCTGATGGCCGACCTCGCGAAATTCAGGACAGTCTCTGACCTCAGCCGATCCACAAGCACCGGTTGATTTGGAGGGTTGGAGAGAAGCTGAGAGAGCACCCTCTGCTGACCGAGTCAAAGGGTTGCAGTAGAATACCCTGTCCCAGCCAATCCCGGCACTACACTAATTTGCGGGCGAAGGGAGTAACAGAGAGGGTGCCAACTGCTGGCCCTGTCCTCGAGCTGCAGCGAAATCCCTTGCCCCAAACAATCCGCGCCCAGTCTGAATGGGGGGTGGTCCGGGAGGTGATACAGGGGCGCCGTTTTTTGAATGAGCCCAGGAGCTTCAGGAGAATCCCGGACTCCAGTATATCCCCAAGCACCAGTTGATTGGGGGGGGGAAAGGTAGGAGATGCGAAGCGCCCTCTGCTGGCCCACAAAGAGTACTGTAAGTCGGGCCACGTCCCCAGTCTATCCCCGCGCTGCACTGAATGGCGTGTCGGCTGTGAAGAGCTGCGACGGTGCACTCTGCGGGCCGAGCCCAGGAGCTGCAGGAATGTCGCCTGCTGCAGCCGTTCCCCAGGATCCGCTCATTTAAGGAGAGGGGGGGAATCGGGAAGAGCTGCGAGGGCGTCGTCTGTCGGCCGAGCTCGCGAGTTGCAGATCAACCCCTTGCCCTAAACAATCCGCGCCCCGTCTGAATGGGGGGGTGGTCCGGGAATTTATTCAAGGGCGCCGTTTGTTGACCGAGCCCAGGAGCTGCAGGACGGTCCCCGGCTCCAGCAGATCCCTACGCTCCACTCAGTTAAGGAGACGGTGGAAACGGTATGACCTGCAAGGGCGTCTTCTGCTGGGCGAGCTCGCGAAATGCAGGAGAATCCCCAACCCCAGGAAATCCCCAGGCACAAGTTGATTGGCGGGAGAAGGAGGAGCTGCGAGGTCGCCCTCTGCTGGCCCACACAGAGCACTGCAGGTGGGCCCATGGCTCAAGACAATCTCCGCACTCCAATGAATGGCAGGTGCTCGTGAAGAGCTGCGAGAGAACTCTCTGCTTCCCGAGGCCTGGAGCTGCAGGAATGTACCCGGCTGCAGCCGTTCTCCAGACTCCGCTCATTTAAGGAGAGGGGGTTAATCGGGAAGAGCTGCGAGGGTTTCCTTTCCCTGCCGAGCTCGCGAGCTGCAGGAGAATCCCCGAACCCCACCAATTCCCAAGCACCAGTTGATTGGGTGTAACGGGGGGAGCTGCGCGGGCGCCCCTCCTCACCGACCTCGAGAGCTTCAGGAGAAAGCCTGAACTCAGAGAATACCCAGGCAGGTGATTTGGAGGGCGGGAGTAGCTGAGAGGTCATCTTCAGCTGATCGAGACTGAGAGCTACAGGGGAAGCCAAGGCCCCTGCCAATCCCTGCACTCCATGATTTGTGGGAGACGGGAGAAACGGCGAGGGCGCCATCTGCTGTCCGGGTCCGTGAGTTCAGGGAAATCCCTTGTCCCGGGAAATATGCGCCTCACTGAATTTGGGGGTGAAGGGAAGACCTGTCAGGTAGTCCTCTGCTGATCAAGCTAGCCAGCTGCCGGTGAATCCCGGACCCCAGCCAACCCAAAAGCACTGGACTCTTGTGGCGAAATGGAGTAGCAGCGAGTGCGCCCCCTCCTGGCCGACCTCTCGTGCTGCACGGGCTTCCCCGACCCCAGTCACTCCTCAAGCAATAGTAGCTTGGGGAGAAAGTGTGGTCTTTTTGGGCTTCCCCTGCTGGCCGACCTCGCGAAATTCAGGAAAATCTCTGACCTCAGCCGATCCCCAACCTCCGGTTGATTTGGAGGGTTCGGGAGAAGCTGAGATGGCGCCCTCTGCTGACCGAGTCTAAGGGTTGCACGGGAATACCCTATCCCAGCCAATCACCGCACTACACCAATTTGCGGGCGAAGGGCGTAACAGAGAGCGCGCCATCTGCTAGCCGGGTCCGCAGGCTGCACAGAAATCCCTTTCCCCAAACAATCCGCGCCCCGTCTGAATGGCGGGTGGTCCGGGAGGTGATACAAGGGCGCCGTTTTTTGACCGAGCCCAGGAGCTGCAAGATGATCCCCGGCTCCAGCAGATCGCCACGCTCCACTCAGTTAAGGAGACGGTCGAAGCGGTATGACCTGCGAGGGCGATCTCTGCTGGCCGAGCTCGCGAGCTGCAGGGGAATCCCGAACCCCAGGTAATCCCGAAGCACCAGTTGATTGGCGGAAAAGGGAGAAGTTGCGAGGGCGCCCTCTGCTGGACCACACAGAGCACTGCAGGTGGGCCCACGGCACCAGACAATCTCCGCACTCGAATGAACGGCTGGTGACTGTGGAGATCTGCGAGAGCGCCCTCTGCTGGCCGAGGCCAGAAGCTGCAGGAATGTCCCCGGCTGCAGCCGTTCCCCAGGCTCTGTTCATTTAAGGACAGGGGGGTAATCGGGAAGAGCTGCGAGGGCGTCCTCTGTCCCTCTAGCTCGCGAGCTGCAGGAAAATCCCCGACCCCAACCACTTCCCAAGCACCAGTTGATTGGGTGGACCGGGAGGAGCTGCGAGGGTGCCCGTTCTAGCCGATCTCATGAGGTTCAGGAGAGAACCTGACCTCAGAGAATCCCCAAGCACCAGGTGATTTGGAGGGCGGGAGTAGGTGAGGGGTCGTCTTCAGCTGATCGAGTCCGAGAGCTGCATGGGAATCCAAGGCCCCAGCCAATTACTGCACTCCAGTGATTTGGGGGCGACGGGAGAAACTGCGAGGGCGCCATCTGCTGTCGGGTCCCGTGAGCTGCAGGGAAATCCCTTGCTCTAAGAAATATGCGCCCCACTGAATTTGGGGGTGAAGGGAAGACCTGCCAGAGAGTCTTCTGCTGGGCGAGCTAGCCAGCTGCCGGTGAATCCCGGACCCCTGCCAACCCAAAAAGCACCGGGCTATTGGGAGGATATGGCGGAGCAGCGAGTGCGCCCCCTGCTGGCAGAAATTTCGTGCTGCAGGGGCTTCCCCGACCCCAGCCTCTCCCCAAGCACCAGTAGCTTGGGGAAAAAGGGAGAACCTTTTTGTCCTTCCCCTGCTGGCCGACCTCGGGAACTTCGGGAAAATCTCTGACCTGCGCCAATCCCCAAGCACCAGTTGAATTGGAGGGTTCAGGAGAAGCTGAGAGGGCACCCTCTGCTGACCGAGTCTAAGAGTTGCAGTGGAATATCCTGTCCCAGCCAATCCCCGCACTGCACCAATTTGCGGGCGAAGGGAGTAACAGAGAGGGCATCATCTGTTGGCCGGGTCCTCGAGCTGTAGAGAAATCCCTTGCCCCAAACAATCCGCGCCCCGTCTGAATGGGGGGTGGTCCGGGAGTTGATACAAGGGAGCCGTTTTTTGACCGAGCCCAGGAGCTGCAGGAGAATCCCGGACCCAAGGAAATCCCCGAGCACCAGTTGATGCGGGGGGGAAGGAAGGAGCTGCGAGGCGCCCTCTGCTGGCCAAGAAGGAGCACTGCAAGCCGGGCCACGTCCCCAGCCTATACCCACCCTACACTGAATGGCGTGAGGGCCCTAAAGAGCTGCGACGGCGCCCTCTACAGGCCGAGTCCAGGAGCTGCAGGAATGTCCCCGGCTGCCGCCGTTCCCCAGGCTCCACTCATTTAATGAGATGGGGCTAATCGGGTTGAGTTGCGAGGTCTTCCTCTGTCGGCAGAGCTCGCGAACTGCAGGAGAATCCCCGATTCCAACCATTTCCCAAACACCATTTGATTGGGTGCACCGGGAGGAGCTGTGAAGGCACCCCTCCTGGCCGACCTCGAGAGCTTCAGAAGAAAACCCGACCTCAGAATATCCCCACGCACCAGGTGATTTGGAGGGCGGGAGGCGCTGAGAGGTCGTCTTCAGCTGATCGAGTCTGAGAGCTGCAGTGGAATCCAAGGCCCCAGCCAATCCCTGCACTCCAATGATTTGGGGGCGACGGGAGAAACTGCGAGGGTGCCATCTGCTATCCGGGCCCGTGAGTTCATGGAAATCCTTTGCCCCAACAAATATGCACCCCACTGACTTTGGGGGTGAACGGAAGACCTGCCAGGGAGTCCTCTCCTGTCCGAGATAGCGAGCTGCCGGTGAATCCCGTACGCCAGCCAACCCAAAAGCACCGGGCTATTGGGGGGAAATGGAGGAGCAGCGGGTGCTCCCCCTGCTGGCCGATCTCGTGCTGCAGGGGCTTCCCCGACCCCAACCACTCCCCAAGCACCAGTAGCTTGGGGAGAAAGGGAGGAGCTTTTTCTGCATCCCCTGCTGGCCAACCTCGCGAGCTTCAGGAAAATCTCTGACCTCAGCCAATCTCCAAGCTCCGGTTGATTTGGAGGGTTCGGGAGAAGCTGAGAGGGCACCCTCTGCTGACCGAGTCTAAGAGTTGCAGTGGAATACCCTGTCCCAGCCAATCCCCGCACTACACCAATTTGCGGGCGAAGGGAGTAACAGAGAGGGCGTCATCTGTTGCCCAGGTCCGCGAGCTGCAGAGAAATCCCTTGCTCCAAACAATCCGTGCCCCGTTTGAATCGGGGGTGGTCCGGGAGGTGATTCAAGGGCGCCGTTTTTGACCGAGCCCAGGAGCTGCAGGAATGTCCCCGGCTTCAGGAGATCCCTACGCTCCACTCAGTTAAGGAGATGGTGTAAACGGTATGACCTGCGAGGGCGTCCTCTGCTGGCCGATCTCACAAGCTGCAGGAGAATCCCGGACCCCAGGAAATCCCGAAGCACCAGTTTATTGGCGGGAAAGGGAGGAGCTGCGAGGCGCCCTATGCTGGCCCACTCAGAGCCCTGAGGGACAGGCCCCGGCCTTGGCCAATTCGCCACGCTTCACTGATTTGGGGGTGGGCCGTGAGGAGCTTCTAGGGAGCCCTCGGTTAGCCGAGCTCAGGAGCTGCAGGAGGGTCCGCGGCTGCAGACGATCCCGATACTCCACTCAGTAAAGTACGGGGGAGATAGAAGAGATGCGAGGGAGTCTTCTGTCTGCCGAGCTCGCTAGATGCAGGAGAATTCCCGACCCAAGCCAATCCAAAAGCACCATTTAATAGAGGGGAACGGTAGGGGCTGCGAGGGCTCCCTCTGCTAGCCCAACCGGAGCCCTGTAGGACAGGCCCCGGGCCCAGCCAATCCCCGCGCTCCATTGAATGTGGGGCGGGCCGGGAATAGATTCGAGTGCGCCCTCGGTTGGCCGAGCCCAGGAGCTGCACGACGGTCCCTGGCTCCAGAGTGTCCCCACGCTCAACTCATTTTAGGAGAGGGGGATAAACGGGAAGAGGTGCGAGGGCGTCCTCTGCTGGCCGAGCTCACGAGCTTCAGGATAGACCCAGATACCAGCAAATCCCCAAGCATCAGTTGACTGGGGGAACAGGAGGAGCTGCGAGGTCGCCTCCCGCTGACCGTCTCGAGCTTTAGGAGAATCCCCGAAATCCGCCGAACCCCAAGCACCAATTCACAAGGCCTGTTTATTGGAGGGAAAGGGAGGAGATGCAAGGGCGCCATGTGCTGTCAGTGTCCGCGAGCTGCAGGAGTATCCCCGACCCCAGCCACTCCCCAAGCACCAGTTGCTCGGGGGGAACTGGAGGAGCTCTTAGTGCGCCCCCCTGCTGGTCGACCTCGCGAACTTCAGGGGAATCCCCAACCTCAGCCGCTCCCCAAGCACCGGTTGATTTGGAGGATTCGGGTGAAGCTGAGAGGGCGCCCTCTGCTGACCGAGTCTAAGAACTGCAGCGGAATACCCGGTCCCAACCAATCCCCGCACTACACTAATTTGGGGGCGACGGGATTACCTGCGAGGGTGCCATCTGCTGGCAGGGCCCGCGAGATGAAGAGAAATCCCTAGCCCCAAACAATCCGCGCCCCACTAAATGGGGGGTGGGCCAGGAGGTGATACGAGGGCGCCCTCTGTTGGCCGAGCCCCGGAGCTGCAGGACGGTCCCCGGCTCCAGCAGATTCCTAAACTCCACTTTGTTGAGGAGATGTGGGACACGGTAAGAGCTGCGAGGTCGTCCTCTGCTGGCCAAGCTCGTGCATTGTAGGAGAATCCCCGACCCCAGCCAGTCCCCAAGCAGTAGTTGATTGAGGGGAACGGGAGGAGCGGCGAGGGCGCCCTCTGCTGGCCCACACAGAGCACTGCCGGTCGGCCCAGGGCCCCAGCCAATCCCCGCAATCCACTGAATGGCTTGTGGGCCGTGAGGACCAGCGAGGGCGCCCTCTGCTGGCCGAGCCCAGGAGCTACGGGAATATCCCCAGCTCCAGGCGATCCCCACGATCCACTCATTTGAGGAGAGGGGGGATACGGGAAGAGTTGCAAGGGCATCGTCTGCTGGACAAGCTCACCAGCTGCTGGAAAGTCCCCACCCTAACCACTCTCCAAGCACCAGTAAATTGGGGGGAACAGGAGGATCTGGGAGGGCGCCCCCTGCTAACCGACCTCTCGAGCTGCAGGAGTATCCCCTACCCCAGCCAATCCCCAAGGACCAGTGGATTTGGAGGGGACGTGAGAAGCAGAGAGATCATCCTCTGCTGATGGATTCTAGGAGCTGCACGGGAATACCCGGTCCCAGCCAATCCCCGCACTACACTAATATGGGGGCGACGGGATTAACTGCCAGGGTGCCATCTGCTGGCAGGGCCCGCGAGCTGCAGAGAAATCCCTTGCCCCAACCAATCCGCCCCCCACTGAATTGGGAGTGGGCCGTGAGGTAATGCGCGGGCACCCTCTGTTGTCCGAGCCCAGGAGCTGCTGGACGGTCCCCGGGTCCAGCAGATCCCTACTCTACACTCATTTAAGGAGGGGTGGGGGGTACGGGAACAGTTGCGAGGGCGTCCTCTGCTTAACGAGTTCGCAAGCTTCAGGAGAATCCCAGACCCCAACCAATTCACAACCCCCAGTTGATTCCGGAGAACGGGAGGAGCTCGGAGGGCGCCCTCTGCTGGCCCACACAGCGTACTGCAGGTGGGGCCACGGCCACAGCCAATCCACGCACTCCACTGGATGGCGTGTGGGCCGTGAGGAGCTGCGAGGGAGGCTTCGGCTGGCCGAGCCCAGGAGCTGCAGGAATTTCCGCGGCTCCAACATTTCCCCACGCTCCACTCATTTAAGGAGAGGGCGGGACCGGGAACACTTGCGAGGGCATCCTCTGCTGAACGAGCTCACGAGCTTCAGGAGAATTCCAGACCCCAGCCAATACACAAGCCCCAGTTTATTGGGGGGTTAAGGGAGGAGCTGCAAGGGCGACCCTGCTGGCCGACCTCACGAGCTGCAGGAGTATCCCCCTCCCCAGCCAATCCCCAAACACCTGGTGTTTTGGGGCAACGGGAGGAGCTTTTAGTGCACCCCATTCTGGCCGAGCTCGCTAACGTCATTGGAATCCCCATCCACAGCTGATCCCCAAGCACCGGTTGATTTGGAGGGTTTGGGAGAATCAGAGAGGGCACCCTCTGCTGACCGAGTCTAAGGCCTGCAGGGGAATATCCTGTTCTAGACAATCCCCGCCCTACACTAATTTGGGGACGACGGGATTAACTGCGAGGGCGCCATCTGCTGGCCGGGCCCGCGAGCTGCAGAGAAATCTGTTGCCCCAACCACTCCGTGCTCCACAAAAAGGGTTGTGGGCCGTGAGGTGATGCGACGGCGCCCTCGGTTTTCCGAACCGAGGAGCAGCAGGACGGTCCCTGGATCCAGCAGATCCCTATGCTGCACTAAATTTAGGAGGGGGGGAATATGTAAGAGCTGCGAGGGCGTCCTCTGTTGGCCTATTTCACGAGCTGCAGAGGAATCCTCGACCCCAGCCAATTCCCAAGCACCAGTTGATTGGGGGAACAGGAGGAGCTGCGAGGGTGCCCTCTGCTGGCCCACACAGAGCACTGCATGTCGGGCCACGGCCCCAGCCAATCCCCGCACTCCACTGAATATCGTGATGGCCGTGAGGAGCTGCGAGGGCATCCTCTGCTGGCCGACCTCAAGAGCTGCAAGAATGTCCCCGGCTCCAGCAGATCCCCACTCTCCACTCATTTAAGGAGAGGAGGGGAAACGGGAAAAGCTGAGAGGGAGTCCTCTTCTGGCCGAGCTCACGAGCTGCCGGAGAATCCCTGACCCCAGCCAATCCACAAGCCCCAGTTGATTGGGGTGAAAGGGTGGAGCTGCGAGGGCGCCCCCTGCTGGCCGACCTCTCGACGTGCAGGTGTATCCCCGACCCCAGGCGATCCCCAAACACCAGTTGCTTGGGGGAAACGGTAGGAGATTTGAGTGCGCCCCCAGTGGGCCGACATCTCGAACTTCAGGAGAATCCGCACCCTCAACCGTCCTCAAGCACCGTTTGATTTGAAGGGGCGGAGAGAAGGTGAGAAGGCGCCCTCTGCTGACCGAGTCTAAGAGCTGAAGGGGAATACCCGGCCCGCTCACTAAACTAATTTGGGGGCGACGGATTCACTGTGAGGGTGACACTCGCTGGCCGGGCGCGCAAGCTGCCGAGAAATCCCTTGCCCCAACCACTCCGTGCTTCACAAAAAGGGTTGTGGGCCGTGAGGAGATGCGAAGGCCCCCTCTGTTTTCCGAACCGAGGAGCTGCAGGAGGGTCCCTGGATCCAGCAGATCCCTACGCTGCACTAAGTTTAAGAGAGGGGGGAAAATGTAAGAGCTGCTAGGGTGTCCTCTGCTGGCCTATTTCGCGAGCTGCAGGGGAATCCTCGACCCCAGCCAATTCCCAAGCACCAGTTGATTGGGGAAACAGTAGGAGCTGCGAGGGTGCCCTCTGCTGGCCCACACAGAGCACTGCATGTCGGGCCACGGCCCCAGCCAATCTCCGCACTCCACTGAATATCGTGATGGCCGTGAGGAGCTGCGAGGGCATCCTCTGCTGGCCGAGTCCAAGAGCTGCAAGAATGTCCCCGGCTCCAGCCGATCCCCACTCTTCACTCATTTAAGGAGAGGAGAGGAAACGGGAAGAGCTGAGAGGGAGTCCTCTTCTGGCGAAGCTTGCGAGCTACTGGAGAATCCCTGACCCCAGCCAATCCACAAGCCCCAGTGTATTGGGGTGAAAGGGTGGAGCTGTGAGGGCGCCCCTGCTGGCCGACCTCTCGACGTACAGGTGTATCCCCGACCCCATGCGATCCCCAAGCACCAGTTGCTTGGGGGAAACGGGAGGAGATTTGAGTGCGCCCCCAGCTGGCCGACATCTCGAACTTCAGGAGAATCCGCACCCTCACCCGTCCCCAAGCACCGTTTGATTTGAAGGGGTGGAGAGAAGGTGAGAAGGCGCCCTCTGCTGACCGAGTCTAAGAGCTGAAGGGGAATACCGGCCCCCTCACTACACTAATGTGGGGGCGACGGATTCACTGTGAGGGTGACATTCGCTGGCCGGGCGCGCGAGCTGCCGAGAAATCCCTTGACCCAAACAATCCGCGCCCCACTGAATGAGGGGTGGTCCGGGAGGTGATGTGCGGGCACCCGACGTTGGCCGAGCCCAGGAGCTGCTGGACTGTCTCAGGCTCCAGCAGATCCATAGGCTCCACTCAGTTGAGGAGAGGGGGGAAATCGAAAGACCTGCGAGAGCGTCCCCTGCTGGCCGACCTCGCGAGCTGCAGGAGTATCCCCGACCAACGACAATTCACAAGCACCAGTTGCTTAGGTGGAACGGGAGGAGGTTTTGGTGCGCCCTCTGCTGGCAGACTTTGCAAACTTCAGGGGAATCCCCAAACTCAGCCGATTCTCAAGCACCGGTTGATTTGCAGGGGTCGGGAAAAGCTGAGAGGGAGAACTCTGCTGACCGAGTCTAAGAGCTGCAGGGAAATACCCGGTCCCCTCCAATCTCCGGACTACACTAATTTGGGGGCGACGGGATTACCGGCGAGGGCGCCATCAGATGGCCGGGCACGAGATCAGCAGAGAAATCTCTTGCCACAACTAATCTTTGCCCCAGTGAATGGGACGTTGGCCGGGAGGAGATGCGATGGCGCCGTCTGTTGGTCGATCCCAGGAGCTGCAGGACGGTCCCCGGCTGCGAGGGCGCCGTCTGTTGGCCGATCCCAGGAGCTGCAGGACGATAACCCACCTCCAGCAGATACCTCCGCTCCACTCAGTGGAGGAGAGGGGCAGAAACGGGAAGAGCAGCGAGGGCGTCCTCAGCTGGCCGAGTTCGCTAACTGCAGAAGAATCCCGGACCCCAGCCAATCCCCAACCATCATTTGATTGCGGGGAATAGGAGGAACTCTGAAGGCGCCCTCTGCTGGCCCACACAGAGCAGTGCAGGTCGGGCCACGGCCCCAGCAAATCCCGCACTCCACTGAATGGCGTGTTCACCGTGAGGAGCTGCGGAGGCGCCCTCTGTTGGCCGAGCCCAGGAGCTGCAGGAATGTCCCCGCCTCCAGCCGATCCCCACGATCCACTCATTTAAGGAGAGGGGGAGAAACGGGAAGAGCTGCGAGGGCGTCCTCTGCTGGTCGAGCTCGCAAACTGCAGGAGAATCCCCGACCCCAGCAAATCCCCAAGCCTCAGTTAATTGGAGGGAACGGGAGGGCTTCGAGGGCGACTCCTCCTGGCCGACCTGGCGAGCTTCAGGAGAAAACCCGACCTCAGCCGATCCCCAAGCACCGTTTGGCTTGGAGGGTTCGGGAGAAGCTGAGGGGGAGCCCTCTGCTCACCGAGTCTAAGGGCTGCAGGTGAATACCCGGTCCCAGCCAATCCCGGCACTGCATTAATCTGGGGGCGACGGGATTAACTGCGTGGGTGCCATCTGCTGGCCCACTAGATGAAGAGAAATCACTTGCCCCAACCAATCCGTGCCCCACTGAATGGGGGGTGGGCCGGGAGGTGATGTGAGGGCACCTTCTTTTGGCCGAGCCCAGCAGCTGCAGGACGGTCCCCGGCTCCAGCAGATCTCTACGCTCCACTCAGTTGAGTAGAGGGGGGAAAATGTAAGAGCTGCGAGGGCGTCCTCTCCTGGCCGAGCTCGCGAGCTGCAGGAGAATCCCCGACACCAGCCAATCCCCAAGCACCAGCTGATTGCGGGGAACGGGAGGAGCTGCTAGGTCGACCTCTGCTGGCCCACACAGAACACTGCAGGTCGGGCCACGGACACAGCCAATCCCCGCACTCCACTGAATGTGGGGAAGAGAGGTCCAGCGAGTACGCTCTCTGCTGACCAATCCCAGGAGCTGCCGGAGGGTCCGTGCATCGAGCAAATCCCGACGTTCCTCTCACAGAAAGAGGAGCGCGAAACGGGAAGAGCTGCGAGCGCGTCCTCTGATGGCCTAGCTGGCGAGCTACAGGAGAATCCCCAACCCCAGCCAATCCCGAAGCACCAGTTGATTCGGGGCAACGGGAGGAGATGCGATGGAGCCCCCTACTGACCCACCAAGCTCACTTCAGGACAGGCCCAGAACCCAGCCAACCCCTTACTCCACTGAATTTGGGATGGGCCAGGAGGAGCTTTGAATGGGCCCTCGCTTGGCCAAACCCAGGAGCTACAGGACGTTCCCCGGCTCCAGCCGATCCCCACGATCCAATCATAAAGGAGAGTGGGGGAAACAGGAAGAGATGTGAGGGCGTCCTCTGCTGACCGAGCTCGCGAGCTGCAGGAGAATCCCCGACCCCAGCCAATCCTCACGCAAAAGTTGATTGGGAGGAACGGGAGGAGTAGGGACGGCGCCTTCTGCTGACCCATTCAGGACACTGCAAGATGGACCTCGGCCCCATCCAACCCCGCCCTCCAGTGAATGGCGTGTGGGCCGTGAGGAGCTGAGAGGGCTGCCGAATAGCTGCAGGACGTTCCCCGGCTCCAGCCGATCCCCACCCTCCACTCATTTATGGAGAGGGGGAGAAACGGAAAGAGCTGGTAGGGCGTCCTCTGCTGGGCGATCTCGCGAGCTGCAGGAATCCCCAAGCACCTGGTGCTTGGGGGCAACGGAAGGAGCTGTGAAGGCGCCCTATGCATGCCCACTCAGATCCCTGCGGAACAGGCCATGGCCTTAGCCAATCCCCGCTCTTCACTGAATTGGGGGTGGGCTGTGCGGATCTGCGAGGGCATCCTCTGCTAGCCGAGCTCGCGAGCTGTAGGAGAATACAAGACCCCAGCCAATCCCCAAGCAAATTTGATTGGGAGGTACGAGAGGAGTTGGGATGGCACTGCAGGACATCCAGGGTACTGCAGGACGTGCGACGTGCCCGGGCCCCAGTCAATCCCCGCCCTCCACTGAATGGCATGTGGGCCGTTAGTAGCTTCGAGGGCTGCCCAGGAGCTGCAGGACGTTCCCCGGCTCCAGCCGATCCCCATCCTCCACTCATTTATGGAGAAGGGGGGAAACGGAAAGGGCTGCTAGGGCGTCCTCTGCTGGCCGATCTCGCGAAATGCAGGACTATCCCCGATCCCCGCCAATCCCCAAGGACCAGGTGCTTGTGGGCAACGGGAGGAGCAGCGAGGGCGCCCTATGCTGGCCCACTAAGAGCCTTGTGGGACAGGCCCCGGCCTTGACCAATCCCCGTGCTTCACTGATTTGGGGGTGGGCCGTGAGGAGCTGCGAGGGAGCCCTCTGTTGGCCGAGCCCAGAAGATGCAGGAGGGTCCGCGGCTGCAGACGTTCCCGATACTCCACTCAGTTAAGGAGGAGGGGGAACGGGAAGAGCTGCGAGGGAGTCTTCTGTCTGCCGAGGTCGCGAGATGCAAGAGAATTCCCGACCCAAGCCAATCTAAAAGCACTATTTGATTGAGGGGAAAGGGAGGAGCTGCGAGGGCGCCCTCTGTTGGCCCAACCAGAGCCCTGCAGGACAGGCCCCGGCCCCAGCCAATCCCCGCACTCTATTGAACGTAGGGCGGGCCGGGAGTAGATTCGAATGCTCCCTCGGTTGCCGAGCCCAGAAGCTGCACGACGGTCCCTGGCTCCAGAGAGCCCCCACGCTCAACTCATTTAAAAAGAGGGGGAGAAAGGGGAAGAGCTGCGAGGGCGTCCTCTGCTGGCCGAGCTCGCAAGCTGTAGGATACACCCCGACCCCAGCAAATCCCCAAGCATCAGTTGATTGGGGGAACAGGAGGAGCTGCGAGGGCACCTCCCACTGACCGACCTCTCGAGCTTCAGGAGAATCGCCGAAATCAGCCGAACCCCAAGCACCAGTTGATTTGGAGGTGACGAGAGAAGCTGAGAGGGCGTCTCCTGCTGATCGAGGCCAAAACGTGCAGGGGAATCCCAGGCCCCAGACAATCCCCGCACTCCAGTGATTTGGGGGCGACGGGAGAAACTGCGGGGGCGCAATCTACTGTCCGGGCCCGTGAGCTGCAGGGAACTCCCTTGCAGCCACCAATCCGCGCCCCACTGAATGAGGGGGAAGGGAAGACCTGCCTGGGCGCCCTCTGCTGGCCGAGTTCGCGAGATGCATGACATTCCCCGACCCCAGCCAATCCACAAGCCCCAGTATCTTTGGGGGAAATGGAGGAGCTGCATGGGCCCCATCTCCTGGCAGGGCTCGTGAGCTGCAGGAATATCCCCGACCCCAGCCAATCCCCCAGTACCAGTTGCTTGGGGGGAACGGGAGGAGCTTTTATTGCGCCCCCTGCCTGCCGAAATCGCGAACTTCAGGAGAATCCCCAACTTCAGCCGATGTCGAAGCCCCGGTTGATTTTCAGGGGTCGGGGGAGACTGAGAGGGCGCCCTCTGCTGGCCGAGTCTAAGGGCGGCAGGGGAATACCCGGTCCCAACCAATCCCCGCACTACACTAAATTGGGGTCGACGGGATTAACAGCGAGGGCGCCACCTGCTGGCCCACACAGAGCACTGCTGATCGGGCCGCGGCCCCAGCCTATGCGGGTACTCCACTAAATGTCTTGTGTGTCTTGAGGAGCTGCGAGGGCGCCCTCTCCTGGAGGGCCCAGGAGCCGCAGGAATGTCCCCAGCTCCAGCCGATTCCCACGCTCCACTCATTTAAGAAGAGGGGGGATCGGGAAGAGCTGCGAGAGAGTCCTCTGCTGAAAGAGCTCGCGATCTTCAGGAGAGTCCCCGACCTCAACCAATCCACAAGCCCCAGTTTACTGGGGGGAAAAGGTGGAGCTGCGAGATCGCTCCCTGCTAGCCGACTTCACGAGCTGCAGGAGTATCCCCATCCAAAGCCAATCCCCATGTACCAATTGCTTGGGGGGAACGGGAGGAGCTTTTAATGCGATCCCTGCTGGCCGCCCTCGCGAACTTCAGGAGAATCCCCAACCTCAGCCTTTCCCGAAGCACTGGTTGTTTTAGCGAGTTGGTTGAAGGTGAGAGGGCGCCCTCTGCTAACCGAGTCAGAGAGTTACAGGGCAATACCCGTTCCCAGCCAATCTCCACACTACACTAATTTGGTGGCGACGGGATTAATTATGAGGGAGCCATCTGCTGTCCGAGCACAGGAGCTGCAGTACGGACCCCGGCTCCAGCAGATCCCTACACTCCACTCAGTTGAGGAGAGGGGGGACACGGTAAGATATGCGAGGGCGTCCTCTGCTGGCCGAGCTCGCGAGCTGCAGGAGAATCCCCGACCGCAGCTAATCCTCAAGCACCACTTGATTGTGAGCAAGGGGAGGAAAAGCGAGGGCGCCCTCTGCTGGCCGACACAGAGCACTGCAGGTCTGTCCACGGCCCCAGTCATTCCCCGCACTGCACTGTATGGCTGGGGGCCGTGAGGAGCTGCGAGGGCACGCTCTGCTGGCCAAGCCCAGGAGCTACAGGAATGTCTCTGGCTCCAGCCGATCCCTACGCTCCACTTATTTAAGGAGAGGGGGGAAGCGGAAAGAATTGCAAAGGCGCCGTCTGCTGGCCGAGCTCGCGAGCTGCAGGAGGGTCCCCGAACTTAACCACTCCCCAAGCACCAGTTGATTGGGTGGAACCCGAGGACCTGCGAAAGCGCCCCCTGCTGGCCGACCTCTCAAGCTTCAGGGGAATCCCCGAAATCAGCCGAACCCCAAGCACCAGTTGACTTGGAATTGATGAGAGAAGCTGAGAGGGCGTCTCCTGATGATCGAGGCCAAAAAGTCTTAGGGAATCCCAGGCCTCAGCCAATCCCCGCACAGAAGTGATTTGGGGGCGACCGGAGAAACTGCGAGGGTGCCATCTACTCTCCGGGCCTGTGAGCTGCAGGAAACTCCCTTGAAGACAACATTCCGCGCCCCACTGAATGAGGGGGAAGCGAAGACCTGCCAGGGCGCCCTCTGCTGGCCGAGTTCGCGAGCGGCAGGAAAATCCCCGACCCCAGCCAATCCACAAGCCCCCGTATATTTTGGGGAAATGGAGGAGCTGCGAGGCCATCATCGGCTGGCAGGGCCCACGAACTCCAGGATTATCCCCTACCTCAGACAATCCCCAAGCACCAGTTGACTGGGTGGAATTGGAGGAGCTGCGAGGGCGCCCCCTGCTGGCAAACCTCGCGAGTATCCGGAGAAATCCCGACCTCAGCCAATCCCCAAGCATGATTTTATTTGTAGGGGATGGGAGAAGCTGAGTGGACGCCCACTGCTGATCGAGTCTAAGAGCTGCAGGGGAATACCCGGTCTGAGCCAATCCCCGCACTACACTAATTTGGGGGCGACGGAATGAACTGCGAGGGCGCCATCTGCTAGCCGGTCCCGGGAGCTGCAGAGAAACGCCTTGCCCGAACTTCTCCGCGCCCTACGGAATTGGGAGTGGGCGTGAGGTAATGCGCGGGCTCCCTCTGTTGACCGAGCCCAGGAGCTGCAGGACGGCCCCTGGCTAAAACAGATCCCTACGCTCCACTGAGTTGAGGGAAAGGGGAAAACGGTCGGAGCTTCGAGGGCGTCCACTTCTTGCCGAGCTCACGAGGTGCAGGAGAATCCCTGACCCCAGCCAAACCCCAAGCACCAGTTGATTCCGGGGAACGGGAGGAGCTGCGAGGGCGCCCTCTGCTGGGCCTCACAGTGCACTGCAGGTCGGGCCACGGACACAAAAAATCCCCACACTCCACTGAATGTGGGGGAGAGAGTTCCAGCGAGTGCGCTCTCTGCTGACCGATCCCAGGAGCTGTCGGAGGGTCCGAGCATTGAGCCAATCCCCACGCTCCTCTCATGTAAAGTTGAGCGCGATACGGGAAGAGCTGCGAGCGCGTCCTCTAACTGCTTCTAATGGCCGGTACCGAGAAAAGTTGCGAGGGCATCCTCTGATGAAGGAGCTTCAGGAGAATCCTAGACCCCAGCCAATACACAAGCCCCAGTTTATTGGGGGGAAAGGGAGGAGCTGTGAGGGCGACCCTGCTGGAAGAACTCGCGAGATGCAGGAGTATACCCCACCCCAGCAAATCCCCAAGGGCCTGGTGCTTTGGGTAAATGGGGGAGCTTTTAGTGCGCCCCCTGCTGGCCTAACTCGCTAACGTCATTGGAATCCCCAACCTCAGCTGCTCCCCAAGCACCGGTTGATTTGGAAGGATCAGGAGAACCAGAGAGGGTGCCCTCTGTTGACCGAGTCGAAGACCTGCAGGGACATACCCGGTCCTGGCCAATCAGGGCACTACACTAACTTGGGGGTGATGGGAATAAAAGCGAGGGCGCCATCTGCTGGCCGGGCCCAAGAGCTGCAGATAAATCAGTTGCCCCAACCACTCTGTGCAGTACGAAATGGAGTGTGGGCCGAGAGGTGATGCGAGGGCGCCCGCTGTTGTCCGAACCGCGGAGCTGCAGGACGGTCCCTTCCTCCAGCAGATCCCTAAGTTCCACTCAGTTGAGGAGAGGGGGGAAATAGCAAGAGCTGCGAGGACGTCCTCTGCTGGCCGAGTTCGAGAACTGCAGGGGAATCCTCGACCCCAGCCAATTCCCAAGCACCATTTGATTGGGGGGAACGGGAGGAACTCCGAGGGTGCCCTCTGCTGGCTCACACAGAGCACTGCAGGTCGGGCCACGGCCCCAGCCTATCGCCGCACTGCACTAAATGGCGTGTTCGCCGTGAGGAGCTGCGAGGGCGCCCTCTGTTGGCCGATCCCAGTAGCTGCAGGAATGTCCCCACCTCCAGCCGATCCCCACGATCCACTCATTGAAGGAGAGGGGGAGAAACGGGAAAAGATGCGAGGGAGTCCTCTGCATGCCGAGCTCGCGAATTGCAGGAAAATTTCCAACCCCAGGAAATCCCCAAGCCTCAGTTAATTGGAGGGAACGGGAGGGCTTCGAGGGCGCCCCTTCCTGGCCGACCTGGCGAGCTTCAGGAGAAAACCCGACCTCAGCCGATCCCCAAGCACCGGTTGGTTTGGAGGGGTAGGGAGAAACTGAGAGGGCGCCCTCTGCTGACCGAGTCTAAGGGCTGCAGGTGAATACCCGGTCCCAGGCAATCACGGCTCTACACTAATTTGGGGGCGACGGGATTACCTCCCAGGGCACCATCTGCTGGCCGGGCCCGCGAGTTGAAGGGAAATCCCTTGTCCCAACCAATCCGTGCCCCACTGAAAGGGGGGTGGGCCGGGAGGTGATGTGAGGGCACCCTCTTTTGGCCGAGCCCAGGAGCTGCAGGACAGTCCCCGGCTCCAGCAGATCCCTACGTTCCACTCAGTTGAGGAGACGGGGGACAAGGTAAGAGCTGCGAGGGCATCGTCTCCTAGAAGAGCTCGGGAGCTGCATGAGAATCTCCGACCCCAGCCCAATCCCCAAACACCAGTTGATTGCGGGGAACGGGAGCAGATGCGAGGGCGACCTCTGCTGGCCCACAGAGGGCAGTGCAGGTCGGGTCACGGCCCCAGCCAATCCCCGCACTCCAGTGAATGGCGTGTGGGCCGTGAGGAGCTGGGAGGGCGCCCTCTGCTGTCCGAGCCCAGGAGCTGCAGGAATGTTCCGGGCTCTAGCCGATCCCTACGCTCCAATCATTTAAGGAGGGGGGGAAACAGGAAGAGTTGCGAGGGCGTCCTCTGCTGACAGTGCTCGATAGCTGCTGGAGAATCCCTGAGCCCAGCTAATCCACAAGGCCCAGTTTATTGGGGGGAAAGGGAAGAGCTGCAAGGGCGCCATCTGTTGTCAGGGCCCGCGAGCTACAGGATTGTCCCCGACCCAAGCCACTCCCCAAGCAGCAGTTGCTCGGGGAGAACGATAGGAGCTCTTAGTGCGCCCCCTGCTAGCAGACGTCGCGAACTTCAGGGGAATCCCCAACCTCAGCCGATCCCCAAGCAGCGGTTGATTTGGAGGAGTCGGGTGAAGATGAGATGGCGCCCTTTGCTGACCGAGTCTAAGAACTGCAGGGGAATACCCGATCCCAACCAATCCCCGCACTACACTAATTTGGGGGCCACGGGAATTACTACGAGGGCGGCATCTGCTGGCCGGGCCCGCGAGATGAAGAGAAATCCCACGCCCCAACCAATCCCTGCCCCACTGAATGGGGGGTGGTCCAGGATGTGATGCGGGGGCGCCCTCTGTTGGCCGAGCCCTAGAGCTCCAGCAGATCCCTACGCTCCACTCTGTTGAGGAGATGGGGGACACTGTAAGAGCTGCGGGATCGTCCTCTGCTGGCCGAGCTCGTGAGTTGCAGGAGAGTCCGCGACCCCAACAAATCCCCAAGCATCATTTGATTGCGGGGAATGGGAGGAACTCCCAGGGCGCCCTCTGCTGGCCCATACAGAGCACTGAAGGTCGGGCCACGGCCCCAGCCAATCCGCGCACTTCACTGAAAGGCGTGTTCACCATGAGGAGCTTCGAGGGCGCCCTTTGTTGGCCGAGCCCAGGAGCTGTAGAATTGTCCCTGCCTCTAGCCGATCCCCACGATCCACTCATTAAAGAAGAGGGGGAGAAACTGGAAGAGCTGCGAGGGCGTCCTCTGCTGGCCGAGCTCGCGAGCTGCAGGAAAATCCCCGACCGCAGTAAATCCTCAAGCCTAAGTTAATTGGAGGGAACGGGAGGGCTTCGAGGGCGCCTCCTCCAGGCCGACCTCGCGAGCTTCAGGAGAAAACCCGACCTCAGCCGATCCCCAAGCACCGGTGGGTTTGGAGGGGTCGGGAGAAGCTGAGAGGGCGCCCTCTGCTGACGGAGTCTAAGGGCTGCAAGTGAATACCCGGTCCCAGCCAATCCCGGCACTACACTAATTTGGGGGCGACGGGATGAACTGCGTGGGCGCCTTCTGCTGAGCGGGCCCGCGAGTTGAAAAGAAATCTCTTGCCCCAACCAATCCGCGCCCCACTGAATGGGGTTGGGCCGGGAGGTGATGTGAGGGCACCCTCTTTCGGCCGAGCCCAGGAGCTGCAGGACGGTCCCCGGCTCCAGCAAATCCCTACGCTCCACTCACTAGAGGAGACGGGGGACAAGGTAAGAGCTGCGAGGGTGTCGTCTCTTAGAAGAGCTCACGTGCTACAGGAGAATCTCCGACCCCAGCCAATCCCCAAACTCGAGTTGATTGAGGGGACCGGGAGCAGCTGCGAGGGCGACCTCTGCTGGCCCACATAGGGCAGTGCAGGTTGAGCCACGGCCCCAGCCAATCCCCGCATTCCACTGAATGGTGTGTGGGCCGTGAGGAGCTGGGAGGGCGCCCTCTGCTATCCGAGCCAAGGAGCTGCAGGAATGTACCGGCCTCCAGCCGATCCCCACGCTCCACTCATTTAAGGGGGGGTGTGATCCGGAAGAGTTGCGAGGGCGTCCTCTGGTGACCGAGCTTGGAAGCGGCAGGAGAATCCCTGACCCCAGCTAATCCACAAGGCCCAGTATATTGGGGGTAAAGGGAGGGGCTGCGAGGGCGCCGTCTACTGTCAGGGCCCGCAAGCTGCAGGATTATCCCCGACCCCAGCCACTCCCTAAGCACCAGTTGCTCGGGGGTAACTGGAGGAGCTCTTAGTGCGCCCCCTGCTTTGACGTCCTTGTGAACTTCAGGGGAATCCCCATCCTCAGCCAATCCCCAAGCACCGGTTGATTTGCAGGAGTCGGATGAAGCTGAGAGGTCGCCCTCTGCTGACCGAGTCTAAGAACTGCAGGAGAATACCCGGTCCCAACCAATCCCCGCACTGCACTAATTTGGGGGCGAAGGGATCAACAGCGAGGGAACCATCTGCTGGCCGGGCCCGGGAGAAGAAGAGAAATCCCTTGTCCCAACCAATCGGCGCCCCACTTAATGGGGGTGGGTCGGGGGTGATGCGGGAGCGCCCTCTGTTGGCCGATGCCTGGAGCTGCAGGACGGTACCCGGCTCCAGCAGATCCGTACGCTCCACTCTGTTGATGAGGTGGGGGACACGGTAAGAGCTGCGAGGTCGTCCTCTACTGGCCGAGCTCGTGAGTTGCAGGAGAATCCCCGACCCCAGCCAGGTCCCAAACACTAGATGATTGGGGGGAACGGGAGGAGCAGCGAGGGCGCCCTGTGCTGGCCCACACAGAGCAATACAGGTCGGCCCAAGGCCCCAGCCAATCCCCGCACTCCACTAAGTGGTGTGTGGGCCGTGATGACCTGCGAGTCCGCCCTCTGCTGGCCGAGCCCAGGAGCTGCAGGAATATCCCCAGCTCCAGCCGATCCCCACGATCCACTCATTCTAGGAGAGGGGGGATAAGGGAAGAGCTGCGAGGGCGTCATCTGTTGGCCAAGCTCTCGAGCTGCTGTAGAGTCCCCACCCTAACCAGTCCCTAAACACCAGTAGATACCGTGGAACGGGAGGAGCAGCGAGGGCGCCCCCTGCAGGCCCACCTCGCGAGCTGCAGGAGTATCCCCAACCCCAGCCAATCCCCAAGGACCAGTTCATTTGGAGGGTACGTGTGAAGCTGAGAGAACGTCCTCTGCTGATGGATTCTACGAGCTGCAGGGGAATACCCGTTCCCAGCCAATCCCCGCACTACACTAATATGGGGGCGACGGGATTAACTGCGAGGGTGTCATCTGCTGGCCGGGCCCGCGAGCTGCAGAGAAATCCCTTACCCCAACCAATCTGCGCCCCACTGAATTGAGAGTGAGCCGTGAGGTGATACGTGGGCGCCCTCTGTTGTCCGAGCCCAGGAGCTGCTGGACGGTCCCCGGCTCCAGCAGATCCCTACTCTCCATTCATTTAAGGAGGGGGAGACGTTATCAGTTGCGAGGGCGTACTCTACTGAACGAGCTCGCGAGCTTCAGGAAAATCCCAGACCCCAGCGAATTCGCAAGCCCCAGTTGATTCCGGAGAACGGGAGGAGCAGCGAGGGCGCCCTCTGCTGGCCCACACAGAGAACTGTAGGACGGGCCACGGCCACAGCCAATCCCAGCACTCCACTGAATGGCGTGTGGGCCGTGAGGAGCTTCGAAGGCGCCCTCTGCTGGCCAAGTCCAGGATCTGCAGGAATTTCCACGGCTCCAACATTTCCCCACGTTCCACTCATTTAAGGAGAGGGCGGGACCGAGAACAGTTGCGAGGGCATCCTCTGCTAAACTAGCTCACGAGCTTCAGGAGAATACAAGACCCCAGCCAATACACAAGTCCCAGTTCATTGGGGGAAAAAGGGAGGAGCTGCAAGGGCGACCCTGTTGGCCGAACTCGCGAGCTACAGGAGTATTCCCCAACCCAGCCAATCCCCAAGGTCCTGGTGCTTTGTGGGAACGGGAGGAGCTTTTAGTGCGCCCCCTGTTGGCCGAACTCGCTGACGTCATTGGAATCCCCAACCGCAGCTGCTCCCCAAGCACCGGTTGATTTGGAGGGTTCGGGAGAACCAAAGAGGGTGCCCTCTGCTGACCGAGTCTAATAATTGCAGGGGCATACCCGGTCCTGGCCAATTCCCGCACTACACTAATTTGGGGGCGACGGGATTAACTGCGAGGGTGCCACCTGCTAGCAGGGCCCGCGAGCTGCAGATAAATCCCTTGCCCCAACCAATCAGCGACCCACTAAATTGGGAATGGGCCGTGAGGTGATGCGCGGGCGCCCTCTGTTATCTGAACCCAGGAGCTTCAGGATGGTCACGGGTTCCATTAGATCCCTAATCTCCACTCATTTAAGGAGGGGTGGGGGAGACGGGAACAGATGCGAGGGCGTCCTCGGCTGAACGAACTCGCGAGCTACAGGAGAATCCCAGACCCCAGCCAATTCACAAGCCCCAGTTGATTCCGGGGAATCGGAGGAGCTGCGAGGGCGCCCTCTACTGGACCACACAGAGCACTGCAGGTCGGGCCTTGGCCACAGCCAATTCCCGCACTCCACTGAAAGGCGTGTGGTCCGTGAGGAGCTGCGAGGGTGCCCTATGCTGGCCGAATCCAGGAGCTGCAGGAATTTCCAAGGCTCCAACATTTCCCCACGCCCAACTCATTTAAATAGAGGGCGAACCAGAAACAGCAGCGAGGGCATCCTCTGCTGAACTAGCTCACGAGCTTCAGGAGAATCCCAGAACCCAGACAATACACAAACCCTAGTTTATTGGGGGGAAAGGGAGGGGCTGCGAGGGCGACCCTGGTGGCCGACCTCGCAAACTGCAGGAGTATCCCCCAGCTCAGCCAATCCCCAAGGACCTGGTGTTTTGGTTGAACGGGAGGAGATTTTATTGCGCCCCCTGCTGCCCGAACTCGCTAACGTCATTGCAATCCCCAACTTCAGCTGCTCCCCGAGCACCGGTTGATTTGGAGGGTTCGGGAGAACCAGAAACGGTGCCCTCTGATGACCCAGTCTAAGACCTGCAGGGGCATACCCGGTCCCAGCCAATCCCCACACTACACTAATTTGGGGGCGAGGGGATTAACGGCGAGTGCGCCATCTGCTGGCCGGGCCCGCGAGCTGCAGACAAATCCCTTGCACCGAACACTCCGTGCCCCACGAAATAGTGTGTGGGTCGTGAGGTGATGCGAGGGCGCCCTCTGCTGTCCGAACAGAGGAGCGTCAGGGCGGTCCCTGGCTCCAGCAGATCCCTATGCTCCATTCAGTCGATGAGAGGGGGGAAATGGTAAGAGCTGCGAGGGCGTCCTCTGCTGGACGAGTTCGCGGGCTGCAGGGGAATCCTCGACCCCAGCCAATTCCCAAGCACCAGTTGATTGGCGGGAACTCGAGGAGCAGCGAGGGCGCCCTCTGCTGGGCCACACAGAACACTGCATGTTGGGCCACGGCCCAGGCCAATCCCCGCACTCCACTGAATATCGTGTTGGCCATGAGGAGCTACGAGTGCGCCCTCTGCTGTCCGAGCCCAGGAGCTGCAAGAATATCCCCGGCCCCAGCCGATCCCCACTCTCCACTCATTTAAGGAGAGGGGGGGAAACCTGAAAAGCTGCGAGGGAGTCATCTGCTGGCCGAGCTCGCGAGCTGCAGGAGCATCCCCGACCAAAGACAATCCCCAAGCGCCAGTTGCTTAGGTGGAACGGGAGGAGGTTATGGTGTGCCCCCTGCTGGCCGACTTTGAATTTGGGAATCCCCAAATTCAGCCGATTCTCAAGCACCGGTTGATTTGCAGGGGTCGGGAAAAGCTGAGAGGGCGAACTCTGCTGACCGAGTCTAAGAGCTGCACGGAAATACCCGGTCCCCTCCAATCTCCGGACTACACTAATTTGGAGGCGACGGGATTACCCTCGAGAGCACCATCAGCTGGCCGGGAGCGCGATCAGCAGAGTAATCCCTTGCCCCAACTAATACGCGCCCCAGTGAATGGGGCGTTGACTGGGAGGTGATGCGAGGGCGCCGTCTAATGGCCGATCCCAGGAGCTGCACGACGGTCCCCGGCTCCAGCAGATCCGTCCGCTCCACTCAGTTTAGGAAAGGGGGGGAAACGGTAAGAGCAGCAAGGGCGTCCTCTGCTGGCCGAGCTCGCGAACTGCAGGAAAATCGCAGACCCCAGCAAATCCCCAAGCCTCAGTTAATTGGAGGGTACGGGAGGGCTTCGAGGGCGCCTCCTCCTGGCCTACTTCGCGAGCTTCAGTATAATCCCCGACCCCAGCCATTCCTCAAGCAGCACTTGATTGCGGGGAATGGGAGGAACTCCTAGGGCGCCCTCTGTTGGCCCACACAGAGCACTTAAGGTCGGGCCACGGCCCCATCCAATCCCCGCACTCCAACGAATGGCGTGTGGGCCGTGAGGACCTGCGATGGCGACCTCTGCTGGCCGAGCACAGGAGCTGTAGGAATATCCCCAGCTCCAGCCGATCCCCACGATCCACTCTTTGAAGGAGAGGGGGGATATGGGAAGAGCTGCGAGGTCGTCCTCTGCTGGCCAATCTCGCGAGCTGCTGTAGTGTCCCCACCCTAACCACTCCCCAAGTACCAGTAGATTGGGTCGAACGGGAGGAGCTGCGAGGGCACCCCCTGCTGGCCGACCACGCGAGCTGCAGGAGTAGCTGCAGGCTCCGACTGCACATGCCCTTCGCTCTCCAGGACGGGGGCTTCCTTCTCCCCCGGCTCGGGCTCCGACCGCGCATGCATCGCGCTATGCCGGGCGGGCCCAATTTTTTCACCCCGCCCGGGCTCTGACAGCGCAGGCGCCGCTCTCTCCCTGGTGGGCCCCCTTTCCCTTCCCCCCAGGGCTCCGACCGTGCATGCGCTGCGCTATGCAGGACGGGCCTCCCAACTACCCCCCCCGCCCGTGGCCTACTCCGATTGTACATGCTCCGTCCTCTCCGGGGCGGGGCCCCCTCCTCCCCACGCCGAAGCTGCGAATGCGCATGAGCCCCGCTTCTCCTCTCCCGATGGTTCGGCACGAGCATGCGCAGAACTCCCTCCTTTCTCCCCCCCCCCACACCCGGGATTCGACTGCTCAAGCGCTGCGCTCTCTAGAGCTGAAGGTATAGTTTTGGGGACTATATCGTTCATTCATTCAATCGTATTTCTTTATTGAGTGCTTACAGTGTGTAGAGCACTGTACTGAGCGCTTGGAAATAGGATAGTATGTCCTATATTACAGTATGGTATAGTACAGTATAGAGAAGCAGTGTGGTTCAGTGGCAAGAGCCCGGGCTTTGGAGTCAGAGGTAAGGTGTTCAAATCCCGACTCCACCGCTTGCCAGCTGTATGACCTTGGGCAAGTCACTTCACTTCTCTGGGCCTCAGTTCCATCTGTAAAATGCGGATGAAGACTATGATCCCCGCGGGGGGCAACCTGATCACCTTGTAGTCCCCCAGTGCTTAGAACAGTGCTTTGCACATAGTAAGCGCTTAATAAATGCCATCATTATTATTATTATTACCTCCAGGACCTGGTCCCTCTCTGCGTCCTCTACGTGGGTTCCCTCAAACTCCCGGCACTGATCCCCCTGTCTTCTGGCCCAGGTACCACTTTGCCTCTCGGTCCGGTTCCCCCTATTCCCCTGGACCTGGCCCCGCTCCGCCTCCCGGCCCTGGTCTCCATCTCCCGGCCCAGGTACTCCTCTGCTTCCCTGCCCTGGTCCCCCTTCACCCAGCCCAGATATTCTCTGCCATCTAGCCCTGGGACCCCTCTGCCTCCCTGCCCGGGTCCCCCTGTATGCCGGCCCAGGTACAGCTATCTCCTGGACCTGCTCCCCCTCTGCTTCCCTGCCTTGGTACTGCCGTCTGCCTCCAGGCCCTGGTACCCTTCTGCCTCCCTGTCCTGATCCCCCACCGCCTCTCGGCCTTAGTTCCCCTCTGCCTCCCGGCCAAGGTTCCCCACTTCCTCATGGCCCAGGTACCACTCTACCTCCCGGCCCTGGTCCCCGTCTGGCTCCCTGCCTTGGTCCCCCTCAAAGTCCTGGCCCAGGCCGGCCTCTGCCTCTATGACCTGGTCACGCCCCGTCTCTCGGCCCTGGTTCCCCTCGGCTTCTCAGCCATAGTCCCACTGTCTCCCGCCCCAGGTACCCCTCGGCCTCCTGACCCTGGTCCCCCTCTGCAGCCTGCCCTGGTCCTGTGCCTCCCGGCTCTGGTCTCCTTCTACCTCCAGGCCCTTCGGTCTCCCTCCGAGCCTGTCCTGGGTCCCCCCCCCCACCTACCGGCTCTGGTCCCCCTCTGCCTTCCGGCCCCAGTCCCCCTACGCCACCCTGCCCCTGCCCCCCCACCAGCCCGGGCCTCTCGGCCCTGGTGCCTCTCTGCTACCCGGCCCAGGTAGCCCTATGCCCCTCTACCTCCCTGCCCTGGTTCCCCAGTTTCCTGGCACAGGTACCCATCTGCCTCCTGGCCTGGTCCCGCACTGCCGCCCGGCCCTGGTCCTTCTGTGCCTCCTGGCCCTGGTATCGTTCTACCTCCAGGCCCGTGGGTCTCTCTCCACCCCAGCCGTGGGTCCCCTCTACGGCCCGGCCCTCATCACTTTGTCT
Source organism: Tachyglossus aculeatus (assembly GCF_015852505.1). Classification (NCBI taxonomy): domain Eukaryota; kingdom Metazoa; phylum Chordata; class Mammalia; order Monotremata; family Tachyglossidae; genus Tachyglossus; species Tachyglossus aculeatus. Next base: position 23,062,248 of record NC_052084.1, on the reverse strand, counting down.
TCCGGACCAGGTACCATTCTGCCTCCTGGTCCTGGTCCCCCTCTCTCCGGGCCCAGGTACCCCTCTGTCTCCTGAACCTGGTCACCCTGTCTCCCGGCCCTAGTCCCCCTCTGCCTCCTGGACCTGGTCCCCGCCTGCCACGGTCCACCTCTGCCTCCCAGCCCTGGTCGCCTTCTACATCCAAGCCTTGGGTCTCTCTCCGTCCCGGCCCTGGGTCCACTCTACCTCCCAGCCCAGGTCCCCCTGTCTCCTGGCCCAAGTAACCCTCTACTTCTTGGCCGTGATCCCCCCTGCCATCCGGTCCTTGTCCCCCCTCTGCCTCCCTGCCCTGGTCCCCAGCCTACCTCTTGGCCTTTGTCACCCTCTGCCCTTTGGCTCTGGTATCCGTGTCTCCCAGCCTAGGTAACCATCTGCTTCCTGGCACTGGTACCCCTCTGCTTCTAGGCCCCAGTCCCCTTCTGCCTCCCGGACCTGGCCCCTCTATGTGCCCAGGCCCTGGTCTCCTTTACGTTAAGGGTTCGAATCCCTCTCCACCGCTTGTCACCTGTGAGACCTTGGGCAAGTCACTTCATTTCTCTGGGCCTCAGTTACCTCCTCTGTAAAATGGGTATTAAGACCGTGAGCCCCACTTGGGACAACCTGATCACCTTGTAAATTGCCCAGCGCTTAGTACAGTGCTTTGCACATAGTAAGCGCTTAATAAAGGCCATCATTATTCTTATTATAACAACTTGGCAAAATAGTAAGCTTCGAACATAGTGAGCGTGGACACGGTCCGACTGCACATGCGCCTCGCTCTCCCGGACGAGGCCACTTTTACCCCACGCGCCCGGGCTCCGACTGCGCATGCGTTACGCTCTCCTGGGCGGGGGCTCCCTTCTCCCCGGGCCCGGACTCCGACGGCGCATGCGCCGCGCTCTCCCGGGCGGGACCTCTTTGCCCACCCGCCCGGGCTCTGATTGCGCATGCGCTACGCTCTCCAGAGCGGGGGTCCCTTCTCCCCGGGCCCGGGCTCCGACCGCGCATGCGCCGCGCTCTCTGGGGCGGGGGCCCCTCCATCCTTCGCCGAGGCTCGAAATGCACATGCGTCCCACTTCTCCCCGCCCGGCTCCGCACGCGCATGCGCAGAGCTCCCTCCCCCCGCCCCCGGGCTTCGACTGCGCATGGGCCGCGCTCTCTAGGGCTGTGGAAATAGCTTTGGGGACTATGTATTTCATTCATTCATTCATTCAGTCGTATTTTTTATTGAGCGCTTACGCTGTATAGAGCACTGTGCTAAGCACTTGGGAATGGGATAGTATGTCGTATATTACAGTATGGTATAGTACAGTATAGAGAAGCCGTGTGGTTCAGTGGCAAGTGCCCGGGCTTTGGAGTCAGAGGTCAGGCGTTCAAATCCCGACTCCACCGCTTGTCAGCTGTGTGATCTTGGGCAAGTCACTTCACTTCTCTGGGTTCAGTTCTATCTGTAAAATGGGGATGAAGACTATGAGCCCCGCGGCGGACAAGGTGATCACCTTGTAAACCACCAGAGCTTAGAACAGCACTTTGCACATAGTAAGCGCTTAATAAATGCCATCATTATTATTATTATTATTATTATTATTATTACCTCCAGGCTCTGGTCCAGCCCTACGTCCTGGACTTGGATTCCCTCAACCTCCTGGCACTGGTCCCCCTGTCTTCCGGCCCAGGTACCACTTTGCCTCTCGGTCCAGGTCGCCCTATTCCCCTGGCCCTGGTCCCCATTTCCTGGCCCAGGTACTCCTCTCTTCCCTGCCCTGGTCCCCCTGTCACCCAGCCCAGATGCCCCTCTACCATCCAGAGCTGGGACCCCTCTGCCTCCCTGCCCGGGTCCCCCTGTCTCCCGGCCCAGGTACCCCTGTCTCCTGGACCTGGTGCCCATCTGCTTCCATGCCTTGGTACTGCCATCTGCCTCCAGGCCCTGCTCCTTCTCTGCCTCCCTGTCCTGATCCCCCACCGCCTCTCGGCCTTAGTCCCTCCCTGCCTCCCGGCCCAGGTACTCCTCTACCTCCCGGCCCTGGTCCCCGTCTGGCTCCCTGCCTTGGTCCCCCTCAAAGTCCTGGCCCAGGCCGGCTTCTGCCTCTATGACCTGGTCACGCCCCGTCTCTCGGCCCTGGTTACCCTCGGCTTCTCAGCCATAGTCCCACTGTCTCCCGGCCCAGGTACCCCTTTGCCTGCCGGCCCTGGTCGCACTGTCTACCAGCCCTGGTCCCCCTCTTTCTCACGTTCCTGGCCGCTCTCTGCCTCCCTGAACTTGTCACACCGCTTCTCGGCCCTGGTCCCCCTTTGCCTCCCGGCCCTGGTTCCCCTCTGCTTCCTGGCCCTGGTCCCCCGTCTACCGGCCCGGGTACCCCTCTGCCCCCTGGCCCTGATCCACCGCTGCCTCCAGGTCCTCGGCCCACTCTGCATCCCTGCCCTGGTCCCCAAGGCCTCTCAGGTCTGGTCCCCCTCTGCCTCCGGCCAAGGTACCACACCGCCTCCTGGAAGAAATCCCCTTCAGCTTCCATTCCCTGGCCCCCATCTACCAGCCCAGGTACCCCTTGGCCTCCCGGCTCTGATCCCCCTGTATCCCTTCCCAGGAACCCCTCTGTCCCCTGGCTCTGGTCACCCTCGGCCTCCTGACCCTGGTCCCCCTCTGCAGCCTGCCCTGGTCCTGTGCCTCCCGGCTCTGGTCTCCTTCTACCTCCAGGCCCTTCGGTCTCCCTCCGAGCCTGTCCTGGGTCCCCCCCCCCACCTACCGGCTCTGGTCCCCCTCTGCCTTCCGGCCCCAGTCCCCCTACGCCACCCTGCCCCTGCCCCCCCACCAGCCCGGGCCTCTCGGCCCTGGTGCCTCTCTGCTACCCGGCCCAGGTAGCCCTATGCCCCTCTACCTCCCTGCCCTGGTTCCCCAGTTTCCTGGCACAGGTACCCATCTGCCTCCTGGCCTGGTCCCGCACTGCCGCCCGGCCCTGGTCCTTCTGTGCCTCCTGGCCCTGGTATCGTTCTACCTCCAGGCCCGTGGGTCTCTCTCCACCCCAGCCGTGGGTCCCCTCTACGGCCCGGCCCTCATCACTTTGTCTTCCGGACCAGGTACCATTCTGCCTCCTGGTCCTGGTCCCCCTCTCTCCGGGCCCAGGTACCCCTCTGTCTCCTGAACCTGGTCACCCTGTCTCCCGGCCCTAGTCCCCCTCTGCCTCCTGGACCTGGTCCCCGCCTGCCACGGTCCACCTCTGCCTCCCAGCCCTGGTCGCCTTCTACATCCAAGCCTTGGGTCTCTCTCCGTCCCGGCCCTGGGTCCACTCTACCTCCCAGCCCAGGTCCCCCTGTCTCCTGGCCCAAGTAACCCTCTACTTCTTGGCCGTGATCCCCCCTGCCATCCGGTCCTTGTCCCCCCTCTGCCTCCCTGCCCTGGTCCCCAGCCTACCTCTTGGCCTTTGTCACCCTCTGCCCTTTGGCTCTGGTATCCGTGTCTCCCAGCCTAGGTAACCATCTGCTTCCTGGCACTGGTACCCCTCTGCTTCTAGGCCCCAGTCCCCTTCTGCCTCCCGGACCTGGCCCCCTCTATGTGCCCAGGCCCTGGTCTCCTTTACGTTAAGGGTTCGAATCCCTCTCCACCGCTTGTCACCTGTGAGACCTTGGGCAAGTCACTTCATTTCTCTGGGCCTCAGTTACCTCCTCTGTAAAATGGGTATTAAGACCGTGAGCCCCACTTGGGACAACCTGATCACCTTGTAAATTGCCCAGCGCTTAGTACAGTGCTTTGCACATAGTAAGCGCTTAATAAAGGCCATCATTATTCTTATTATAACAACTTGGCAAAATAGTAAGCTTCGAACATAGTGAGCGTGGACACGGTCCGACTGCACATGCGCCTCGCTCTCCCGGACGAGGCCACTTTTACCCCACGCGCCCGGGCTCCGACTGCGCATGCGTTGCGCTCTCCTGGGCGGGGGCTCCCTTCTCCCCGGGCCCGGACTCCGACGGCGCATGCGCCGCGCTCTCCCGGGCGGGCCCCCTTTCCCTTCCCGTCCGGGCTCTGACCGCGCATGCGCTACGCTCTCCAGGGCGGGGGTCCCTTCTCCCCGGGCCCGGGCTCCGACCGCGCATGCGCCGCGCTCTCTGGGGCGGGGGCCCCTCCATCCTTCGCCGAGGCTCGAAATGCACATGCGTCCCACTTCTCCCCGCCAGGCTCCGCACGCGCATGCGCAGAGCTCCCTCCCCCCGCCCCCGGGCTTCGACTGCGCATGCGCCGCGCTCTCTAAGGCTGAATTGATAGCTTTGGGGACTATATCGTTCATTCTTTCATTCATTCAGTCGTATTTTTTATTGAGCGCTTACGCTGTATAGAGCACTGTGCTAAGCGCTTGGGAATGGGATAGTATGTCGTATATTACAGTATGGTATAGTACAGTCTAGAGAAGCCGTGTGGTTCAGTGGCAAGTGCCCGGGCTTTGGAGTCAGAGGTCAGGCGTTCAAATCCCGACTCCACCGCTTGTCAGCTGTGTGATCTTGGGCAAGTCACTTCACTTCTCTGGGTTCAGTTCTATCTGTAAAATGGGGATGAAGACTATGAGCCCCGCGGCGGACAAGGTGATCACCTTGTAAACCACCAGCGCTTAGAACAGCACTTTGCACATAGTAAGCGCTTAATAAATGCCATTATTATTATTATTATTATTATTATTATTACCTCCAGGCTCTGGTCCAGCCCTACGTCCTGGACTTGGATTCCCTCAACCTCCTGGCACTGGTCCCCCTGTCTTCCGGCCCAGGTACCACTTTGCCTCTCGGTCCAGGTCGCCCTATTCCCCTGGCCCTGGTCCCCATTTCCTGGCCCAGGTACTCCTCTCTTCCCTGCCCTGGTCCCCCTGTCACCCAGCCCAGATGCCCCTCTACCATCCAGAGCTGGGACCCCTCTGCCTCCCTGCCCGGGTCCCCCTGTCTCCCGGCCCAGGTACCCCTGTCTCCTGGACCTGGTGCCCATCTGCTTCCATGCCTTGGTACTGCCATCTGCCTCCAGGCCCTGCTCCTTCTCTGCCTCCCTGTCCTGATCCCCCACCGCCTCTCGGCCTTAGTCCCTCCCTGCCTCCCGGCCCAGGTACTCCTCTACCTCCCGGCCCTGGTCCCCGTCTGGCTCCCTGCCTTGGTCCCCCTCAAAGTCCTGGCCCAGGCCGGCTTCTGCCTCTATGACCTGGTCACGCCCCGTCTCTCGGCCCTGGTTCCCCTCGGCTTCTCAGCCATAGTCCCACTGTCTCCCGGCCCAGGTACCCCTTTGCCTGCCGGCCCTGGTCGCACTGTCTACCAGCCCTGGTCCCCCTCTTTCTCACGTTCCTGGCCGCTCTCTGCCTCCCTGAACTTGTCACACCGCTTCTCGGCCCTGGTCCCCCTTTGCCTCCCGGCCCTGGTTCCCCTCTGCTTCCTGGCCCTGGTCCCCCGTCTACCGGCCCGGGTACCCCTCTGCCCCCTGGCCCTGATCCACCGCTGCCTCCAGGTCCTCGGCCCACTCTGCATCCCTGCCCTGGTCCCCAAGGCCTCTCAGGTCTGGTCCCCCTCTGCCTCCGGCCAAGGTACCACACCGCCTCCTGGAAGAAATCCCCTTCAGCTTCCATTCCCTGGCCCCCATCTACCAGCCCAGGTACCCCTTGGCCTCCCGGCTCTGATCCCCCTGTATCCCTTCCCAGGAACCCCTCTGTCCCCTGGCTCTGGTCACCCTCGGCCTCCTGACCCTGGTCCCCCTCTGCAGCCTGCCCTGGTCGTGTGCCTCCCGGCTCTGGTCTCCTTCTTCCTCCAGGCCCATGGGTCTCTCTCCGTGCCAGCCCTGGGTCCCCCACATCTACCTCCCGGCTCTGGTCCCCTTCTGACTCGCAGCCCTGGTCCGCCTGTCTCCTCGCCCAGGGACCCCTATGCCTCCTGTCCCTGGTACCCCTCTACTGCCCTGCCTTGGTCCCCCTATGCCTCCCGGCCCTGATCCCTGTGTGACTCCCCGCCCTGGTCTCCTTCTACCTATCTGGCCTCGGGTCTGTTTCCATTCCGGCCCTGGTCTCCGTCGCCTGGCCCAGGTACCCCTCTGCCTCCTGGCCCTGGTTCCCCTCTATCTCCCCACCTTGTTCCCCCTCTGCCTTCCGGCTCCAGTCCCCCTATGCCACCCTGCCCCTGCCCCCCCCCCCCACCAGCCCAAGCCTCTCGGCCCTGGTGCCTCTCTGCTTCCCGGCCCAGTTACCCCTATGCCTCTCTACCTCCCTGCCCTGGTTACCCAGTCTCCTGGCCCAGGTACCCATCTGCCTCCTGGCCCTGGTCCCGCTCTGCCGCCCGGCCATCGTCACCCTGTCTCCTGGCCCAGGTAACCCTCTACCTCTTGGCTGTAATCCTCCCTGCCTCCCCGCCCTTCTCCCCCTCTGCCTCCCTGCCCTGGTCCCCAGCCTGCCTCTTGGCTTTGTCCCCCCCTGCCCTTTAGCCCTGGTATTCCTGTCTCCCAGCCTAGGTACCCATCTGCTTCCTGGCACTGGTCCCCCTCTGCCTCTAGGCCCCGGTCCCCTTCTGCCTCCCGGACCTGGCCACTCTATGTGTCCAGTCCCTGGTCTCCTTTTACGTCAGGGTTTGGAATCCCTCTCCACCGCTTGTCACCTGTGTGACCTTGGGCAAGTCACTTCACTTCTCTGGGCCTCAGTTACCTCCTCAGTAAAATGGGGATTAAGACCGTGAGCCCCACGTGGGACAACCTGATCACCTTGTAAATTCCCCAGCGCTTAGTACAGTGCTTTGCACATAGTAAGCCCTTAATAAATGTCATCATTCTTATTATTACAACTTGGCAACCTAGTAAGCTTCGTACATAGTGAGCGCGGGCGCGGTCCGAATGCGTATGCGCTGCGCTCTCCCGGACGGGCTCACTTTTTCCCACCCGCCCGGGCTCCGACTGCACATGCGTTACGCTCTTCAGGGCGGGGGCTCCCTTCTCCCTTGGCCCGGGCTCCGACGGCGCATGCGTTACGCTCTGCAGGGCGGGGGCTTCCTTCTCCCTTGGCCCGTGCTCCGACGGCGCATGCGCCGCGCTCTCCCGTGCGGGCCCCCTTTCCCTTCCCGGCCGGGCTAAGACCGCCCATGCACCACCCTCTCTAGGGCGGAGGTCCCTTCTCCCCGGGCCCGGGCTCCGACGGCGCATGTGCGCGCTTTCCTTGGCGGCCCCCCCCCCCCGCCGAGGCTCCGAATGCGCATGCGCCCCGCTTTTCTTCTCCTCCCGGATCCGCACGCGCATGCGCAGAGCTCCCTGCCTTCTTCCCCCAACCAGGCTTCGACTGCGCATGCGCCGCGCTCTCTATGGCTGAAGATATAGCTTTGTGGACTATATCGCTCGTTCATTCATTCATTCATTCAATCGTATTTTTTTACTGAGCGCTTACGCTGTGTTTTGCACTGTGCTAAGCGCTTGGGACTGGGTTAGTGTGTCGTATATTACAGTATGGTATTGTACAGTATAGAGGAGCAGGGTGGTTCAGTGGTATGAGCCTAGGTTTTGGAGTCAGAGGTGAGGCGTTCAAATCCTGACTCCACAGCTTGTCAGCTGTCTGACCTTGGGCAAGTCACTTCACTTCTCTGGGCCTCAGTTCCATCTGTTAAATGGGGATGAAGACTGTGAGCCCCTCGGGGGACACCCTGATCACCTTGTAAACCCCCAGCGCTTAGAACAGCACTTTGCACATAGTAAGCGCTTAATAAATGCTATTATTATTATCATAATTATTATTATTATTATTATTATTATTATTGTTATTACCTCCATGCCCTGGTCCAGCCCTGCGTCCTGGACCTGTGTTCCCTCAACCTCCCGGCACTGGTTCCCCTGTCTTCCGGCCCAGGTACCACTTTGCCTCTCAGTCCAGGTCGCCCTATTCCCCTGGCCCTGGTCCCCATTTCTCGGTCCAGGTACTCCTCTACTTCCCTGCCGTGGTCCCCCTGTCACCCAGCCCAGATGTCCCTCTGCCATCCAGAGCTGGGACCCCTCTGCCTCCCTGCCCGGGTCCCCCTGTCTCCCGGCCCAGGTACCCCTGTCTCCTGGACCTGGTGCCCCTCTGCTTCCCTGCCTTGGTACTGCCGTCTGCCTCCAGGCCCTGGTTCCCCTCTGCCTCCCTGTCCTGATCCCCCACCGCCTCTCGGCCTTAGTCCCCCTCTGCCTCCCGGCCCAGGTACCCCACTACCTCCCGGCCCTTGTCCCCGTCTGGCTCCCTGCCTTGGTCCCCCTCAAAGTCCTGGCCCAGGCCGGCTTCTGCCTCTATGACCTGGTCACGCCCCGTCTCTCGGCCCTGGTTACCCTCGGCTTCTCAGCCATAGTCCCACTGTCTCCCGGCCCAGGTACCCCTTTGACTGCCGGCCCTGGTCGCACTGTCTACCAGCCCTCGTCCCCCTCTTCTCTCTCACTGAATTTGGGGGTGAATGGATGTCCTGCCAGGGAGTCCTGGACTGGCCGAGCTAGCGAGCTACCGGTGAAACCCGTTACCCCGCCCACTCAAAAGTACCGGGCTATTGGAGGGACAGAGAGGAGCAGCGAGGGCGCCCCCTGTTGGCCGACCTTTCGTGCTTCAGGGGTTCCCCGACCCCAGCCACTCCCCAAGCACCCGTAGCTTGGGGAGAAAGGGAGGAGCTCTGTGCGCGTCCCCTTATGGCCGACCTCTCGAACTTCAGGAAAATCTCTGACCTCAGCCGATCCCCAAGAACCGGTTGAATTGGAGGGTTCGGGAGAGCTGAGAGAGGGCCCTTTTTTGACCTAGTCTAAGAGTTGCGGGGAATACCCTGTCCAAGCCAATCTCCGCACTACACCAATTTGCGGGCGAAGGGAGTAACAGAGAGGGCCCCATTTTCTCGATGGTTCCGCGAGGTGCAGAGAAATCCCTTGCCCCAAACAATCCGCTCCCCGTCTGAATGGGGGGTAGTTCGGGCGCCGTTTTTTGACCGAGCCCAGGAACTTCAGGAGAATCCCGGACCCCAGGAAATCCCCAAGCTCCAGTTGATTCGGGGGGAAAGGGAAGAGCTTCGAGGCGCCCTCTGCTGGCCCACAAAGAGTACTGAAAGTAGGGCAACGTCCCCAGCCAATCCCCGCCCTGCACTGAATGGCGTGTGGGCCGTGAAAAGCCGCGACGGCGCCCTCTGCTGGCCGAGACCAGGAGCTGCAGGAATGTCTCCGGGTGCAGCCGTTACCCAGGCTCTGCTCACTTAAGGAGAGGGGGGGAATCAGGAAGAGCTGCGAGGGCGTCCTCTGCCGGCCGAGCTCGCGAGCTGCAGGAGAATCCCAGACCCCATCTACTTCCCAAGCACCAATTTATTGGGTGGACCGGGAGGAGCTGCGAGGGCGCCCCTCCTGGCCGACCTCGCGAGCTTTAGGAGAAAACCGGACCTCAGAGAATCCCTAAGCAGGTGATTTGGAGGGCGGGAGTAGCTGAGAGGTCGTCTTCAGCTGATCGAGTCCGAGAACTGCAGGGGAATCCAAGGCCCCAGCCCATCCCTGCACTCCAATTGTTTGGGGGAGACGGGAGAAACTGAGAGGGCGCTATCTGCTGTCCGGGCCCATTAGTTCAGTGAAATCCCTTGCCCCAACAAATATGCACCCCATTGAATTTGGCGGTGAAGGGAAGTCCTGCTAGAGAGTCCTCTGCTGGTCGAACTAGCCTTCTGCCGCTGAATCCCGGACACCAGTCCACCAAAAAGCCCGGGCTATTGGGGGGAAATGGAGGAGCAGAGACGGCGCCCCCAGCTGGCCGACCTCTAGTGCTGCAGGGTCTTCCCCGACCTCAGCCACTCCCCAAGAACCAGTAGCTTGGGGTGAAAGGGAGGAAATATTTGTGCATCCCCTGCTGGCCGACCTCACGAGCTTCCGGAAAATCTCTGACCTCAGCCGATCCCCATGCACCGATTGATTTGGAAGTTTCGGGAGAAGCTGAGAGGGCGCTTTTCTGCTGACAGAGTCTAAGGGTTGCAGGGGAATACCCTGTCCCAGCCAATGCACGCACTACACTAATTTGGGGGCGAAGGGAGTAACAGAGATGTCGCCATCTGCTGGCCGGGTATGCCAGCTGCAGAGAAATCCCTTGCCCCAAACAATCCGTGCCTCGTCTGAATGGGGGGTGGTCCGAGAGGTGATACAAGGTTGCCGTTTTTAGACCGAGCCCAGGAGCTTCTGGAGAATTCCGGACCCCAGCATATACCCAAGCACCAGTTGATTGGGGGGGAAACGGAGGACATGCGAGGAGCCCTCTGCTGGCCCACAAAAGGTACTGCATGTCTGGCCGCGTCCCCAGCCTATCCCCGCCCTGCCCTGAATGGGGTGTTGGCAGTGAAGGGTTGCGACGGCGGCCTCTGCTGGCTGAGCACCGGAGCTGCAGAAATGCCCCGGCTGCAGTCATTCCCCTGGCTCCGCTCATTTAAGGAGAGGTGGGGAATCGGGAAGAGCTGCGAGGGCGTCCTCTGCCCGACGAGCTCGCGAGCTGCAGGAGAATCCCCGACGTCATTAACCTCTCTAGCACCAGTTGATTGGGTGGACCGGGAGGAGCTGCGAGGGCTCCCCTTCTGGCCGACCTTGCGAGCTTCAGGAGAAAGCCTTAACTCAGAGAATCCCCAAGCAGGTGATTTGGAGGGCGGGAGTAGCTGAGAGGTCGTCTTCAGCTGATCGAGTCCGAGAGCTGCAGGGGAATCCAAGGCCCCATCCAATCCCTAGTGATTTGGGGGCGACTGGAGAATCTGCGAGGGCGCCATCTGCTGTCCGGGCCTGTGAGCTCCAGAGAAATCTCTTGCCCCATGGAATGTGCGCCCCACTTAATTTGGGGGTGAAGGGAAGACCTGCCAGCGAGTCCTCTGCTGGCCGAGCTAACCAGCTGCCGGTGAATCCCGGACCCCAGCTAACCCAAAAGCACCGGGCTATTGGGGGGAAATGGAGGAGAGGCGCCGTCGCCTCTTGCTGGCCGACCTCTCGTGCTGCAGGGACTTCGACGACCCCAACCACTCTCCAAGCACCAGTAGCTTTGGGAGAAAGGGAGGAGCTTTTTGTGCGTCCCCTGGTGGCCGACCTCGCGAGCTTCAGGAAAATCTCTGACTTCAGCCGATCTACAAGCTCCGGTTGATTTGGAGTGTTCGTGAGAAGCTGAGAGGGGGCACTCTGCTGACCGAGTCTAAGAATTGCATGGGAATACCCTGACCCGGCCAATCCCCGCACTACACCAATTTGCAGCGAGGAGAGTAACATAGAGGGCGCCATCTGCTGGCCGGGTCAGCGAGCTGCAGAGAAATCCCTTGCCCCAAACAAGCCGCGCACCGTCTGAATGGGGGGTGGACCGGGAGGTGATTCAATGGCGCCGTTTGTTGACCGTTTGTTGGAGGGCGGGAGTAGCTGAAGAGTCGTCTTCAGCTGATCGAGTCCGAGAGCTGCAGGGGAATCCAAGGCTCCAGACAATTCCTGCACTCCAGTGATTTGGGGGCGACTGAAGAAACTGCGAGGGTGCTATCTGCTGTCCGGGCCTGTGAGTTCAGGGAAATCACTTGCCCCAAGAAAGATGCGCCCCACTGATTTTGGGTGCGAAGGGAAGACCTGCCAGAGAGTCCTCTGCTGGTCGAGCTACCCAGATGCCGGTGAATCCCGGATCCCAGCCAACCAAAGAGAACCGAGCTATTGTGGAGAAATGGAGGAGCAGCGAGGGCACCCCCTGCTGGCCGACCACTGGTGCTGCAGGGGCTTCCCCGACCCCAACCACTCCCCAAGCATCAGTAGCTTGGGGAGAACGGGAGGAGATTTTTGTGCATCCCCTGCTGGCCGAACTCGCGAGCTTCAGGAAAATCTCTGACGTCAGCCGATCCCCAAGCAGCGGTTGATATGGAGGGTTCGGGAGAAGCTGAGATGGCACCCTCTGCTGACCGAGTCTAAGAGTTGCAGGGGAATATCCTGTCCTAACCAGTCCCCGCACTACACCAATTTGCTGGGGAAGGGAGTAACAGAGAGGGCGCCATCTGCTAACCGGGTCCGCGAGCTGCAGAGAAATCCCTTGCCCCAAACAATCCGCGCCCCGTCTGAATGGGGGTGGTCCGGGAGCTGATACCAGGGCGCCGATTTTGACCGAGTCCAGGAGCTTCAGGAGAATCCCGGACCCAGGAAATCCCCAAGCTCCAGTTGATTGTGGGGGAAAGGGAGGAGATGCGAGGCGCTCTCTGCTGGACCACAAAGGGTACTGCAAGTCGGGCCACGTCCCCAGCCTATCCCCGCGCTGCACTGAATGGCGTGTGGGCCCTGAAGAGCTGCGACGGCGCCCTCTGCTGGCCGAACCCAGAAGATAAAGGAATGTCCCCGGCTGCATCCGTTACCCAGGCTCCGCTCATTAAATGAGAGGTGGGTAATCGGGAAGAGCTGCGAGGGAGTCCTCTGTCGGCCGAGCTCGCGAGCTGCAGGAGAATCCCCGAACCCAACCACTTCCCAAGCACCAGTTGATTGGGTGGACCGGGAGGAGCTGCGGGGGCCCTCCTCCTCGCCGACTTCGAGAGCTTCAGGAGAAAAACCCGAGCTCAGAGAATCCCCAAGCACCATGTGATTTGGAGGGCGGGAGTAGCTGAGAGGTCGTCTTCAGTTGATCGAGTCCGAGAGGTGCAGGGGAATACAAGGCCCCAGCCAATTCCTGCTCTCCAGTGATTTGGGGGCGACTGGAGAAACTGCGAGGGCGCCATATGCTGTCCGGTCCCGTGAGCTGCAGGGGAATCCCTTGTCCCAAGAAATATGCACCCCACTGAATTTGGGGGTGAAGGGAAGACCTGCCAGGGATTCCTCTGCCGGCCGAGCTAGCGACCTGCCGGTGAAACCCGGACACCAGTCAACCCCAAAGCACCGGGCTACTGTGGGGAAATAGAGGAGCAGCGATGGCGCGCCCTGCTGGCCGACCTTTCGTGCTGCAGGGCCTCCCCGAGCCCAGACACTCCGCAAGCACCAGTAGCTTGGGGAGAAAGGGACGAGCTTTTTGTGCGTCCCCTGCTGGCCGACCTCGGGAACTTCAGCCAATCACCAAGACCGGTTGATATGGAGGGTTCGGGAGAAGCTGAGAGGGCTCCCTCTGCTGACCGGGTCTGAGAGTTGCAGGGGAATACCCTGTCCCAGCCAATCCCCGCACTACACCAATTTGCTGGCGAAGGGAGTAACTGAGAGGGCGCCATCTGCTAGCCGAGTCCACGAGCTGCAGAGAAATCCGCACCATGTCTGAATGGGAGGTGGTCCGGGAGGTGATTCAAGGGTGCCGTTTTTTAACAGAGCCTAGGAGCTTCAGGAGAATCCCGGACCCCAGGATATCCCCAAGCACCAGTTGATTCAGGGGGGAAGGGAGGAGATGCGAGGCGCCCTCTCCTGGTCCACAAAGAGTACGGCAAGTCGGGCCACGTCCTCAGCCTATCCCCGCCCTGCACTGAATGGCGTGTGGGACGTGAAGAGCTTCGACGGCGCCCTCTGCTGGCCGATTCCAGGAGCTGCAGGAATTTCTCCGGCTGCAGCGGTTCCCCAGGCTCCGTTCATTTAAGGAGTGGGGGGGAGTCGGGAAGAGCTGCGAGTCCGTCCTCTGCAGGTCGAGCTCGCGAGCTGCTGGAGAATACCCGACCCCATCCAGGTCCCAAGCACCAGTTGATTGGGTGGGCCGGGAGAAGATTGGAGGGTGGCCCTCCTGGCCGACCTCGCGAGCTTCAGGTGAAAGCCTGACCTCAGAGAATCCCCAAGCAGGTGATCTGGAGGGCGGGAGAGGCTGAGAGGTCGTCTTCAGTTGATCGAGTCCGATAGCTGCAGGGGAATCCAAGGCCCCAGCCAATGCCTGCATTCCAATGATTTGGGGGCGACGGGAGAAACTGCGAGGGCGCCATCTGCTGTCCGGGCCCGTGAGTTCAGGGAAATCCCTTGTCCCAGGAGATATGCGCCTCACTGAATTTGGGGTTGAAGAGAAGACCTGCCAGGGAGTCCTTTGCTGGCCGAGCTAGCGAGCTGCCGTTGAATCCCGGACCCCAGCCAACCCAAAATCACCGGGCTATTGGGGGGAAATGCAGGAGCAGCGAGGGCGCCCCCTGCTGGCCGACATTCGTGCTGCAGGGCCTCCCCGAGCCCAGCCACTCCACAAGCACCAGTAGTTTCGGGAAAAAGGGAGGAGCTTTTTGTGCGTCCCCTTCTGGCCGACCTCGCAAACTTCACAAAAATCACTGACCTCAGCCGATCCCCAAGCTCCGATTGATTTGGAGGGTTCGGGAGAACCTGAGAGGGGGCCCTATGCTGACAGAGTGAAAGATTTGCAGTGGAATACACTGTCCCAACCAATACTCGCACTGCACCAATTTGCGGGCGAAGGCAGTAACAGAGAGGGCGCCATCTGCTGACAGGGTCCGCGAGCTGCAGAGAATCCCTTGCCCCAAACTATCAGCGCCCCGCCTGAATGGGGGGTGGTCCGGGAGGTGATTCAAGGGCGCCGTTTGTTGATCGAGCCCAGGTGCTGCAGGACGGTCCCCGGCTCCAGCAGATCCCTACACTCCACTCAGTTAAGAAGACAGTGGAAACGGTATGACCTGTGAGGCGTTCCTGTCCTGGCCGAGCTCGCGAGCTGCAGGAGAATCCCGGAACCCAATAAATCCCCAAGCACCAGTTGATTGGCGGGAACGGGAGGAACTGCGTGGGCACCCTCTGCTGGCCCACACAGAGCACTGCAGGGGGACCCACGACTCCAGACAATCTCCGCATTCCACTGAATGGCAGGTGACCGTGAAGAGCTGCGAAATCGACCTCTTTGGCCGAGGCCCGGAGCTGCAGGAATGTTCCCAGCTGCAGCCGTTCCCCAGGCTCCGCTCATTTAAGGAGAGGGGGGCAATCGGGAAGAACTGCGAGGGCGTCATCTGCCGACCGAGATCGCGAGCTGCAGGAGAATCCCTGACCCCAACCACTTCCCAATCACTAGTTGATTGGGTGGAACTGGAGGAGCTGCGAGGGCGCCCGTCCTGGCCGATCTCGCGAGCTTCAGGAGAAAACCCGACCTCAGAGAATCCCCAAGCACCAGGAGATTTGGAGGACGGGAGTAGGTGAGGGGTCGTCTTCAGCTGATGGAGTCCGAGAGCTGCAGGGGAATCCAAGGCCCCAGCGAATCCCTGCACCCCAGTGATTTGGGTGCGACCGGAGAAACTGCGAGGGCGCCATCTGCTGTCAGGGTCCGTGAGTTCAGGGAAATCCCTTGCCCCAACACATATGCGCCCCACTGAATTTAGGGTTGAAGGGAAGACCTGCCATGAAGTCCTCTGCTGGCCGAGCTAGCCAGCTGCCGGTGAATCCCGTACCCCAGACAACCCAAAAGCACCGGGGTACTGGGGGGAAATGGAGGAGCAGAAAGGGCGCCCCCTGCTGGCCGACCTCTCTTTCTGCAGGGGCTTCCCCAACCCCAACCACTCCCCAAGCACCATTAGCTTGGGGAGAAAGGGAGGAGATTTTTGTGCATACCCTGCTGGCCTGCCTCGCGAGCTTCAGAAAAATCACTGACCTCAGCAGATCCCCAAGCTCCGGTTGATTTGGAGGGTTCGGGAGAACCAGAGAGGGGGCCCTATGCTGACCGAGTCAAAGAGTTGCAGTGGAATACCCTGTCCCAACCAATCCTCGCACTGCACCAATTTGCGGGCGAAGGTAGTAACAGAGAGGGCGGCATCTGCTGACCGGGTCTGCGAGCTGCTGAGAAATCTCTTGTCAGAAAACAATCAGCGCCCCGTCTGAATGGGGGGTGGTCGGGGAGGTGATTTAAGGGCGCCGTTTATTGACCGAGCCCAGGAGCTGCAGGACAGTCCCCGGCTCCAGCAGATCCCTACGGTCCACTCAGTTAAGGAGACGGTGGAATCGGTATGACCTGTGAGGGCTTCTTCTGCTGGCCGAGCTCACGAGCTGCAGGAGAATCCCGGAACCTACTAAATCCCAAATCACCAGTTGGTTGGTGGGAATGGGAGGAGCTGCGAGGGCGCCCTCTGCTGGCCCACACAGAGCACTGCAGGTGGGCCCACGACTCCAGACATTCTCTGCACTCCACTGAATGGCAGGTGACCGTGAAGAGCTGCGAGAGCACCCTCTGCTGGCCGAGGCCCAGACCTGTAGGAATGTACCCAGGTGCAGCCGATCCCCAGGCTCCGCTCATTTAAGGAGTGGGGGGGTAATCAGGAAGAGCTGCGAGGGCGTCATCTGCCGGCCGAGATTGCGAGCTGCAGGAGAAACCCTGACCCCAACCACTTCCCAAGCACCAGTTGATTGGGTGGACCTGGAGGAGCCGCGAGGGCGCCCGTCCAGGCCGATCTGGCGAGCCGAAGGAGAAAACCCGACCTCAGAGATTCCCCAAGTACCAGGAGATTTGGAGGGCGGGAGTAGCTGAGGGGTCGTCTTCAGCTGATCGAGTACAAGAGCTGCAGGGGAATCCAAGGCCCCAGCCAATCCCTGCACTCCAGTGATTTGGGGGTGACGGGAGAAACTGCAAGGGCGCCATAAATTGTCCGGACCCGTGAGTTCAGGGAAATCCATTGCCCCAACAAATATACGCCCCACTGAATTTGGTGGTGAAGGGAAGACCTGCCATGGAGTCCTCTGCCGGCCGAGCTAGCGAGCTGCCGGTGAATCCCGGACCCCAGCCAACCCAAAAGCACCGGGTTACTGGGGGAAATGGAGGAGCAGCAAGGGTGCCCCCTGCTGGCCGACCTCTCTTTCTGCAGAGGCTTCCCCGACCCCAGCCACTCCCCAAGCACCAGTAGCCTGGGGAGAAAGGGGCGACCTATTTGTGCTTCCCCTGCTGGCCGACCTCGGGAACTTCAGGAAAATCTCTGACCTCAGCCGATCCCCAAGCACCGGTTGATTTGGAGGGTTCGGGAGAAGCTGAGAGGGCGGCCTCTGCTGACCGATTCTAAGAATAGCAGTGGGATACCCTGTCCCAGCCAAGCACCAGGTGATTTGGAGGCGGGAGAAGCTGAGGGGTCGTCTTGAGCTGATCGAGTCCGAGAGCTGCAGGGGAATCCAAGGCCCCCTCCAATTCCTGCATTCCAATGATTTGGGGGCGACGGGAGTATCTGTGAGGGTGCCATCTGCTGTCCGGGCCCGTGAGTTCAGGGAAATCCCTTGCCCCAACAAATATGCGCCCCACTGAATTTGGGGGTGAAGGGAAGACCTGCCAGGGAGTCCTCTGCTGGCCGAGCTAGCGAGCTGCCCGTGAATTCCGGACCCCAGCCAACCCAAATGCACCGGGCTATTGGGGGGAAATGGAGGAGCAGCGAGGGCGCCCCCTTCTGTCCGACCTCTCGTGCTGCAGGGGCTTCCCCGACCCCAACCACTCCCCAAGCACCGGTAGTTTGGGAAGAAAGGGAGGAGATTTTTGTGCATACCATGGTGGCCGACCTCGCGAGCTTCAGGAAAATCTCTGACCTCAGCCGTTCCCCAAGCTCCGGTTGATTTGGAGGGTTAGGGAGAAGCTGAGAGGGCGCCCTTTGCTGAACGAGAAAAAGAGGTGCAGGGGAATACTCTGTCCCAGCCAATCCCCGCACTACACCAATTTGCGGGCGAAGGGGTAACAGAGAGGGTGTCATCTGCTGGCCGGGTCCACGAGCTGCAGAGAATTCCCTTGCCCCAAACAATCCGCGCCCCGTCTGAAAGGGGGGTGGTCCTGGAGGTAATTCAAGGGCTCCGTTTGTTGACTGAGCCCAGGAGCTGCAGGACGGTCCCCGGATCCAGCAGATCGCTATGCTCCACTCAGTTAAGGAGACGGTGGAAACGGTATGACCTGAGAGGGCGTCCTCTGCTGGGCGAGCTCGCGAAATCCAGGTGAATTCCCGACCCCAGGAAATCCCCAGGCACCAGTTGATTGGTGGGAGAGAGAGGAGATGCGAGGTCGCCCTCTGCTGACCCACACAGAGCACTGCAGGTGGGCCCACGGCTCAAGACAATCTCCGCACTCCACTGAATGGCAGGTGACCGTGAAGAGCTGCGAGAGCGCTCTCAGCTGGCCGAGGCCTGGAGCTGCAGTAATTTTCCCGGCTGCAGCCGTTCTCCAGGCTCCGCTCATTTAAGGAGAGGGTTGTAATCGGGAAGAGCTGCGAGAGTGTCCGCTCCTGGCCGAGCTCACGAGCTGCAGGAGAATCCCCGACCCCCACTACTTCCCAAACACCAGTTGATTGGGTGTACCGGGGGGAGGGGCGCGGGCGCCCCTCCTCAATGACCTCGCGAGCTTCAGGAGAAAACCCGAACTCAGAGAATCCCCAAGCAGGTGATTTGGAGGGCGGGAGTAGCTAAGAGGTCATCTTCAGCTGATCGAGTCCGAGAGCTGCAGGGGAATACAAGGCCCCAGCCTGTATCCAACTGCGAGGACGCTATCTGCTTTCCGGGCCCATGAGTTCAGGGAAATCCCTTGACCCAACAAATATGCGCCCCACTGAATTTAGGGGTGAAGGGAAGACCTGCCGGGTAGTCCTCTGCTGGTCGAGCTAGCCAGCTGCCGGTGAATCCCAGACCCCAGCCAACCCAAAAGCACCTGGCTATTGTGGCAAAATGGAGGAGCAGCGAGGGCGCCCCCTCCTGACCGACCTCTCGTGCTGCAGGGGCTTCCCCGACCCAAACAATCCGCGCCCCGTCTGAATGGCGGGCGGTCCGGGAGGGGATTCGAGGGCGCCGTTTTTTGACCGATCCCAGGAGCTGCAGGACGGTCCCCGGCTCCAGCAGATCGCCACGCTCCACTCAGTTAAGGAGATGGTGGAAACGGTATGACCTGCGAGGGTGTTCTCTGCTGGCCGAGCTCGCGAGCTGCAGGAGAATCCCCAACCCCAGGTAATCCCCAAGAACCAGTTGATTGGCGGGAAAGGGAAGAATTGCGAGTGCGCCCTCTGCTGGCCCACACAGAGCACTGCAGGTGGGCCTACGGCACCAGACATTCTCCACACTCGAATGAACGGCAAGTGACCGTGGAGAGCTGCGAGAGCTCTCTCTGCTGGCCGAGGCCAGAAGCTACAGGAATGTCCCCGGCTGCAGCCGTTCCCCAGGCTCTGCTCATTTAAGGAGTGGTGGGCACTTGGGAAGAGCTGCGAGGGCGTCCTCTGCCGGCAGAGCTCGCGAGCTGCAGGAGAATACCCGACCCCAACCAAATCACAAGCACCAGTTGATTGGGTTGACCGGGAGGGGCTGTGAGGGCACCCGTCCTAGCCGATCTCGTGAGCTTCAGGAGAAAACCTGACCTCAGAGAATCACCAAGCACCAGGTGATTTGGAGGGCGGGAGATGGTGAGTGGTCGTCATCAGCTGATCGAGTCCGAGAGCTGCAGGGGAATCCAAGGCCCCAGCCAATTCCTGCAGTCAAGTGATTTGGGGGCGAAGGGCGAAATTGCGAGGGCGCCATCTGCTTTCGGGGCCCGTGCGCTGCAGGAAAATCCCTTGCCGCAAGACATATGTGCCCCACTGAATTTGGGGGTGAAGGGAAGACCTGCCAGATGGTCCTCTTCTGGGCGAGCTAGCCAGCTGCCGGTGAATCCCGGACCCCAGACAACCCAAAAGCACCGGTCTATTGGGAGGATATGGCGGAGCAGCGAGTGCGCCCCCTGCTGGCCGAACTCTCGTGCTGCAGGGGCTTCCCCGATCCCAGCCACTCCCCAAGCACCAGTAGCTTGGGGAGAAAGGGAGAACCTTTTTGTGCTTCCCCTGCTGGCCGACCTCGCGAACTTCGTGAAAATCTCTGACCTCAGCCTATCCCCAAGTACCGGTTGATTTGGAGGGTTCGGGAGAAGCTCAGAGGGCGCCCTCTGCTGACCGAATCTAAGATTTGCAAGGGAATACCCTGTCCCAGCCAATCCCCGCGCTACACCAATTTGCCGGCGAAGGGAGTAAGAGAGAGGGCGCCATCTGCTGGCCGGTTCCGCGAGCTGCAGAGAAATCCCTTGCCCCAAACAATCCGCTCCCCTTCTGAATGGGGGGTGGTCCGGGAGGTGATACAAGGGCGCCGGGAGAAACAGCGAGGGTGCCATCTGCTGTCCGGACCCGTGAGTTCATGGAAATCCCTTGCCCCAACAAATATTCGCCCCACTGAATTTGGGGGTGAACGGAAGACCTGCCAGGGAGTCCTCTGCTGGCCGAGCTATCCAGCTGCCGGTGAATCCCGGACCCCAGCTAACCCAAAAGCACCGGGTAATGGGGGGAAATGGAGGAGCAGTGAGGGCGCCCCCTGCTGGCCGATCTCTCGTGCTGCAGGGACTTCCACGACCCCAACCACTCCCCAAGCACCAGTAGGTTGGGGAGAAAGGGAGGAGCTTTTTGTGCGTCCCCTACTGGCCGACCTCGAGAGCTTCAGGAAAATCTCTGACCTCAGCAGATCTCCAAGCTCCGATTGATTTGGAGGGCTCGGGAGGCGCTGAGAGGGCGCCGTCTGCTGACCGAGTCTAAGAGTTGCAGGGGAATACCCTGTCCCAGCCAATCCCCGCACTACACCAATTTGCAGATGAAGGGAGTAACAGAGAGGGCACCATCTGTTGCCAGTGTCCGCGAGCTGAAGAGAAATCCCTTGCCCCAAACAATCTGCGCCCCTTTTAAATGGGGGGTGGTCCGGGAGGTGATTCAAGGGCGCCGATTGTTGACCGAGCCCAGGAGCTGCAGGACGGTCCCCGGCTTCAGGAGATCCCTAAGCTCCACTCAGTTAAGGAGACGGTGGAAAAGGTATGACCTGCGAGGGCGTCCTCTGCTGGCCTATCTCGCAAGCTGCAGGAAAATCCCGGACCTCAGGAAATCCCCAAGCACCAGTTGATTGGCGGGAAAGGGAGGAGCTGCGAGGCGCCCTATGCTGGCCCACTGAGAGCCCTGAGGGACAGGCCTCGGCCTTGGCCACTCCCCGCGCTTCACTGATTTGGGAGTGGGCCGTGAGGAGCTGCTAGGGAGTCCTCGGTTACGCGAGCCCAGGAGCTGCAGGAGGGTCCGCGGATGCAGACGATTCCGCTTCTCCACTCAGTTAAGGACGGGGGGGTGGAATGGATCAGCTGTGATGGAGTCTTCTGTCTGCCGAGTTCGCGAAATGCAGGAGAATTCCCGACCCAAGCCAATCCCAAAGCATCATTTGATTGAGGGAACGGTAGGAGCTGCGAGGACGCCCTCTGCTGGCCCAACCGGAGCCCTGCAGGACAGGCCCCGGCCCCAGCCAATCCCCTATCTCCATTGACTGTGGGGCGGGCCAGGAATAGATTCGAGTGCGCCCTCGGTTGGCCGAGCCCAGGAGCTGCACGACGGTCCCTGGCTCCAGAGAGTCCCCACGGCCAACTCATTTTAGGAGAGGGGGAGAAATGGGAAGAGCTTCGAGGGAGTCCTCTGCTGGCCGAGCTCGCGAGCTGCAGGATACACCCCGTCCGCAGCAAATCCCCAAGCATCAGTTGATTGGGGGAACAGGAGGAGCTGCGAGAGTGGCTCCCGCTCACCTACCTCTCGAGCTTTAGGAGAATCCCCGAAATCAGCCGAACCCCAAGCACCAGTTTATTTGGAGGTGACGAGAAAAGCTGAGATGGCGTCTCCTCCTGATCGAGGCAAAAACGAGCAGGGCAATCCCAGGCCCCAGCCAATCCCCGCAGTCCAGTGATTTCGGGGCGACCGGAGAAACTGCGAGGGCGCCATCTACTGTCCGGGCCCGTGAGCAGCAGGGAACTCCCTTGCAGCCACCAATCCGCGCCCCACTGACTGAGAAGGAAGGGAAGACCTGCCAGGGCACCCTCTGCTGGCCGAGTTCACGAGATGCATGACATTCCCCGACCCCAGCCAATCCACAAACCCCAGTATATTTGGGGGACATGGAGGAGCTGCCACGGCGCCATCTGCTGGCAGGACCCGTGAGCTGCAGGAGTATCCCTGACCCCAGCCAATCCCCCATGACCATTTGCTTGGGGGGAACGGGAGGAGCTTTTATTGTTCCCGCTGCCGGCCGAAATCGCAAACTTCAGGAGAATCCCCAACTTCAGCCTATTTCCATGCCCCGGTTGATTTGCAGGGGTCTGGGGAAGCTGGGAGGGCGCCCTCTGCTGACCGAGTCTAAGGGCGGCAGGGGAATACCCGGTCCCAACCAATCCCCGCACTTCACTAATTTGGGGTCGACGGTCGAGGGCGCCACCTACTGGCCCACACAGAGCACTGCAGGTCGGGCCATGGCCCCAGCCTATCCCGGCACTCCATTGAATGACGTGTGCGTCGTGAGGAGCTGAGAGGGCTCCCTGTGCTGGCGGGCCCAGGAGCCGCAGGAATGTCCCCGGCTCCAGCCGATTCCCACGCTCCACTCATTTAAGAAGAGGGGGGGATCGGGAAGAGCTGCGAGGGCGTCCTCTGCTGAAAGAGCTCGCAAGCTTCAGGAGAGTCCCCGACCTCAGCCAATCCACAACCCCCAGTTTATTGGGGGGAAAAGGAGGAGCTGCGAGATCGCTCCCTGCTAGCTGACTTCACGAGCTGCAGGAGTATCCCCATCCAAAGCCAATCCCCAGGTACCAGTTTCTTGGGGGGAACGGGAGGAGCTTTTAGTGCGATCCCTGCTGGCTGCCCTCGCGAACTTCAGAAGTATCCCCAACCTCAGCCTTTCCCTAAGCATCGGTTGTTTTGGGGGGTTGGTTGAAGCTGAGAGGGCGCCCTCTGCTGACCGAGTCTGAGAGTTACAGGGCAATACCCGTTCCCAGCCAATCTCCACACTACACTACTTTGGTGGCGACGGGATTAATTGTGAGGGCGCCATCTGCTGGCCTAGCCCAGGAGCTGAAGTACGGACCCCGGCTCCAGCAGATATCTACCATCCACTCAGTTGAGAAGAGGCGCGACACGGTAAGATCTGCGAGGGCGTCCTCTGCTGGCCGAGCTCGCGAGCTGCAGGATAATCCCCGACTGCAGCTAATCCTCAAGCTCCACTTGATTGTGAGCAAGGGGAGGAAAAGCGAGGGCACCCTCTGTTGGCCCACCCAGAGCAATGCAGGTCTGTCCACGGCCCCAGTCAATCCCCGCACTGCACTGTATGGCATATGGGCCGTGAGGAGCTGCGAGGGCGCCCTCTGCTGGCCGAGCCCAGGAGCTACAGGAATGTCTCTGGCTTCAGCCGATCCCCACTCTCCACTCATTTAAGGAGAGGGGGGGAAACAGGAAGAATTGCGAGGGCGTCGTCTGCTGGCCGAGCACGCGAGCTGCAGGAGGGTCCCCGAACTTAACCACTCCCCAAGCACCAGTTGATTGGGTGGAACCCGAGGAGCTGCGAGGGCGCTCCCTGCTGTCCGACCTCGCGAGTTTCAAGAGAAAACCCCACCTCAGCCAATCCCCAAGCACCTATTGATGTGGATGGGACGGGAGAAGCTGAGAGCACGCCCACTGCTGATCGAGTCTAAGAGCTGCAGGGGAATACCCGGTCCCAGGCAATCCCCGCACTACACTAATTTGAGGGCGACAGGATTATCTACGAGGGCGCCATCTGCTGGCCGGGCTCGCGAGCTGCTGAGACATCCCTTGCCCAAACCAATCCGCGCCCCACTGAATGGGGAGTGGGTCGGGAGGTGATACGAGGGCGACCTCTGTTGGCCGAGCCCAGGAGCTGCAGGACGGTCCCTGGCTCGAGCAGATCCCCACACTCCACTCATTTGAGGAGAAGAGGGAAACGGAAAGAGCTGCGAGGGTGTCCTCAGCTTGCCGAGATCTTGAGCTGCAGGGGAATCCGCGACCCTAACCCCTCCCCAAGCACCAGTTGCTTGGGTGGAAAGGGAGGAGCTGCGAGGGCGCCCCCCGCTGAACGACATAACAAGCATCAGGAGAAAACCCGACCTCAGCCAATCCTCAAGCACCAGTTTATTTGTAGGGGACGGGAGAAGCTGAGAGGACGCCCACTGCTGATCGAGTCTAAGAGCTGCAGGGGAATACCCGGTCCCAGGAAATCCCCGCATTACACTAATTTGGGGGCGACGGGATTAACTGCGAGGGCGCCATCTGCTGGCCGGGCCCGCGAGCTGCAGAGAAACCCCTTGGTCTAACTAATACACGCCCCACTGAATGGGGGGGTGGGCCGTGATGTGATGAACGGCCTCTCTCTGTTGGCCTAGCCCAGGTGCTGCGGGACGGTCCCTGGCTCCAACAGTTCCCTACACTCCACTCAGTTGAGGGTAGGGGGGAAACGGTAAGAGCTGCGAGGGCATCCTCCGCTGGCCGAGCTCGCGACCTTCAGAAGAATCCCCGACCCCAGAGAATCCGCAAGCACCAGTTGATTGCGGAGAACGGGAGGAGCTGCGAGGGCGCCGTATGCTGGCCCACACAGAGCACTGCAGGTCGGGCCACGGACACAGCCAATCCCCGCACTCCACTGAATGTGGGGGAGAGAGGTCCAGCGAGTGCGCTCTAGGCTGGCAGATTCCAGGAGCTGACGGAGGGTCTGTGCATCGAACCAATCCCCACGCTCCTCTCATGTAAAGAGGAGCGCGATACGGGAAAAAACTGCGAGCGAATCCTCTGATGGCCTAGCTCGCGAGCTGCAGAATTCCCGATCCCAGCCAATCCCGAAGCACCAGTTGATTCGGGGGGAACGGGAGGAGTTGTGATGGCGCATCCTACTGACCCACCTAGTTCACTGCAGGACCGGCCCAGAACCCAGCCAACCCCGTGCTCGAATGAATTAGGGGTGAGCCGGGAGGAGCTTTGAGGGGGCCATCTTTTGGCCAAGACCAGGAACTACAGGACGTTCCACGTCTCCAGCCGATTACCACGATCCAATCATAAAGGAGAGGGGGGGAAACAGGAAGAGCAGTGGGGGCGTCCTCTGCTGGCCGAGCTCGCGAGATGCAGGAAAATCCCAGACCCCAGCAAATCCCGAAGCCTCAGTTAATTGGGGGGAACGGGAGGGCTTCGAGGGCGCCTCCTCCTGGCCGACCTCGCGAACTTCAGGAGTAAACCAGGACCTCAGCAGATCCCCAAGCACCAGTTGGTTTGGAGGGTTCGGGAGAAGCTGAGAGGGCGCCCTCTGCTGAGCGAGTCTTAGGGCTGCAGGTGAATACCCGGTCCCAGCCAATCCTTGTACTACACTAATTTGGGGGCGACGGGATTAACTTTGTGGGCGCCATCTGCTGCCCGAGCCCACGAGTTGAAGAGAAATCCCTTGCCCCAGTCAATCCGCGCCCCACTGAATGGGGGGTGGGCCGGGAGGTGATGTGAGGGCACCCTCTTTTGGCCGAGCCCATGAGCTGCAGGACGGTCCCCGGCTCCAGCAGATCCCTACGCTGCACTCACTTGAGGAGACGGGGGACAAGCTAAGAGCTGCGAGGGCGTTATCTCCTAGAAGAGCTCACGAGCTGCAGGAGAATCTCCGACACCAGCCAATCCCCAAACACCAGTTGATTGCGGGGAACGGGAGCAGCTGCGAGGGCCACCTCTGCTGGCTCACACAGAGCAGTTCAGGTCGGGCCACGACCCCAGCCAATCCCCGCACTCCACTGAATGGTGTGTGGGCCGTGAGGAGATGGGAGAGCGCCCTCTGCTGTCCGAGCCCAGGAGCTGCAGGAAAGTCCTGGGCTCCAGCTGTTCCCCACGTTCCACTCATGTAATGGGAGGGGGGTAACGGGAAGAGTTGCGAGGGCATCCTCTGCTGACCGAGGTCGATAGCTACAGAAGAATCCCTGACTACAGCTAATCCACAAGGTCCAGTTAATTAGGGGGAAAGGGAGGAGCTGCGAGTGCGCCATCTGCTGTCATGGCCCGCGAGCTGCAGGAGTATCCCCGGCCCCAGCCACTACCTAAGCACCAGTTGCTCGGGGGGAAAGGGAGGAGCTGTTATGGCGCCCCCTGCTGGCCGACCTCGCGAACTTCAGTGGAATCTCCAACCTCAGCCAATCCCCAGGCACCGGTTGATTTGGAGGAGTCGGGTGAAACTGAGAGGGCTCCGTCTGCTGACCGAGTCTAAGGTCTACAGGTGAATATCCGGTCACAGCCAATCCCGGCACTGCACTAATTTGGGGGCGACAGGATTAACTGCGAGGGCGCCATCTGCTGGCCTGGCCTGCGAGTTGAAGAGAAATCCCTTGCCCCAACCAATCCACGCCCGATTGAATGGGGGGTGGGCCGGGAGGTGATGTGAGGACACCCTCTCTTGACCGAGCCCAGGAGCTGCAGGACGGTCCCAGGCTCCAGCAGATCCCTACGATCCACTTAGTTGAGGAGACGTGGAACAAGGTAAGATCCGCCAAGATCCGCCCTTTCCTCTCCATCCAAACTGCTACCCTGCTCATTCAAGCTCTCATCCTATCCCGTCTGGAGTACTGCACCAGCCTTCTCTCTGATCTCCCATCCTCGTGTCTCTCTCCACTTCAGTCCATACTTCATGCTGCTGCCCGGATTATCTTTGTCCAGAAACGCTCTGGGCATATTACTCCCCTCCTCAAAAATCTCCAGTGGCTACCAATCAATCTGCGCATCAGGCAGAAACTCCTCACCCTCGGCTTCAAGGCTCTCCATCACCCCCCCCCACCTACCTCACCTCCCTTCTCTCCTTCTACTGCCCAGCCCGCAACCTCCGCTCCTCCACCGCTAATCTCCTCACTGTGCCTCGTTCTCGCCTGTCCCGCCGTCGACCCCCGGCCCACGTCATCCCCCGGGCCTGGAATGCCCTCCCTCTGCCCCTCCGCCAAGCTAGCTCTCTTCCTCCCTTCAAGGCCCTGCTGAGAGCTCACCTCCTCCAGGAGGCCTTCCCAGACTGAGCCCCTTCCTTCCTCTCCCCCTCGTCCCCCTCTCCATCCCCCCATCTTACCTCCTTCCCTTCCCCACAGCACCTGTATATATGTATATATGGTTGTACATATTTATTACTCTATTTATTTATTTATTTATTTATTTTACTTGTACATTTCTATCCTATTTATTTTATTTTGTTGGTATGTTTGGTTCCGTTCTCTGTCTCTCCCTTTTAGACTGTGAGCCCACTGTTGGGTAGGGACTGTCTCTATGTGTTGCCAATTTGTACTTCCCAAGCGCTTAGTACAGTGCTCTGAACATAGTAAGCGCTCAATAAATGCGATTGATTGATTGACTGATTAAAAGCTGCGAGGGCGTAGTTTCCTAGAAGAGCTCACGAGCTGAAGGAGAATCCCTGACCCCGGCCAATCCCCAAGCATCATTTAATTGCGGGGAATTGGAGGAACTCCGAGGGCGCCCTCTGCTGGCCCACACAGAGCACTACAGGTCGGGCCACGGCCCCAACTAATCCCGGCACGCCACTGAATGGGGTGTTCGTAGTGAGGAGCTGCGAAGGCTCCCTCTGTTGGCCGAGTACAGGAGCGGCAGGAATGTCCCTGCCTACAGCCGATCCCCACGATCCACTCATTTAAGGAGAGGGGGAGAAATGGGAAGAGCTGCGAGGGCGTCCTCTACTGGCCGACCTCGTGAGCTGCAGGAAACTCCCCGACAGCAGCAAATCCCAAAGCATCAGTTGATTGGGGGACCTGTAGGAGCTGCGAGGGCGCCTCCCGCTGGCCGACCTCTCGAGCTTCAGGAGAATCCCCGAAATCAGCCGAACCCTAAGCACCAATCAATCAATCAATCATATTTATTGAGCGCTTACTGTGTGCAGAGCACTGTACTAAGCGCTTGGGAAGTGCAAGTTGGCAACATAGAGAGACAGTCCCTACCCAACAGTGGGCTCACAGTCTAAAAGGGGGAGACAGAGAACAAAACCAAACATTCTAACAAAATAAAATAAAAAGAATAGATATGTACAAGTAAAATAAATAAATAAATAAATAGAGTAATGAATATGTACAAACATATATACATATATACAGGTGCTGTGGGGAAGGGAAGGAGGTAAGATGGGGGGATGGAGAGGGGGGCGAGGGGGAGAGGAAGGAAGGGGCTCAGTCTGGAAAGGCCTCCTGGAGAAGGTGAGCTCTCAGTAGGGCCTTGAAGGGAGAAAGAGAACTAGCTTGGCGCATGGGCTGAGGGAGGGCATTCCAGGCCCGGGGGATCACGTTGGCCGGGGGTCGATGGCGGGACCGGCGAGAACCAGGTATGGTGAGGAGAATAGCGGTAGAGGAGCGGAGGGTGCAGGGTGGGCTGTAGAAGGAGAGAAGGGAGGTGAGGTAGATGGGGGCGAGGTGATGGAGAGCCTTGAAGCCCAGGGTGAAGTGTTTCTGCCTGATGCGCAGATTGATTGGTAGCCACTGGAGACTTTTGAGGAGGGGAGTAACATGCCTAGAGAGTTTCTGGACAAAGACAATCCGGACAGCAGCATGAAGTATGGATTGAAGTGGGGACAGACACGAGGATGGGAGATCAGAGAGAAGGCTGATGCAGTAGTCCATACGGAATAGTATGAGAGCTTGAACGAGCAGGGTAGCGGTACGGATGGAGAGGAAAGGGCGGATCTTGGCAATGTTGACACCTTGGCAACGTGGCACCAGTTGACTTGGAGGTGACGAGAGAAGCTGAGAGGGAGTCTCCTGCTGATCGAGGCCAAAACGTGCAGGGGAATCCCAGGCCCTAGCCAATCCCCACACTCCAGTGATTTGGGAGGGACCGGAGAAACTGCGAGGGCGCCATCTACTATCCGGGCCCGTGAGCTACAGGGAACTCCCTTGCAGCCACCATTCCGCGCCCCACTGAATGAAGGGGAGGGGAAGACCTGCCAGAGTGCCCTCTGCTTGCAGAGTTCGCGAGCTGCAGGACAATTCCCGAACCCAGCCAATCCACAAGCCCCAGTATATTTTGAAGAAATGGAGGAGCTGCGAGGGTGCCATTTGCTGGCAGGGCCCGCGAGCTGCAGTATTACTCCCGACCCCAGCCAATCCCCAAGTAGCAGTCGCTTGGGGGGAACGGGAGGAGCTCTCATTGCGCCCCCTCCCGGCCGAAATCGAGAACTACAGGAGAATCCCCAACTTCAGCTGATTTCCAAGCCCCGCTTGATTTCGAGGGGTCGGGGGAAGCTGAGAGGGCGCCCTCTGCTGACCGAGGGGAATGGCTGCAGGGGAATACCCGGTCCCAACCAATCCCCTCAATACACTAATTTGGGGGCGACGGGATTAACTGCGAGGGCGCCATCTGCTGGCCCACACAGAGCACTGCAGTTGGCACAAAGGTCCCAGCCTATCCCCGCACTCCACTGAATGACGTGTGGGTCGTGAGGAGCAGCGAGGGCGCCCTCTGCTGGCCGAGGCCCGGAGCTGCAGGACGGCCCCCGGCATCAGCAGATCCCTACGCTCCACTCTGTTGAGGAGTTGGGGGACACGGTAAGAGCTGCGAAGTCGTCCTCTGCTGGCCGAGCTCGTGAGTTTCAAGAGAATCCCGGACCCCAGCCATTCCCCAAGCACTATCTGATTGGGGGAACGGGCGGAGCGGCGAGGGCGCCCTCTGCTGGCCAACACAGAGCAATGCAGGTCGGCCCAGGTCCCCAGCAAATCCCCACACTCTACCGAATGGCGGGACCTGCGAAGGCGACCTCTGCTGGACGAGCCCAGGAGATGAAGGAATATCCCACATCCAGCCGATGCCCACGATCCACTCATTTAAGCAGAGGTGGGATACGGGAAGAGCTGCGAGGGCGTCCTCTGCTGGCAAAGCTCGCGATCTGCTGGAGAGTCCCCACCCTAACCACTCCCCAAGCACCAACATATTGGGTGGAACGGGAGGAACTGCGAGGGTGCTCTCTGCTGGCCGACCTCGCGAACTGCAGGAGTATCCCGTACCCCAGCCAATCCCCAAGGACCAGTTGATTTGGAGGGCACGTGAGAAGCTGAGAGAACGTCCTCTGCTCATGGATTTTACGAGCTGCAGGGGAGTACTCGGTCCCAGCCAATCCCCGCACTACACTAATATTGGGGAGACGGGATTAGCCGCGAGGGTGCCATCTGCTGGCCGGGCACGCGAGCTGCAGTGAAATCCCTTGCCCCAACCAATCCGCGCCCCACTGAATAGGGAGTGGGCCGTGAGGTGACGCGCGGGCGCCCTCTGTTGTCCGAGCCCAGGAGCTGCAGGACGGTCCCCGGCTCCAGCAGATCCCTATTCTCCACTCATTTAAGGAGAGGTGGGAGGCAAGGGAACAGTTGCGAGGGCTTCCTCTGCAGAACGAGCTCGCGAGCCTCAGAGAATCCCAGAATAAGGGAACAAGGTAAAAGATGCGAGGGCGTAGTCTCCTAGAAGAGCTCACGAGGTGCAGAATCCCCGACCCCCGCCAATCCCCAAGCATCATTTGATTGCGTGGAATGGGAGGAACTGCGAAGGCTCCCTCTGCTGGCCCAAACAGAGCACTGCAGGTCGGACCACGGCCTTAGCCAATCCCCGCAATCCACTGAATGGCGTGTTCACCCTGAGGAGCTTCGGGGGCGCCCTCTGTTGGCCGAGTCCAGGAGCTGAAGGAATGTCCCCGCCTCCAGCAGATCCCCACGATCCAATCATTTAAGGAGAGGGGGAGAAACGGGAAGAGCTGCGAGGTCGTCCTCTGCTGGCCGAGCTCACTAGCTGCAGGAAACGCCCCAACCCCAGCAAATCCCCTAGCATCGGTTGATTGGGGGAATGGAAGGAGCTGCGAGGGCGCCTCCCGCTGGTGGACCTCTCGAGCTTCAGGGGAATCCCCGAAATCAGCCGAACCCCAAGCACCAGTTGACTTGGAGGTGACGAGAAAAGATGAGAGGGCCTCTCCTGCAGATCGAGGCCAAAACGTGCAGGGGAATCCCAGGCCTCAGCCAATCCCCGCATTCCAGTGATTTGGGGGTGACAGGAGAAACTGCAAGGGCGCCATATACTCTCCAGGCCCGTGAGCTGCAGGGAACTCATTGCAGACACCATTCCGCGCCCCACTGAATGAGGGGGAAGGGAAGACCTGCTAGGGCGCCCTCTGCTGGCCGAGTTCGCGAGCTGCAGGACAATCCCCGACCCCAGCCAATCCACAAGCCCCAGTACATTTTGGGGAAATGGAGGAGTAGCGAGGCCACCATCGTCTGGCAGGGCCCGCGAGCTCCAGGATTATCCCCTACCTCAGACAATCCCAAGCACCAGTTGATTGGGTGGAATTGGAGGAGCTGCGAGGGCTCCCCCTGCTGGCCAACCTCGCGAGCATCCGGAGAAATCCCGACTTCAGCCAATCCCCAACTATCAGTTTATTTGTAGGGAACGGGAGAATCTGAGAGGACGCCCAATGCTGATCGAGTCTAAGAGTTTCAGGGGAATACCCGGTCCCAGCCAAACCCCGCACTATACTAATTTGGGGGTGACGGAATGAACTGCGAGGGTGCCATCTGCTCTCCGGGCCCGCGAGCTGCAGAGAAACTGCTTGCCCGAACTACTCCACGCCACACTGAATGGGGGGTGGGCCGTGAGGGAATGCACGGGATCCCTCTGTTGGCCGAGCCCAGGAGCTGCAGGATGGTCCCTGGCTAAAACAGATCCCTACACTCCACTGAGTTGAGGGTAGGGGGGGAAACGGTAAGAGCTGCGAGGGCGTCTGCTGTTGGCCGAGCTCGCGAGGTGCAGGAGAATCCCCGACCCCAGACAATCCCCAAGCACCAGTTGATTGCGGGGAACCGGAGGAGCAGCAAGGGCGCCCTCTGCTGGCCCACACAGAGCACTGCTTGTCGGGCCACGGACACAGCCAATCCCCGCACTCCACTGAATGTGTGGGAGAGAGGTCCAGCGAGTGTGCTCTCTGCTAACCGATCCCAGGAGCTGCCAGAGGGTCCGTGCATCGAGCCAATTCCCACGCTCCTCTAATGTAAAGTGGAGCGCGATACGGGAAGAGATGCGAGCGCGTCCTCTAACGGCCTCTAATGGCCGGTACCGGGAAAAGTTACGAGGGCATCCTCTGCTGAACGAACTCACGAGCTTCAGGAGAATCCCAGACCCTAGCCAATATGCAAGCCTCAGTGTATTGGGGGGAAAGGGAGAAGCTGCGAGGGCGACCCTCGTGGCTGAACTCGCTAGCTGCAGGAGTATCTCCCACCCCAGCCAAACCCCAAGGACCTGTTTCTTTGGGGGAACGGGAGGAGCTTGTAGTGCGCCCCCTGCTGGCCGAACTCGCTAACGTCATTGGAAACCACAACCTCGTCTGCTCCCCAAGCACTGGTTGATTTGGAGGGTTCGGGAGAACCAGAGAGGGCGCCCTCTGCTGACCGAGTCTAAGACCTGCAGGGGCATACCCGGTCCCAGCCAATCCCTGCACTACACTAATTTGGGGGCGACGGGATAAACTGCGAGGGCGCCATCTGCTGGCCGGGTCCACGAGCTGCAGATAAATCCCTTCCCCCAACCACTCCGTGCACCACGAAATGGGGTGTGGGCTGGGAGGTGATGCGAGGGCGCCCTCTGTTGTCCGAACAGAGGAGTTGCAGGACGTTCCCTGGCTCCAGCAGATCCCTACGCTCCACTCAGTTTAGGAGAGGGGGAAATGGTAAGAGCTGTGAGAGCGTCCTCTGCTGGCCGAGTTCGCGAGCTGCAGGCTCGACCCCAGCCGATTCCCAAGCACCAGTTGATTGGAGGGAACGGGAGGAGCCGCTAGGGCGCCCTCTACTGACCCACACAGAGCACTGCATGTCGGGCCACGGCCCCAGCCAATCCCCGCACTCCACTGACTATCGTGTTGGCTGTGAGGAGCTGCAAGGGCGCCCTCTGCTGGCCTAGCCCAAGAGCTGCAAGAATGTCCCCGGGTCGAGGCGATCCCCACTCTCCACTCATTTAAGGAGAGGGGGGGAAACGGGAAGAGCTGCGTGGGAGTCCTCTCCTGG
This sequence comes from Tachyglossus aculeatus, assembly GCF_015852505.1. Taxonomy (NCBI): domain Eukaryota; kingdom Metazoa; phylum Chordata; class Mammalia; order Monotremata; family Tachyglossidae; genus Tachyglossus; species Tachyglossus aculeatus. Next base: position 23,029,525 of record NC_052084.1, on the reverse strand, counting down.
CCGAGCTTGCCAGCTGCCCTAGAATCCCTGACCCCAGACAATCCACAAGCCCCACTTTATTGGGGTGAAAGGGTGGAGAAGCCAGGGCGCCCCCTGCTGGCCGACCTCGGGAGCAGCAGGTGCATCCCCGACCCCAGGCAATCCCCAAGCACCAGTTGCTTAGGGGAAACGGGAGGAGATTTGAGTGCGCCCCCAGCGGGCCGACATCTGGAACTTCAGGAAAAACCGCACTCTCATCCGTCCCCAAGCACCGTTTGATTTAAAGGAGTAGGGAGAAGGAGAGAAGGCGCCCTCTGCTGACCGAGTCTAAGAGCTGAAGGGGAATACCCGGTCCCCTCCCTACACTAATTTGGCGGTTACGGATTCACTGTGAGGGCGACATTCGCTGGCCGGGCTCGCGAGCTGCCGAGAAATCCCTTGCCCCAACCAATCCGCGCCCCACTAAATGAGGGGTGGGCCGGGAGGTGATGAGCTCAGGAGCTGCAGGACGATCTCCGGCTCCAGCAAATCCCTACGCTCCACTCAGTAGAGGAGAGGGTGGAACCCGTGAGACCTGCGAGGGCGTCCCCTGCTGGCCGACCTCGCGTGCTGCAGGAGTATCCCCAACCAACGACAATACCGACTCACCGGGTGCTTAGGTGGAACGGGGAGAGGTTCTAGTGAGCCCCCTGCTGGCTGACTTTGCGAACTTCAGGGGCATCCCCAAACTCAGTCGATTCTCAAGCACCGGTACATTTGCAGAGGTCGGGAAAAGCTGAGAGAGCGAACTCTGCTGACCGAGTCTAAGAGCTGCAGAGAAATAACCGGTCCCCTCCAATCCCTGGACTACACTAATTTGGGGGCGACGGGATTACCGGCGAGGACGCCTTCAACTGGCCGGGTGCGCGTTCAGCAGAGAAATCCCTTGCCCCAACTAATCCGCGCCCCAGTGAATGGGGCGTTGGCCGGGAGATGATGCGAGGGCGCCGTCTGTTGGCCGATCCCAGGAGCTGCAGGACGGTCCCCGGCTCCAGCAAATCCCTCCGTTCCACTCAGTTGAGGAGAAGGGGGGAAACGGTAAGAGCAGCGAGGTTGTCCTCTGCTGGCCGAGCTCGCGAGCTGCAGGAGAATCCGCTGCCCCAACCACTCCCCAAGCATCATTTGATTGCGGGGAATGGGAGGAACTCCCAGGGCGCCCTCTGCTGGCCCACACAGAGCACTGAAGGTCGGGCCACGACCCCAGCCAATCCGAGAACTCCACTGAATGGCGTGTTCGCCGTGAAGAGCTGCGAGGGTGCCCTCTGTTGGCCGAGCCCAGGAGCTGTAGGATTGTCCCCGCCTCCAGCCGATCCCCACGATCCACTCATTAAAGGAGAGGGGGAGAAACGGGAAGAGCTGTGAGGGCGTCCTCTGCTGGCCGAGCTCACGAGCTGCAGAAAAATCCCCGACTGCAGTAAATCCCCAAGCCTAAATTAATTGGAGGGAACGGGAGGGCTTCGAGGGCGCCTCCTCCAGGCCGACCTCGCGAGCTTCAGGAGAAAACCCGACCTCAGCCGATCCCCAAGCACCGGTGGGTTTGGAGGGGTCGGGAGAAGCTGAGAGGGCGCCCTCTGCTGACGGAGTCTAAGGGCTGCAAGTGAATACCCGGTCCCAGCTAATCCCGGCACTACACTAATTTGGGGGCGACGGGATGAACTGCGTGGGCGCCATCTGCTGATCGGGCCCGCGAGTTGAAGAGAAATCCCTTGCCCAACCAATCCGCGCCCCACTGATTGGTGGGTGGGCCGGGAGGTGATGTGAGGGCACCCTCTTTCGGCCGAGCCCAGGAGCTGCAGGACGGTCTCCAGCTCCAGCAGATCCCTATGCTCCACTCAGTTGAGGAGACGGGGGACAAGGTAAGAGCTGCGAGGGTGTCGACTTTTAGAAGAGCTAACGTGCTGCAGGAGAATCTCCGACCCCAGCCAATCCCCAAACTCCAGTTGATTGCGGGGAACGGGAGCAGCTGCGAGGGCGGCCTCTGCTGGCCCACACAGGGCAGTGCAAGTTGGGCCACGGCCCCAGCCAATCCCCGAACTCCAATGAATGTTGTGTGGGCCGTGAGGGCCTGGGAGGGCTCCCTCTGCTGGCCAAGTCCAGGAGCTGCAGGAATTTCCACGTCTCCAACATTTCCCCACGCTCCACTCATTTAAGGAGAGGGCGGGACCAGGAACAGTTGCGAGGGCATCCTCTGCTAAACTAGCTCACGAGCTTCAGGAGAATCCAAGACCCCAGCCAATACACAAGCCAGTTAATTGGGGGGAAAGTGAGGAGCTGCGAGGGCGACCCTGTTGGCCGAACTCGCGAGCTACAGGAGTATCCCCCAACCCAGCCAATCCCCAAGGTCCTGGTGCTTTGGGGGAAAGGGAGGAGTTTTTAGTGCGCCCCCTGTTGGCCGAACTCGCTAACGTCTTTGGAATCCCCATCTGCAGCTGCTCCCCAAGCACCGGTTGATTTGGAGGGTTCGGGAGAACCAGAGAGGGTGCCCTCTGCTGACCGAGTCTAAGACCTGCAGGGGCATACCCGGTCCTGGCCAATCCCCGCACTATACTAATTTGGGGGCGACGGGATTAACTGCGAGTGCGCCATCTGCTAACAGGGCCCGCGAGCTGCAGATAAGTCCTTGCCCCAACCAATCCGCGACCCACTAAATTGGGAGTGGGCCTTGAGGTGATGCGCGGGCGCCCTCTGTTATCTGAGCCCAGGAGCTGCAGGATGGTCAGGGGTTCCATCAGATCCCTACTCTCCACTCATTTAAGGAGGGGTGGGGGGGACGGGAACAGATGCGAGGGCGTCCTCTGTTGAACGAACTCGCGAGCTACAGGAGAATCCCAGACCCCAGCCAATTCACAAGCCACAGTTGATTGCGGGGAACGGGAGGTGCCGCGATGGCGCCCTCTTCTGGACCACACAGAGCACTGCAGATAGGACCTCGATTACGGCCAATCCCCGCACTCCACTGAAAGGCGTGTGGGCCGTGAGGAGCTGCGAGGGCGCCCTCTGCTGGCCGAGCCCAGGAGCTGCAGGAATTCACGAGGCTCCAACAGTTCCCCACACTCCACTCATTTAAATAGAGGGCGGGACCGGGAAGAGTTGTGAGGGCATCCTCTGCTGAACTAGCTCACGAGCTTCAGGAGAATCCCACAACCCAGACAATACACAAACCCTAGTTTATTGGGGGGAAAGGGAGGAGCTGCGAGGGCGACACTGCTGGCCGAACTCGCAAACTACAGGAGTATCCCCCACCCCAGCCAATCCTCAAGGACCTGGCGTTTTGGTTGAACGGGAGGAGCTTTTATTGCGCCCCCTGTCGTCCGAACTCGCTAACGGCATTGCAATCCCCAACCTCAGCTGCTCTCCAAGCACCGGTTGATATGGAGGGTTCGGGAGAACCAGAGAGGGCGACCTCTGCTGACCGAGTCTAATACCTGCAGCGGCCTACCTGGTCCTAGCCAATCCCCGCACTACACTAATTTGGAGGCGAGGGGATTAACTGCCAGTGCGCCATCTGCTGGCCGGGCCCGCGAGCTGCAGACAAATCCCTTGCCCCAACCACTCCGTGCCCCAAGAAATAGTGTGTGGGTCGTGATGCGAGGGCGCCATCTGTTGTCCGAACAGAGGAGCTTCAGGGCGGTCCCTGGCTCCAGCAGATCTCTGCGCTCCACTCAGTTGAGGAGAGGGGGGGGAAATGGTAAGAGTTGCGAGGGCGTCCTCTGCTGGACGAGTTCGCGAGCTGCAGGGGAATCCTCGACCCCAGCCAATTCCCAAGCACCAGTTGATTGGCGGGAACTGGAGGAGCAGCGAGGGCGCCCTCTGCTGGGCCACATAGAACACTCCATGTCGGGCCACGGCCCAGGCCAACCCCCGCACTCCACTGAATATCTTGTTGGCCGTGAGGAGCTGCGAGTGCGCCCTCTGCTGTCCGAGCCCAGGAGCTGCAAGAATGTCCCCGGCTCCAGCCGATCCCCACTCTCCACTCACCTAAGGAGAGGGGGGGAAACCTGAAGAGCTGCGAGGGAGTCATCTGCTGGCCGAGTTCGCGAGCTGCAGGAGCATCACCTACCAAAGACAATCCCTAAGCACCAGTTGCTTAGGTGGAACGGGAGGAGGTTCTAATGCGCGCCCTGCTGGCCGACTTTGCGAACTTCAGGGGAATCCCCAAACTCAGCCGATTCTCAAGCACCGGTTGATTTGCAGGGGTCGGGAAAAGCTGTGAGGGTGAACTCTGCCGACCGAGTCGAAGAGCTGCAGGGAAATACCCGGTCCCCTCCAATCTCCGGACTACACTAATTTGGAGGCGACGGGAATACCCTCGAGGACGCCATCAGCTGGCCGGGAGCGCGATCAGCAGAGAAATCCCTTGCCCCAACTAATACGCGCCCCAGTGAATGGGGCGGTGACTGGGAGGTGATGTGAGGGCGCCGTATATTGGCCGATCCCAGGAGCTGCAGGACGGTCCCGGGCTCCAGCAGATCCGTCCGCTCCACTCAGTTTAGGAAAGGGGGGGAAACGGTAAGAGCAGCAAGGGCGTCCTCTGCTGGCCGAGCTCGCGAACTGCAGGAAAATCGCCGACCTCCGCAAATCCCCAAGCCTCAGCTAATTGGAGGGAAAGGGAGGGCTTCGAGGGCGCCTCCGCCTGGCCTACCTCGCGAGCTTCAGTATAATCCCCGACCCCAGCCATTCCTGAAGAAGCACTTGATTGTGGGGAATGAGAGGAAATCCGAGGGCGTCCTCTGTTGGCCCACACAGAGCACTGCAGGTCGGGCCACGGCCTCAGCCAATCCCCGCACTCCACTGAATGGCGTGTGGGCCTTGAGGACCTGCGAGGGCGACCTCTGCTGGCAGAGCCCAGGAGCAGCAGGAATATCCCCAGCTCCAGCCGATCCCCACGATCCACTCTTTGAAGGAGAGGGGGGATATGGGAAGAGCTGCGAGGCCGTCCTCTGCTGGCCAATTTCGCGAGCTGCTGGAGTGTCCCCACCCTAACCACTCCCCAAGAACCAGTAGATTGGGTCGAACGGGAGGAGCTGCGAGGGTGCCCCCTGCTGGCCCACCTCGCGAGCTGCAGGAGTAGCTGCAGGCTCCGACTGCACATGCCCTACGCTCTCCAGGACGGGGGCTCCCTTCTCCCCCGGCCCGGGGTCCGACCGCGCATATACCGCGCTCTCCCGGGCGGGCCCAATTTCCCCCCCCCCCCCTAGCCCGGGCTCTGACATCGCATGCGCCGCTCTCTCCTTGGCGGGCCCCCTTTCCCTTCCCCCCAGGGCTCAGACCGGGCATGAGCCACGCTCTCCAGGACGGGCCTCCTTCCTACCCCGCCCCGTGGCATACTCCGATTGCACATGCTCCGCCCTCTCCGGGGCGGGGCCCCCTCCTCCTCACGCCGAGGCTGCGAATGAGTATGCGCCCCGCTTCTCCTCCCCCTCTGGCTCGGCATGCGCATGCACAGAACTCCCTCCCTTCTCCCCCTCCACCCGGGCTTCGACTGCGCAAGCGCTGCGCTCTCTAGGGCTAAAGATATAGTTTTTGGGACTATCGTTCATTCATTCATTCAATCGTATTTCTTTATTGAGAGCTTACAGTTTGTAGAGCACTGTACTGAGCTCTTGGGAATAGGATAGTATGTCTCTTATTACAGTATAGTATAGTACAGTATAGAGAAGCAGTGTGGTTCAGTGGCAAGAGCCCGGGCTTTGGAGTCAGAGGTAAGGCTTTCAAATCCCGACTCCACGGCTCGCCAGCTGTGTGACCTTGGGCAAGTCACTTCACATCTCTGGGCCTCAGTTCCATCTGTAAAATGGGGATGAAGACTGTGAGACCCGCGGGGGCAACCTAATCACCTCGTAACCCCCCAGTGCTTAGAACAGTGCTTTACACATAGTAAGCGCTTAATAAATGCCATTATTATTATTATTATTATCACCTCCAGGCCCTGGTCCATCTCTGCGTCCTGGACGTGGGTTCCCTCAAACTCCCGGCACTGATCCCCGTCTTCTGGCCCAGGTACCACTTTGCCTCTCGGTCTGGGTCCCCCTATTCCCCTGGCTCTGGCCACGCTCCGCCTCCCGGCCCTGGTCTCCATCTCTCGGCCCTGGTCTCCATCTCCCGGCCCAGGTACTCCTCTGCTTCCCTGCCCTGGTCCCCCTGTCACTCAGGCCAGATACCCCTCTGCCATCTAGCCCTGGGACCCCTCTAGCTCCCTGCCAGGGTCCCCCTGTATTCCGGCCCAGGTACAGCTATCTCCTGGACCTGCTCCCCCTCTGCTTCCCTGCCTTGGTACTGCCGTCTGCCTCCAGGCCCTGGTCCCCCTCTGCCTCCCTGTCCTGATCCCCCACCTCCTCTCGGCCTTAGTTCCCCTCTGCCTAATGGCCAAGGTACCCCACTGCCTTCCGGCCCAGGTACCTCTCCACCTCCCGGCCCTAGTCCCCGTCTGGCTCCCTTCCTTTGTCCCCCTCAAAGTCCTGGCCCAGGCCGGCCTCTGCCTCTATGACCTGGTCACGCCCCTTCTCTCGGCCTTGGTTCCCCTCGGCTTCTCAGCCATAGTCCCACTGTCTCCCCGCCCAGGTACCCCTCGGACTCCTGATCCTGGTCCCCCTATGCAGCCTACCCTGGTCCTGTGCCTCCCGGCTCTGGTCTCCTTCGACCTCCAGGCCCTTGGGTCTCTCTCCGAGACAGCCCTGGGTCCCTCCTCTAGCTCCCGGCTCTAGTCCCACTTTGCCCTCCGGCCCCAGTCCCCCTATGCGACCCTGACCCTGACCCCCCAACCAGCCCGGGCCTCTCGGCCATGGTGCCCCTCTGCTACCCGGCCCAGGAACCCCTATGCCCCTTTACCTCCCTGCCCTGGTTCCCCAGTCTCCTGGCCCAGGTACCCATCTGCCTCCTGGCCCTGGTCCCTCTGTGCCTCCTGGCCCTGGTATCGTCCTACTTCCAGTCCCTTGGGTCTCTCTCCGTCCCAGGCCTGGGCCCCTCTACCGCCCGGCCCTCGTCACTTTGTCTCCCGGACCAGGTACAATTCTGCCTCCTCGTCCTTGTCCCCCTCTCTCCGGGCCCAGGTACCCCTCTGCTTCCTGACCCTGGTCCCCTTGTCTCCCGGCCCAAGTCCCCCTCTGCCTCCTGGCCCTGGTCCCCGCCTGCCACGGTCCACCTCAGACTCCCAGCCCTGGTCACCTTCTACCTCCAAGCCTTTGGTCTCTCTCCGTCCCGGCCCTGGGTCCTCTCTACCTCCCAGCGCAGGTCCCCCTGTCTCCTGGCCCAGGTAACCCTCCCCTTCTTGGCCGTGATCCCCCTTGCCTTCCCGCCCTTGTCCCCTTCTGTCTCTCTGCCCTGGTCCCCAGCCTGCCTCTTAGCCTTTGTCCCCCTCTGCCCTTTGGCCCTGGTATCCATGTCTCCCAGCCTAGGTACCCATCTGCTTCCTGGCACTGGTACCCCTCTGCCTCTAGGCCCCGGTCCCCTTCTGCCTCCCGGACCTGGCCCCTTTATGTGTCCTGACCCTGGTCTCCTTTTACGTCAGGGATTCGAATCCCTCTCCACAGCTTGTCACCTGTGTGACCTTGGGCAAGTCACTTCACTTCTCTGGGCCTCAGTTACCTCCTCTGTAAAATGGGGATTAAGACCGTGAGCCCCACGTGGGACAAGCTAATCACCTTGAAGTTTCCCCAGCGCTTACTACAGTGCTTTGCACATAGTAAGTGCTTAATAAATGCCATCATTATTCTTATTATTAAACTTGGCAACACAGTAAGCTTCGTACATAGTGAGCGTGGGCGCGGTCCGACTGCGCATGCGCCACGCTCTCCCGGACGGGCCCACTTTTTCCCCACCCGCCCGGGCTCAGATTGCACATGCGTGACGCTCTCCAGGGTGGAGGATCCCTTTTCCCCGGGTCCGAGCTCCGACCGCGTATGCGCCACGCAATCCAGGGCGGGGACCCCTCCTCCCCTTGCCGAGGTTCCGCATGCGCATGCGGCCCATTTCTCCTCCACCTCCCCCCGGCTCCGCATGCACAAGCGCAGAGCACCCTCCCCTCTCCTACCCCCCCAACCCGGGCTTCGACTGCACATGCGCCGCACCCTCTAGGGCTGAAGATTTTGCTTTGGGGACAATATCGTTCATTCATTCATTCATTCATTCAATCGTATTTTTTATTGAGCGCTTACGCTGTGTAGAGCACTGTGCTAAGCGCTTGGGACTGGGATAGTATATCGTATATTGCAGTATAGTATAGTACAGTATAGAGAAGCAGTGTGGCTCAGTGGCAAGTGCCCGGGCTTTGGAGTCAGAGGTCAGGCGTTCAAATCCCGTTCAGGGAAATCCCTTGCCCCAACAAATATGCACCGCACTGAATTTGGGGGTGAGGGGAAGACCTGCCAGGGAGAACTCTGCTGGCCGAGCTACCGAGCTGCCGGTGAATCCCGGACCCCAGCCAACCCAAAAGCACCGGGCTAGTGAGCTGCAGGAAAATCCCTTGCCCCAACAGATCCGCGCCAAACTGAGTTTGGGGGTGAGGGGAAGACCTGCCAGGGCGTCCTCTGCTCGCCTAGCTCGCGAGCTGCCAGAGAATCCCTGACCACAGCCAATCCACAAGCCCCAGGATATTGGGGGAAATGGGAGGAGCTGCGAGGGCGCCCTCTGCTGGCCGACCTCCCTCAGCTGTAGGAGTATCCCCGACCCCAGCCAATCCCCAAGCACCAGTTGCTTGGGGGGAACTGGAGGACCTTTTAGTGCGCCCCCTGCTAGCCGACATCTCATACATCAGGAGAATACCGGACCTCAGCCAATCGCAAAGCACCAGTGGATTTCGAGGGTTCGAGAGTATCCGAGAAGGCGCCCTCTGCTGATCGAGACTAAGAGCTACAGGGGAATACCCGCTCCCAGCCAATCCGCGCACTAAACTAATGTGGGGGCGACGGAATTAACTAGGAGGGCGCCGTCGGCAGGCCGGGCCCGCGAGCTGCAGAGAAATCCCTTGCCCTAACCAAACTGCGCCCCACTGAATGTGGGGTGGGCAGGGAGATGCTGCGAGGGCGCCCTCTGTTGGCCGAGCACTGGTACTGCAGGAGGGTCCCCGGCACCAGCAGATTCCTACGCTCCACTCAGTTGGCGAAAAAGGGCAAACGGACAGAGCTGCGAGGGAGTCTTCTGCCGGCCGACCTCGCGAGCTGCAGGACAATCCCCAACCCCAGCAAGTCCCCAAGTACTATTTGACTGGGGGGAAAGGGAGGAGCTACGAGGCGCCGTCTGCTGGCCCACAAAGAGCATTGCAAGGTGGGCCACGTCCCCAGCCTATCCCCGCCCTGCACTCAATGGTGTGTCGCCCGTGAAGATCTGCGAAGGCGCCCTTTGCTGGCCGAGCCCAGGAGATGCCGGAATGTCCAAGGCTGCAGCCGATCCCCAGTCTCCGCTCATTTAAGGAGAGCGGGGGAATCGGGAAAAGCTGCGAAGGCGTCCACTGACGGCCGAGATCGCGAGCTGCAGGAGAATCTCCGACAACATCCACTTCCCAAGCACCAGTTGATTGGGTGGACAGGGAAGAGCTACGAGGACGCCCCTCCTGGCCAACCTCGCGAGCTTCAGGAGAAAACCTGACCTCAGAGAATCCCCAAGCAGGTGATTTGGAGGGCGGGAGTAGCTGACAGGTCGTCTTCAGCTGATCGAGTCCGAGAGCAGCAGGGGAATACAAGGCCCCAGCCAATCCCTGTACCCCAGTGATTTGGGGGCGACTGGAGAAATTGCGATGGCGCCATCTGCTGTCCGGACCCGTGAGCTGCAGGGAAATCTCTTGCCACAAGAAATATGCGCCCCACTGAATTTTGGGGGTGAAGGGAAGACCTGCCAGCGAGTCCTCTGCCGGTCGAGCTAGCGAGCTGCTGGTGAAACCCGGTCGCCGGCCAACCCAAAAGCACTGGGCTATTGGGGGGAAATGGAGGAGCGAGGACGCCTCCTGCTGGACGACCCTTCGTGCTGCAGGGGTTCCCAGACCCCAGCCACTCCCCAAGCACCTTTCGCTTGGGGAGAAAAGGAGGAGCATTTTGTGGGTCCCTTGCTGGCCGACCTCGTGAACTTCAGGAAAACCTCTGACATCAGCCGATCCCAAGCACCGGTTGATTTAGAGGGTTCGGGAGAAGCTGAGAAGGGGCCCTCTGCTGACCGAGTCTAAGAGTTGCAGGGGAATACCCTGTACCAACCAATCCCTGCACTACACCAATTTGCGGGTGACGGGAGTAACAGAGAGGGCGCCATCTGCTGGCCGGGTCCGCGAGCTGCAATAAATCCCTTTGCTCCAAACAATCCACCCCCCGTATGAATGGGGGGTGATCTGGGAGGTGATTCAAGAGCGCCGTTTGTTGACCGAGCCCAGGAGCTGCAGGACGGTCCACGGCACCAGCAGATCCCTACGTTCCCCTTAGTTAAGGCGACGGTAGAAACGATATGACATGCGAGGGCGTCCTCTGCTGGCCGAGCTCGCTATCTGCAGGAGACTCCCGGACCCCAGGAAATCCCCAAGCACCAGTTGATTGGCGGGAAATGGAGGAGCTGCGAGGGAGCCTTCTGCTGGCCCACACAGAGCACTGCAGGTGGGCCCACGGCTACAAAAAATCTCCGCACTCCACTGAATGGCAGGTGACAGTGAAGAGCTGCGAGAGCGCCCTCTGCTGGCCGAGGCCAGGAGCTGCAAGAATGTCCCCGGCTGCAGCTGTTTCCTAGGCTCCGCTCATTTAAGGTGACGGCGGTAATCGGGAACAGCGGCGAGGGCGTCCTCTGCTGGCCGAGTTCGCGAGCTGAAGGAGAATCCCTGACCCCAACCACTTCCCAAGCACCAGATGAATGGGTGGACCGGGAGGAGCCGCGAGGCCGCCAGTTCTGGCCGATCTCGCGAGCTTCAGGAGAAAACCCGACCTCAGAGATTCCCCAAGCACCAGGTGATTTGGAGGGCGGGAGTGGCTCAGGGGTCGTCTTCAGCTGATCGACTCAGAGAGTTGCAGGGGAATCCAAGGCCGCAGCCAATTCTTGCATTGCAGTGATTTGGGGGCGACGGGAGAAACTGCGAGGGTGCCATCTTTTGTCAGGGCCCGTGAGCTACAGGAAAATCCCTTGCCCCAAGAAATATGCACCCCACTGACTTTGGGGGTGAAGGGAAGACCTGCCAGAGAGTCCTCTGCTGGTCGAGCTATCCAGCTGCCGGTGAATCCCGGACCCCAGCCAACCAAACAGCACCGTGCTACTGTGGAGAAATGGAGAAGCTGCTAGGGTGCCTCCTGCTGGCTGAACTCTCGTGCTTCAGGGGCTTCAAAGACCCTAGCCACTCCCCAACCACATGTAGCTTGGGGATAAAGGGAGGTCCGTTTGTGCTTCCCATGCTGGCCGACCGCCAGAACTTCAGGAAAATCTCTGACCTCGGCCGATCCCAAAGCACCGGTTGATTTGGAGAATTCGGGAGAAGCTGAGATGGCGCCCTCTGCTGATCGGGTCTTAGAGACGCTGGGGAATACCCTGTCCCAGTCAATCCCACCACTACACCACTTTGCAGGTGAAGGGAGTACCAGAGAGGGCGCCATCTGCTGACCGGGTCCGCTAGTTGCAGAGAAATCCCTTTCCCAAAACAATCCGCGACAAGTCTGAATAGGGGGTGGTCCGGGAAGTGATACGAGGGTGCCGATTAATGACAGAGCCCTGGAGCTTCAGTAGAATTTCGGACCCCAGTATATCCCCAAGCTCCAGTTGATTGGGGGGAAAGGGAGGAGATGCGAGGCGCCCTCTGTTAGCCCACAGAGAGTACTGCATATCGGACCACGTCCCCAGCCTATCCCAGCCCTGCATTGAATGGAGTGCGGGTCGTGAAGAGCTGCGACGACGCCATCTGCTGGACGAGCCCAGGAGCTGCGGGAATGTCCCCGGCTGCAGCCATTCCCCAGACTACGCTCATTTAAGGAGAGGGAGGTAATCGTGAAGAGCTGCGAGGGCGTCCTCTGCCGGCCGAGCTCGCGAGCTACAGGAGAATCCCCGATCCCATCCACTTCACAAGCAACAGTTAATTGGGTGGACCGGGAGGAGCTGCGAGCACCAGTAGCTTGGGGAGAAAGGGAGGAGCTATTTGTGCGTCCCCTGCTGGCCGACCTCACGAGCTTCCGGAAAATCTCTGACCTCAGCCGATCCCCAAGCTCCGGTTGATTTGGAGGGTTCGGGGAAGCTGAGAGGGCGCCCTCTGCTGACCGAGTCTAAGAGTTGCCGGGGAATACCCTGTCCCATCCAATCCCCGCACTAAACAAATTTGTGGGCGAAGGGAGTAACAGAGGGGGCGCCATCTGCTGGCCGAGGACGCGAGCTTCAGAGAAATGCCTTGCCCCAAACAATCCGCTCCCCATCTGAGTGGGGGGTGATCCGGGAGATGATTCAAGGGCGCTGTTTCTTGACCGATCCCAGGAGCTGCAGGACGGTGCCCGCCTCCAGCAGCTCCCTACGCTCCACTCAGTTAAGGAGACAGTGGAAACGGTATGACCTGCGAGGGCGTCCTCTGCTGGCCGAGCTCGCTAGCTGCAGGAGAATCCCGGACCCCAGGAAATCCCCAAGCAAAAGTTGATTGGCGCGAAAGGGAGAAGCTAAGAGGGCCCCCTATGCTGGCCCACACAGAGCACTGCAGGTGGGCCCGCGGCTCCAGACAATCTCCGCACTGCACTGAATGGCAGGTGACCGTGAAGAGTTGTGAGAGCGCCCTCTGCTGGCCGAGGCCAGGAGCTGCAGGAATGTCCCCGGCTGCAGCCGTTCCCCAGACTCCGCTCATTTAAGGAGAGAGTGGGAATCGGGATGAGCTGCGAGGGCATCCTCTGCCGGCCGTGTTGGTGAGCTGCAGGAGAATCCCCGACCCCAACCATTTCCCAAGCACCAGTTAATTTGGTGGACCGGGAGGAGCGGCGAGGGTGGCCGTCCTGGCCGATCTCGCGAGCTTCAGGAGAAAACCCGACCTCAGAGAATCCCCAAGCACCAGGTGATTTGGAGGGCGGGAGCACCTGAAGGGTCGTCTTCAGCTGATCGAGTCCGAGAGATGCAGGGGAATGCAAGGCCCCAGGCAATCCCTAAACTCCAATGATTTGGTGAAGACGGGAGAAACTACAATGGTGCCATCTGCTGTCCGGGCCCGTGAGCTCCAGGGAAATCTCTTGACCCAACAAATATGCGCCCCACAGAATTTGGGGGTGAAGGGAATACCTGCCAGCGAGTCTTCTGCTGGCCGAGCTGGCAAGCTGCCGGTGAATCCCGGACCCCAGCCAACCCAAAAGCATCGATCTATTGGGGAGAAATGGAGGAACAGCTAGGGCGCCCCCTGCTGGCCGACCTCTCGTGCTGCAGTGGCTTCCACGACCCCAAACACTCACCAAGCAGTAGTAGCTTGGGGAGACAGGGAGGAGCTTTTTGTGCGCACCCTGCTGGCCGACCTCGTGAGCTTCAGGAAAATATCTGACCTCAGCCGATCCCCAAGGTCCGGTTGATTTGGAGTGTTCGGGAGAAGCTGAGAGGGCGCCCTCTGCTTACCGAATCAAAGAGTTGCAGGGGAATACCCGGTCCAAGCCAATCCCCGCACTAAACCAAATTGCCGGCGAAGGGAGTAACAGACTGGGTGCCATCTGCTGGCCTGGTCTTCAAGCTACAGAGAAATCCCTTGCCACAAACGATCAGCACCCCGTCTGAATGGGGGGTGGTCCGGGAGGTGATTCAAGGGCGCCGTTTGTTGACCGAGCCCAGGAGCTGCTGGACAGTCCCCTGCTCCAGCAGATCCCTACGCTCCACTCAGTTAAGGAGACGGTGGAAACGGTATGAACTGCGAGGGCGTCCTCTCCTGGCCGAGCTCGCGAGCTGCAGGAGAATCTGAGACCCCAGGAAATCCGCAAGTACCAGTTGATTGAGGGTAAAGGGAGAAGCTGCGAGGCGCCCTCTGATGGCAAACAAAGAGCACTACAAGTCAGGCCACGTCCTCAGCATATCCCCGCCCTGCACTGAAAGGCGTGTGGGCCGTGAAGAGCTACGACTGCGCCCTCTGCTGCCCTAGCCCAGGAGATAAAGGAATGTCCCCGGCTTTAGCCGTTCCCAAGGCTCCGCTCATTAAATGAGGGGGGGGTTACCGGGAAGAGCTGCGAGGGCGTCCTTTGTCGGTCGAGCTAGCGAGCTGTAGGAGAATCCCCGAACCCAACCACTTCCCAAGCACCAGTTGATTGGGTGGACCGGGAGGAACTGCTAGGGTCCTCCTCTGGTCCGACCTCGCGAGCTTCAGGAGAACACCCCAACTCAGAGAATCCCCAAGCACCAGGTGATTTGGAGGTCGGGAGTAGCCGAGAGGTCGTCTTCAGCTGATCGAGTCCTAGACCTGCAGGGTAATACAAGGCCCCAGCAAATCCCTGCACTCCAGTGATTTGGGGGTGACGGGAGAAATTGCGAGGGCTCCATCTGCTGTCCGGGCCCGTGTTTTCAGGGAAATCCCTTGCCCCAACAAATATGTGCCCAACTGAATTTGGGGGTGAATTGAAGACCTCCCAGGGAGTCCTCTGATGGCCGAGCTAACGAGCTGCCGGTGAATCCCCGATCCCAGCAACCCAAAAGCCCCGGGCTATTGGTGGGAAATGGAGGAAAAGCGATGGCGCCGCCTGCTGGCCGACCTCTCGTGCTGCAGGTGATTCCCCGACCCCAACCACTCCCCACGCACCAGTAGCTTGGGGAGAGAGGGAGGAGCTTTTTGTGCGTCCCCTGCTGGCCGACCTCGCGAGCTTCAGGAAAATCTCTGACCTCAGCCGATCCCCAAGCTCCGGTTGATTTGGAGTGTTCGGGAGAAGGTGAGGGAGCCCCCTCTGCTGACCGAGTCAAAGAGTTGCAGGGGAATACCCTGTCCCATCCGATCCCCGCACTACCCCAATTTGCTGGCGAAGGGAGTAAGAGAGAGGGCGTCATCTGCTGGCCGGCTCCGAGAGCTGCAGAGAAATCCCTTGTCAGAAAACAATCAGCGCCCCGTCTGAATGGGGGTGGTCCTGGAGGTGATTCAAGGGCGCCGTTACTTGACCGAACCCAGGAGCTGCAGGACGGTCCCCGGTTCCAGCAGATCCCTACACTCCACTCAGTTAAGGAGACGGTGGAAACGGTATGACCTGCGAGGGCGTCCTCTGCTGGCCTAGCTCACGGGCTGCAGGAGAATCCCGGACCACAGGAAATCCCCCAGCACCAGTTGATTGGAGGGAAAGGGAGGAGCTTCGAGGGCGCCCTCTGCTGGCCCAAGCAAAGCACTACAGGTGGGCCCACGGCTCCCGAAAATCTCCACACTCCAGTGAATGACAGGTGATCGTGAAGAGCTGCGAGAGCGCCCTCGGCTGGCCGAGGTCAGGAGCTGTAGGAATGTCCCCGGCTGCAGCCGTTCCCCAGGGTCCGTTCATGTAAGGAGAGGGGTGGAATCGGGAAGAGCTGCGAGGGCGTCCTCTGCCGGCCGAGCTCGCAAGCTGCAGGGGAATTCCCGACCCCATCCAATTCCCAAGCACCAGTTGATTGGATGGACCGGGAGGAGCTGCGAGGGCTCCCCTCTTGGCCAACCTTGCGAGCTTCAGGAGAAAACCTGACCCCAGATAATCCCCAAGCAGGTGATTTGGAGGGCGGAAGTAGATGAAGGGTCGTCTTCAGCTGATCGATTCCGCGAGCTGCAGGGGAATCCAAGGCCCCAGCCAATACCTGCATTCCAGTGATTTGGTGGCGACGGTAGAAACTGCGAGGGCGCCACCTGTTGTCCGGGCCTGTAAACTGCAGGAAAATCCCTTGCCTCAGGAAATATGCGTCCCACTGAATTTGGGGGTGAAGGGAAGACCTGCCAAAGAGTCCTCTTCTGGTCGAGCTAGCCAGTTGCCGGTTAATCCCGGACCCCAGCCAACTCAAAAGCACCGGGCTACTGGGGGGAAATGGAAGGGCAACGAGGGCACCCCTTGGTGGCCGACCTCTCGTGCTGCAGGGGCTTCCCCGACACCAGTCACTCCCTAGGCACCAGTAGCTTGGGGTGAAAGGGAGGAACTTTTTTGCTTCCCCTGCTGGCCGACGTCGCGAACTTCAGGAAAATCGCTGACCTCAGCCGATCCTTAAGCACCGGTTGATTTATAGGGTTCGGGAGAAGGTGAGAGGGTACTTATCTGCTCACCGAGTCTAAGAGTTGCAGGGGAATACCCTGTCCCAGCCAATCCCCGCACTACTCTAATTTGCGGGTGAAGGGAGTAACAGAGAGGGTGCCGTCTGCTAGCCGGGTCCGGTAGCTGCAGAGACATCCCTTGACCGAAACAATTCGCGCCCCGTCTGAATGGGGAGTGGTCCGGGAGGTGATACAAGGGCGCCGTTTTTGGACCGAGTCCAGGCGCTTCAGGAGAATTCCCGACACCAGCCTATCCCCAAGCACCAGTAGATTAGTGGGAAAGGGAGCAGATGCGAGGCGCCCTCTCCTGGCCCACAAAGAGCAATGCAATTCGGGCCACATTCCCAGCCTATCCCCGCCCTGCACTGAATGACGTGTGGCCCGTGAGGAGCTGCGAGGGCGCCCTCTGCTGGGCGAGCCCAGGAGCTACTGGAATGTCCCCGGCTACAGCCGTTCCCCAGGCTACCTCATTTAAGGAGAGGGGGCTAATCGGGAAGAGCTGCGAGGGCGTCCTCTGCCGGGCGAGCTCGCGAGCTGCAGGAGAATCCCCGATCCCATCCACTTCCCAAGTACCAGTTGATTAGTTGCACCGGGAGGAGCTGCGAGGGCGGCCCTCCTGGCCGACCTCGCGAACCTAAGGAGAAACCCTGACCTGAGAGAATCCCCAAGCAGGTGATTTGGAGGGTGGGAAAAGCTGTCAGGTCGTCTTCAGCTGTTCGAGTCCGACAGCTGCAGGGGAATCCAAGGCCCCAGCCAATTACTGCACCGCAGTGATTTGGGGGCGACTGGAGAAACTGCGAGGGCGCCCTCTGCAGTCCGGGTCCGTGAGTTCAGGGAAATCTCTTTCCCCAACAAATATGTGCCCCACTGAATTTTGGGGTGAAGGGAAGACCTGCCAGGCAGTCCTCTGCTGGCCGAGCTAGCGAGCTGCCAGTGAATCCTGGACCCCAGCCAACCCCTAAGCATCGGGCTACTGGGGGGAAATAGAGGAGAAGCGAGGGCGCCCCCTGCTGGCCGACCTCTCGGGCTGCAGGGGCTTCCCCGATCCCAACAACTCCCCAAGCACCAGTAGCTTGGGGAGAAAGGGAGGAGCTATTTGTGCATCCCTTGCTGGTCGACGTTGCGAACTTCCGGAAAATATCTGACCTCAGCCGATCCCCAAGCTCCGGTTGGTTTGGAGGGTTCGGGGAAGCTGAGAGGGCGCCCTCTGCTGACCGAGTCTAAGAGTTGCAGGGGAATAACCTGTCCCAGCCAATCCCCGCACTACACTAATTTGTGGGCGAAGGGAGTAACAGAGGGGGCGCCAACTGCTGGCCGGGTCCGCGAGCAGCAGAGAAATCCCTTGCCCCAAACAATCTGCTCCCCATCTGAGTGGGGGTCGTGGGGAGCGTGGGAAGGCGCCGAGACAGGGAGTATGTGCACACAAACCGTACCCAACGGCTCAAGGCCAAACAGACTCAACAACAGGAGATAAAGGGACCAGGGCAAGAAAAACAAGCTTGCACCTGCAAAGCTCGGAGGCAACCTCAAGGCCATATCCGCAGCCAGCGATGGTTGGCAACGGGTGGCTGGGGGCCAGCCAGAGCAAACGCTTCGTGGTGGACAGAGCTGTTGCTAGGCTAGTGGCTGGAGGGTGGCGAGTGAGTGTGCTACATGGCCTGAGTAAACCCTGCCCCCGGGCAACGGGGGGTATAAGAGACGAACAAGACAAAGGGGGGTACACAGGTGCTCTCTCTCCCTCCCTCTCTCTCTCTCTCTCGTTCTCTCTCTCTTTATTAACCATGTAATCGCTGATAGCAAATAAACAGCAACCAAGCTTTGGACCTCTGGCTGACTCTTCCTGGTGTGAATGCGCGGCCCGCGTCCGGAGACGTCCGAAGACCTGGAGAGGGTAAGAACCCGAGAGTTGCCCCCGAAACCCCGGGGAGCAACGGGGGGTGATCCGGGAGATGATTCAAGGGCGCCGTTTCTAGACCAAGCCCAGGAGCTGCAGGACGGTCCCCGGCTCCGGCAGGTCCCTACGCTACACTCAGTTAAGGAGATGGTGGAAACGGTATGACCTGTGAGGGCGTCCTCTGCTGGCCGAGCTCGCGAGCTGCAGGAGAATCCCGGACCCCAGGAAATCCCCAAGCAAAAGTTGATTGGCGGGAAAGGGAGGAGCAGCGAGGGCACCCTCTGCTGGTCCACACAGAGCACTGCAGGTGGGCCCACGGCTCCAGACAATCTTCGCAATGCACTTAATGTCAGGTGACCATGAAGAGCTGCCAGATCGCCCTCTGCTGGCCGAGGCCAGGAGCTGCAGGAATGTCCCCGGCTGCAGCCGTTCCCCAGACTCCGCTCATTTAAGGAGAGGGGGGAATCGGGAAGAGCTGCGAGGACATCCTCTGCCGGCCGTGTTCGTGAGCTGCAGGAGAATCCCCGACCCCAACCACTTTCCAAGCACCAGTTGATTTGGTGGACCGGGAGGAGCGGCGAGGGCGCCCGTCCTGACCGATCTCGTGAGCTTCCGGAGAAAACCCAACCTCAGAGAATCCCCAAGCACCAGGTGATTCGGAGGGCGGGAGTAGCTGAGGGGTCATCTTCAGCTGATCGAGTCTGAGAGCTGCAGGGGAATCCCTGCACCGCAGTGATTTGGGGGCGACTGGAGAAACTGCGAGGGCGTCATCTGCTGTCCGGGCCCGTGAACTGCAGGGAAATCCCTTGCCCCAAGAAATATGTGCCCCAATGAATTTTGGGGTGAAGGATAGACCTGCCAGCTAGACCACTGCCGGCCGAGCTAGCCAGCTGCCGGTGAATCCCGGACCCAAGCCAAACCAAAACCACCGGGATATTGGGGGGAAATGGAGGAGCAGCGAGGGAGCCCTCTGCTGGCCGACCTCTCGTGCTACAGGGGCTTCCCCGATCCCAGCCACTCCCCAAGCACCAGTAGGTTGGGGAGGAAGGGAGGTCTTTTTGTCCTTTCCCTGCTGGCCGACCTCCCGAGCTTCAGGAAAGTCTCTGAACTCAGCCGATCTCCAAGCCCCGGTTGATTTGGAGGGTTCGGGAGAAGCTGAGAGGGTGCCCCCTCCTGACCGAGTCAAAGATTTGGAAGGGAATACCCTGTCCAGCCAATCCCCGCACTACACCAATTTATGGGTGAAGGGAGTAACAGAGAGGGCGCCATTTGCCGGCCGTGTCCGCGATCTGCAGAGAAATCCCTTGCCCCAAACAATCCGCGCCCCTTTTCAATGGGGGGTGGTCCGGGAGGTGATTCAAGGGCGCAGTTTTTTGACCGAGCCCAGGAGCTCCAGGAGAATCCCGGAACCCAGGATATCCCCAAGCACCAGGTGATGGGGGGGGGACAGGGAGGAGATGCGATGCGCCCTCTGCTGGCCCACAGAGAGCTCTGCAAGTTGGGCCACGTCACCAGCCTATCCCCGCCCTGCCCTTAATGGCGTGTGGGCCGTGAATTTCTGCGACGGTGCCCTCTGCTGGCCGAGCCCAGGAGCTGCAGGAATGTCCCCTGCTGCAGCCGTTCCCCAGGCTCTGCTAATTAAATTAGAGGGGGGTAACCGGGAAGGGCTCCGAGGGCGTCCTCTGTGGGCCGAGCTCGCGAGCTGCTGGAGGATCCCCGAACCCAACCACTTCCCAAGCACCAGTTGATTGGGTGGAACGGGAGGAGATGCGAGGGCTCTCCTCCTGGCCGCCATCGCGAGCTTCAGGAGAAAACCCGAACTCAGAGAATCACCAAGCACCAGGTGATTTGGAGGGCGGGAGTAGCCGAGAGGTCTTCTTCAGCTGATCGAGTCCGAGAGCTGCAGGGGAATACAAGGACCCAGCCAAACCCTGCACTCCAATGTTTTGGGGGTGACGGGAGAAACTGCAAGGGCGCCACCTGCTGTCCGGGTCCGTGAGTTCAGGGGAATCTCTTGCCCCAGGAAATATGCGCCCCACTGAAATTCGGGGTGAAGGGAACACCTGCCAGGGAGAACTCTACTGGCCGAGCTAGCGAGCTGCCGGTGAATCGCGGACCCCAGCAAACCCAAAAGCACCGGGCTAGTGAGCTGCAGGGAAATCCCTTGCCACAACAGATCCGCGCCAAACTGAGTTTGGGGGTGAAGGGAAGACCTGCCAGGGCGTCCTCAGCTGGCCGAGCTCGCAAGCTGCCAGAGAATCCCTGACCCCAGCCCATCCACAAGCCCCAGGATATTGGGGAAAATGGGAGGAGCTGCGAGGTCGCCCTCTGCTGGCCGACCTAGCTAGCTGTAGGAGTATCCCATCACCCCAGCCAATCCCCAGGCACCAGTTGCTTGGGGGGAACTGGAGTAGCTTTTAGTGCGCCCCCTGCTAGCCAACTTCTCGCACATCAGAAGAATATCAGACCTCAGCCGATCGCAAAGCACCAGTGGATTTCGAGGGTTCGAGAGTATCTGAGAGGGCGCCCTCTGCTGACCGAGCATAAGAGCTACAGGAGAATACCCGCTCCCTGGCAATTCGCGCACTAAACTAATTTGGGGGCGACTGGATTAACTTGGAGGGCGCCGTCTGCAGGCCGGGTCCATGAGCTGCAGATTAAAACCTTGCCCTAACCAAACTGTGCCCCACTGAATGGGGGGTGGGCAGGGAGATTATGCAAGGGCAGCCTCTGTTGGTCGAGCCCTGGTGCTGCAGGAGGGTCCCCGGCTCCAGCAGAACCCTACGCTCCACTCAGTTGGCGAGAAAGGGCAAACGAACAGAGCTGCGAGGGCGTCCTCTGCTGACCGAGCTTGCGGACTGCAGGAGAATCCCCAGCCCCATCAAGTCCCCAAGCACTATTTGATTGGGGTGGAAAGGGAGGAGCTACGAGGCGCCGTGTGACGGCCCAAAAAGAACAGTGCAAGGCGGGTCACGTCCCCAGCCTATCCCCGCCCTGCACTGAATGGCGTGTCGCCCGTGAAGAGCTGCGAACGCGCCCTTTGCAGGCCTAGCCCAGGAGCTGCAGGAATGTCCCTGGCTGCAGGCGGTCCCCAGGCTCCGCTCATTTAAGGAGAGAGGGGTAATCGGGAAGAGCTGCGACGGCGTCCTCTGCCGGCCGAGCTCGCGAGCTGCAGGAGAATCCCCGATCCCATCCACTTCCCAAGGACCAGTTGATTGGGTGGAGGGGGAGGAGCTGCGAGGGCGCCCCTCCTGGCCGACCTCGCTTGTTTCAGGAGCAAATCTGACCTCAGAGAATCCCCAGGCAGGTGATTTGGAGGGCGGGAGTAGCTGGGAGGTCGTCTTCAGCTGACCGAGTCCGAGAGCTGCAGGGGAATCGAAGGCCCCAGCCAATCCCTTCACTCGCATGTTTTGAGGGCGACGGTAGAAACTGCGAGGGCGTCATCTGCTGTCCGGGCCCGTAAGGTCAGGGTAATCCCTTGCCCAAACAAATATGCTCCCCACTGAATTTGGGGGTGAAGGGAAGACCTGTCATGGAGTCCTCTGCTGGCCGAGCTAGCGAGCTGCCGGTGAATCCCGGACCCCAGCCAACCCCAAAGCACCTGGCTATTGGGGGGAAATGGAAGAGCTGCGAGGTCGCCCCCTGCTGGCCGACCTCTCGTGCTGCAGGGGCTTCCCCGACCCCAACCCCGCCCAAGCACCAGTAGCTTGGGGAGAAAGGCAGGAGCTGTTTGTGTGTCCCCTGCTGGCCGACCTCTCAAGCTTCCGGAAAATCTCTGACCTCAGCCGATCCCCAAGCTCCGGTTGATTTGGAGGGTTCGGGGAGGGTGAGAGGGCGCCCTCTGCTGACCGAGTCAAAGAGTTGCAGGGGAATACCCTGTCCCAGCCAATCCCCGCACTACATCAATTTGTGGGCGAAGGGAGTAACAGAGGAGACGCCATCTGCTGGCCGAGTACGCGAGCTTCAGAGAAATCCCTTGCCCCAAACAATCCGCTCCCCATCTGAGTGGGGGGTGATCCGGGAGATGATTCAGGGGTGCCGTTTGTTGATCGAGCCCAGGAGCTGCAGGACGGTCCCCGGCTCCAGCAGGTCCCTACGCTCCACTCAGTTAAGGAGACGGTGGAAACGGTATGACCTGCGAGGGCGTCCTCTGCTGGCCGAGCTCGCGAGATGCAGGAGAATCCCCGACCCCAACCACTTCCCAAGAACCAGTTGAATGTTTGGACCGGGAGGAACCGCGAGTCTGCCAGTCCTGGCCGAACTCGCGAGCTTCAGGAGAAATCCCGACCTCAGATAATCACCAAGCACCAGGTGATTTGGGGGGCGGGAGTAGCTGAGGGGTCGTCTTCAGCTGATCAC
Organism: Tachyglossus aculeatus; assembly: GCF_015852505.1. NCBI lineage: Eukaryota > Metazoa > Chordata > Mammalia > Monotremata > Tachyglossidae > Tachyglossus > Tachyglossus aculeatus. The sequence continues at coordinate 23,007,113 of NC_052084.1, read as the reverse complement.
GTACGAGAACTTCAGGGGAATCCAAGGCCCCAGAATATTTGTGCACTACAGTGATTTGGGGGCGACGGGAGAAAAGGCCAGGGCGCCATCCGGGAACGTGAGCAGCCGGGAAATTCCTTGACCCATGAAATATGCACCCCACTGAATTTGGGGGTGAAGGGAAGACCTGCAAGAGAGTCCTCTGCTGGCCGAGCTAGCCAGCTGCGGGTGAATCCCGGACTCCAGCTAACCCCATACCACCGGGCTCTTGCGTGGAATTTTAGACGCAGAGACGGCGCCCCCTGCTGGCCGACCTCTAGTGCTGTAGGGGCTTCCCCGACCCCAGCCAATCCCCTAGCACCAATAGCTTGGGGAGAACGGGAGGACCTTTGTGTGCTTCCCCTGCTGACCGACCTCGTGAGCTTCTGGAAAATCTCTGACCTCAGCTTATCCCCAAACACCGGTTGATTTGGAGTGTTCGGGAGAAGCTGAGAGGGCGCCCTCTGCTGACCGAGTCTAAGAGTTGCAGTGGAGTACCCTGTACTAGCCAATCACCGCACTACACCAATTTGCGGGCGAAGGGAGCAACGGAGAGGGAGCGATTTCCTGGCCAGGACCGCGAGGTGCAGAGAAGTCCCTTGCCCCAAACTATGCGCGCCCCTTCTGAATGGGGGCGGTTCCGGGAGGTGGTACAAAGGCGCTGTTTTTTGACCAAACCCAGGAGCTTCAGTAGAATCTCGGACCCCAGGATATCCCCAAGTACCAGTTGATTGGGGGCGGAAAGGGAGGAGATGCGAGTCGCCCTCTGCTGGCCCACAAAGAGTACTGAAAGTCGTACCATGTCCCCAGCATATCCCCGCCCTGCACTGAATGGCGTTTCGGCCGTGAAGAGCTGCGACGACGCCCTCTGCTGGCCGAGCCCAGGAGCTGTAGGAATGTCCCCGGGTGCAGCCGTTCCCCAGGCTCCGCTCATTTAAGGAGAGAGGGGTAATCGGAAAGAGCTGCGAGGTCCTCCTCTGCCGGCCGATCTCGCGAGCTGCAGGGGAATCCCCGACCCCATCCACTTCCCAAGCACCAGTTGATTGGGTGTACCGGGAGCAGCTGACAGGGCACCCCTCCTGGCCGACCTCGGGAGGTTCAGGAGAAAACCTGACCTCAGAGAATCCCCAAGCAGGTGATTTGGAGGGCGGGAGTAGCTGAGAGGTCGTCTTCAGGTGATCGAGTCCGCGAGAGGCAGGGGAATCCAAGGCCCCAGCCAATGCCTGCACTCCAATGATTTGGGGGCGACGGGAGAAACTGCGAGGGCGCTATCTGCTGTCCGGGCACGGGAGTTCAGGGAAATCCCTTGCCCCAAGAAATATGTGCCCCTCTGAATTTGGGGGTGAAGGGAAGACCTGCCAGGGAGTCCTCTGCTGGCCGAGCTAGCGAGCTGTCAGTGAATCGCCAACCCCAGCGAATCCGAAAACACCGGGCTACTAGGGGGAAATGGAGGAGCAGCGATGGCGCCCGCTGCTGGCGGACCTCTCGTGCTGCAGGGGCTTGCCCTACCCCGCCCACTCCCCAAGCACCAGTAGCTTGGGGAGAAAGGGAGGAGATTTTTGTGTGTCCCCTGCTGGCCGACCTCTCCAGCTAAAGGAAAATCTCTGACCTCAGCCGATCCCCAAAATCCGGTTGATTTGGAGTGCTCGGGCGAAAATGAGAGGGCGCCCTCTGCTGACCGAGTCAAGGAGTTGCAGGGGAATACCCTGTCCCAGCCAATCCCCGCACTACACTAATTTGCGATCGAAGGGAGTAACAGAGAGGTCGCTATCTGCTGGCCGGGTCCGCGAGATGCAGGGAATTCCCTTGCCCCAAACAATCCGCGCCCCGTCTGAATAGTGGGTGGTCCGGGAGGTGATACACGGGCGCCGTATTTTGACCGAGCCCAGGAGCATCGGGAGAATTCCGGACCCCAGCATACACCCAAGCACCAGTTAATTCGGGGAGGAGAAGGGAGGAGCTGCGAGGCGCCCTCTGCTGGCCCACAAAGGGTACTCCATGTCAGGCCACGTCCCCAGCCTATCCCCGCCCTGCACTGAATGGCGTGTGGGCGACGCCGCCCTATGCTGGCCTAGCCCAGGAGCTGCAGGAATGCCCCGCCTGCAGCCCTTCCCCAGGCTTCGCTCATTTAAGGAGAAGGGGGGGAATAGGGAAGAGCTGCGAGGGCGTCCTCTGCGGGCCGAGCTCGCGAGCTGCAGAAGAATCCCCGACCCCATCCATTTCCCAAGCACCAGTTGATTAGGTGGACCGGGAGGAGCTGCGAGGGCTCCCCTCCTGGCCGACCTTGCGAGCTTCAGGAGAAAATCTGACCTCAGAGAATCCCCAAGCAGGTGATTTGGAGGGCGGGAGTAGCTGGGAGGTCGTCTTCAGCTGATCGAGTGCGAGAGCTGCAGGGGAATCCAAGGCCCCAGCCAATCCCTGCACCCCAGTGATTTGGGGGCGACTGGAGAAACTGCGATGGCGCCATCTGCTGTCCGGGCCTGTGAGCTCCAGGGAAATCCGGCAAACGTTATGACCTGCGAGGTCGTCCTCTGCTTGCCGAGTTAGCGCGCTGCCGGTGAATCCCGGACCCCATCCACTTCCCAAGCACCAGTTGATTGGGTGGACCGGGAGGAGCTGCGAGAGCTCCCCTCCTGGCCGACCTTACGAGCTTCAAGAGAAAACCTGAACTCAGAGAATCCCCAAGCAGGTGATTTGGAGGGCTGGAGTAGCTGAGCGGTCGACTTCAGCTGATCGAGAAACCGCGTGGCTCAGAGGAAAGAGCACAGGCTTTGGAGTCAGAGGTCATGGGTTCAAATCCAGACCCCGCCAACTGTCAACTGTGTGACTTTGGGCAAGTCACTTCACTTCTCTGGGCCTCAGTTACCTCATCTGTCAAATGGTGATGAAGACTGTGAGCCCCACATGGGACAACCTGATCACCTTGTATCCCCCCAGCTCTTAGAAGAATGCTTTGCACATAGTAAGCGCTAAACAAATACCATTATTATTATTATCGAGTCCGAGAGCTGCAGGGAATCCAAGGCGCCAACCAATCCCTGCACCCCAGTGATTTGGGGGCGACTGGAGAAACTGCGAGGGCGCCTTCTGCTGTCCGGGCCCGTGAGATCCAGGGAAATCTCTTGCCCCAAGAAATATGCGCCCCACAGAATTTGGGGGTGAAGGGAAGACCTGCCAGCGAGTCCTCTGCTGGCCGAGCTAGCGAGCTGCCGGTGAATCCCGGACCCCAGCCAACCCAAAAGCACCGGGCTAATGGGCGGTAATTGAGGAGCAGCTAGGGTGCCCCCTGCTGGCCGACCTCTCGTGCTGCAGTGGCTTCCACGACCCCAAACACTCCCCAAGCAGCAGTAGCTTGGGGAGAGAGGGAGGAGCTTTTTGTGCGTCCCTTGCTGGCCGACCTCGCGAGCTTCAAGAAAATCTCTGACCTCAGCCGATCCCCAAGCTCCGGTTGATTTGGAGGGTGCGGGAGAAACTCAGAGGGCGCCCTCTGCTGACCGAGTCAAAGAGTTGCAGGGGAATACCCTGTCCCTGCCAATCACCGCACTACACCAATTTGCTGGCGAAGGGAGTAACAGAGAGGGCGCCATCTGCTGGCCGGCTCCGTGAGCTGCAGAGAAATCCCTTGTCAGAAAACAATCCGCGCCCCGTCTGAATGGGGGTGGTCCGGGAGGTGATTCAATGGCGCCGTTACTTGACGGAGCCCAGGAGCTGCAGGACGGTCCTGGGTTCCAGCAGATCCCTACACTCCACTCAGTTAAGGAGATGGTGGAAACGCTATGACCTGCGAGGGCGTCCTCTGCTGGCCGCTCTCGCGAGCTGCAGGTGAATTCCGGACCCCAGGAAATGCCCAAGCACCAGTTGATTGGAGGGAAAGGGAGGAGCTGCGAGGGCGCCCTCTGCTGGCCAAAGCAGAGCACTACAGGTGGTCCCACGGCTCCTGTAAATCTCCTCACTCCACTGAATGACGGGTGACCGTGAAGAGCTGCGAGAGCTCCCTCGGCTGGCCTAGGTCAGGAGCTGCACGAATGTCCCCGGATGCAGCCGTTCCCCAGGGTCCGTTCATTTAAGGAGAGGGGTGGAATCGGGAAGAGCTGCGAGGGAGTCATCTCCCGGCCGAGCTCGAGAGCTGCAGGAGAATCCCCGATCCCATCCAATTCCCAAGCACCAGTTGATTGGGTGGACCGGGAGGAGCTGCGAGGGCTCCCCTCCTGGACGACCTTGCGAGCTTCAGGTGAAAACCTGACCCCTGAAAATCCCCAAGCTGGTGATTTGGAGGGCAGGAGTAGATGAGGGGTCGTCTTCAGCTGATCGATTCCGAGAGCTGCAGGGGAATCCAAGGCTCCAGCCAAGACGTGCGTTCCAGTGATTTAGGGGCGACCGTAAAAATTGCGAGGGCGCCATCTGCTGTCCGCGCCCGTAAGCTGCAAGATAATCCCTTGCCCCAAGAAATATGCGACCCACTGAATTTGGGGTGAGGGGAAGACCTGCCCGGGAGAACTCTGCTGGCCGAGCTAGCGAGCTGCCGGTGAATCCCGGACCCCAGCCAACCCAAAAGCACCGGGCTAGTGAGCTGCCGGGAAATCCCTTGCCCCAAGAGATCCGAGCCAAACTGAGTTTGGGGGTGAAGGAAAGACCTGCCAGGGCGTCCTCTGCTGGCCTAGCTCGCGAGCTGCCAGAGAATCCCTGACCCCAGGCAATCCACAAGCCCCTGGATGTTGGGGAAATGGGAGGAGCTGCGAAGGCGCACTCTGCTGGCCGACCTCGCTCAGCTGTAGGAGTATCCCCGACCCCAGCCAATCCCCAAGCACCAGTTGCTTGGGGGGAACTGGTGGACCTTTTATTGCGCCCCCTGGTAGCCGACTTCTCGTACATCAGGAGAATACCGGACCTCAGCCGATCGCAAAGCACCAGTGGATTTCGAGGGTTCGAGAGTATCTGAGAGGGCGCCCTCTGCTGACCGAGCCCAAGAGCTACAGGGGAATACCCGGTCCCAGCCAATCCGAGCACTATACTAATTTGGGAGCGACGGGACTAACTAGGAGGGCGCCGTCTGCAGGCCGGGCCCGCGAGCTGCAGAGAAATCCCTTGCTCTAGCCAAACTGCGCCCCACTGAATGGGGGGTGGGCAGGGAGATGCTGCGAGGGCGCCCTCTGTTGGCCGAGCCCTGGTACTGCAGGAGGGTTCCCGGCACCAGAAGATCCCTGCGCTCCACTCAGTTGGCGAGAAAGGGCAAACGGACAGAGCTGCGAGGGCGTCTTCTGCTGGCCGAGCTCGCGAACTGCAGGAGAATCTCCAACCCCAGCAAGTCCCCAAACACTATTTGATTGGGGGGAAAGGGAGGAGCTACTAGGCGCCCTCTGCTGGCCCACAAAGAGCATTGCAAGGCGGGCCACGTCCCCAGCCTATCCCCGCCCTCACTGAATGGCGTGTCGCCCGTGAAGAGCTGCGAAGGCGCCCTTTGCAGGCCGAGCTCAGGAGCTGGCGGAATGGCCCCGGCTGCAGCCGATCCCCAGTCTCCGCTCATTTAAGGAGAGGGGGGAATCGGGAAGAGCTGCGAGGGCGTCCTCTGCCGGCCGAGCTCGCGAGCTGCAGGAGAATCCCCGACCCCATCCACTTCCCAAGCACTAGTTGATTGGGTGGACAGGGAGGAGCTGCGAGGGCGCCCCTCCTGGCCAACCTCGCGAGCTTCAGGAGAAAACCTGACCTCAGAGAATCCCCAAGCAGGTGATTTGGAGGGCGGGAGGAGCTGAGATGTCATCTTCAGCTGACCGAGTCAGAGAGCTGCAGGGGAATACAAGGCCCCTGCCAATCCCTGCACTCCAATGATTTGGGGGCGACTGCAGAAACTGCGAGGGCGCCATCTGCCGTCCGGGCCTGTGAGATGCAGGGGAATACCTTGCCCCAAGAAATATGCGCCCCACTGAATTTGGATTTGAAGGGAACCTGCTAGTTATTCCTCTGCCGGCCGAGCAAGCGAGCTGCCTGTGAAACCCAGACCCCAGTCATCCCCAAAGCACCGGGCTAGTGGGGGGAAATAGAGGAGCAGCGAGGGCGTCCTCTTGGCCCTGGTCCCGCTCTGCCGGCCGGCCCTGGTTCCTCTGTGTCTCCTGGCCCTGCTATCCTTCTATCTCCAGGCCCTTGGGTCTCTCTCCGTCCCAGCCCTGGGTCCCCTCTACCGCCCGGCCCTTTACCATTTTGCCTCCTGGTCCTGGTCCCCCACCCTCTCGGCCCAGGTACCCCTCTGCCTCCTGAACCTGGTCCCCCTCTCTCCCGGCCCAAGTACCCCTCTGCCTCCGCGCCCTGGTCCCCGAATGCCACGGTCCACCTCTGCCTCCCAGCCCTGGTCGCCTTCTACCGCCAAGCCTTGGGTCTCTCTCCGTCCCGGCCCTGGGTCCTCTCTACCTCCCAGCCCAGGTTCCCCTGTCTCCTGGCCCAGGTAACACTCTACTTCTTGGCCGTGATCCCCCCTGCCTTCCCGCCCTTGTTCCCCTCTGCCTCCCTGCCCTAGTCCCCAGCCTGCTTCTTGGCCATTGTCCCCCTCTGCCCTTTGAACCTGGTATCCCTGTCTCCGAGCCTAGGTACCCATCTGCTTCCTGGCACTGGTCCCCCTCTGCCTCTAGGCCCCGGTCCCCTTCTGTCTCCCGGACCTGGCCCCTTTATGTGTCCAGGCCCTGGTCTCCTTTTACAGCAGGGATTCGAATCCCTCTCCACCGCTTGTCACCAGTGTGACCTTGGGCAAGTCACTTCACTTCTCTGGGCCTCAGTTACCTCCTCTGTAAAATGGGGATTAAGACCGTGAGCCCCACGTGGGACAACCTGATCACCTTGTAAATTCCCCAGCTCTTAGTACAGTGCTTTGCACATAGTAAGCGCTTAATAAATCCCATCATTATTCCTATTATTACAACTTGGCAACATAGTAAGCTTCGTACATAGTGAGCGCGGGCGCGGTCCGCCTGCGCATTCCTTACGGTCTCCCGGACGGGACCACTTTTTCCCCACCCGCCAGGGCTCCGACTGCACATACGTTACGCTCTCCAGGACGGGGGCTCCCTTCTCCCCGGTCCCGGGTTCCGACGGCGCATGCGCCGCGCTCTCCCGGGCGGGCACCCTTTTCCTTCCCCCCGGGCTCTGACTGCGCATGTGCCACGCTCTCCAGTGCGGGGGTCCCTTCTCCCCGGGCCCGGGCCCGGGCTCCAACCGCGCATGCACCGCGCTCTCCGGTGCGCGGGCCCCCCTCCCCTCGCCGAGGCTCCGAATGCGCATGCGCCCCGCTTCTCCTCCCCCGCCCAGCTCCGCACGCGCAGACGCAGAGCTCCCTCCCTTCTCCCCGCCCCCCTCCCGGGCTTCGACTGCGCATGAGCCCCGCTCTCTAGGGCTGAAGATATAGCTTTGGGGACTATACCGTTCATTCATTCAATCGTATTTTTTTATTGAGCGCTTACGCTGTGTAGAGCACTGTGCTAAGCGTTGGGAATGGGATAGTATGTCGGATATTTCAGCATGGTATAGTGCAGTATAGAGAAGCAGTGTGGTTCAGTGGCAAGAGCCCGGGCTTTGGAGTCAGAGGTCAGGCGTTCAAATCCCGACTCCACCGCTTGTCAGCTGTGTGACCTTAGGCAAGTCACTTCACTTCTCTGGGCTTCAGTTCCATCTATAAAATGAGGATGAAGACTGTTAGCCCCCCGAGGGCAACCTGATCACCTTGTAACCCCCCAGCGCATAGAACAGTGCTTTGCACATAGTAAGCGCTTAATAAATGCCATTATTTTATTATTATTATTATTAACCCCAGGCCCTGGTCCATCCCTGCGTCCTGGACATGGGTTCCCCCAACCTCCCGGCACTGGTCCCCCTGTCTTCCGGCCCAGGTACCACTTTGCCTCTCTGTCTAGGTCGCCCTATTCCCCTGGCCCTGGTCCCCTTTTCCCGGCCCAGGTACTCCTCTGCTTCCCTGCCCTGGTCCCCCTGTCACTCAGCCCAGATACCCCTCTGCCATCCAGGCCTGGGACCCCTCTGCCTCGCAGCCCGGGTCCCCCTGTCTCCCGGCCCAGGTACCCCTGTCTCCTGGACCTGGTGCCCCTCTGCTTCCCTGCCTTTGTACTGCCGTCTGCCTCCAGGCCATGGTCCCCCTCTGCCTCCCTGTCCTGATCCCCCACCGCCTCTCGGCCTTAGTTCCCTTCTACCTCCCGGCCCAGGTACGCCTCTACCTCCCGGCTCTGGTCCCTGTCTGGCTCCCTGCCTCGGTCCCCCTCAAAGTCCTGGCCCAGGACGGCATCTGCCTCTATGTCCTGGTCAGGCCCCGTCTCTCGGCCCTGGTTGTCCTCGGCTTCTCAGCCATAGTTCCACTGTCTCCCGGCCCAGGTACACCTCTGACTGCAGGCCCTGGTCGCACTGTCTACCATCCCTGGTCCCCCTCTTTCTCACGGTCCTGGCCGCTCTCTGCCTCCCTGAACCTGTCACACCGCTTCTCGGCCCTGGTCCCCCTTTGCCTCCCAGCCCTGGTTCCCCTCTGCTTCCCGGCCCTGGTCCCCCGTCTTCCGGCCCGGGTACCCCTCTGCCTCCTGGCCCTGATCCCCCGCTGCATCCAGGCCCTCGGCCCCCAAGGCCTTTCAGCTCTGGTCCCCCTCTACCTCCGGCCAAGGTACCACACCGCCTCCTGAACAAAATCCCCTTCAGCTTCCATTCCCTGGCCCCCATCCACCAGCCCAAGTACCCCTTGGCATCCCGGCTCTGGTCCCCCTGTATCCCTTCCCAGGAACCCCTCTGTCCCCTGGCCCTGGTCACCCTCTGCCTCCTGACCCTGGTCCCCTACTGTAGCCTGCCCTGGTCCTGTGCCTCCTGGCTCTTGTCTCCTTGGGCCCTTGGGTCTCTCTCCGTCCCAGCCCTGGGTCCCCCCCCCCCACCTCCCGGCTCTGGCCCCTTCTGCCTCGACGCACTGGTCCGCCTGTCCCATGGCCCAGGGACCCCGCTGCCTCCTGGCCCTGGTCCCCCTCTGCTGCCCTGCCCTGATCCCCTTATGCCTCCCGGCCCTGGTCCCTGTGTGACTCTTCGCCCTGGTCTCCTTGTACCTCTCCGGCCTTGGGTCTCTCTCCGTTCCGGCCCTGATCTCCGTCGCCTGGCCCAGGTACCCCTCTGACTCCTGGCCCTGGTTTCCCTCTATCTCCCCACCTTGTTCCCCCTCTGCCTTCCGGCCCCAGTCCCCCTATGCCATCCTTCCCCTGCCCCCCCCCCACCATCCCGGGCCTCTTGGCCCTGGTGCCTCTCTGCTTCCCGGCCCAGGTACCCCTATGCCCCTCTACCTCCCTGCCCTCGTTCCCCAGTCTCCTGGTCCAGGTACCCATCTGCCTCCTGGCCCTGGACCCGCTCTGCCTCCGAGCCCTGGTCCCTCTGTGCCTCCTGGCCCTGGTATCGTTCTACCTCCTGACCCTTGGGTCTCTCTCCGTCCCAGCCCTGGGTCCCCTCTACCGCCCGGCCCTCTTCACTTTGTCTCCCGGCCCAGGTACCACTCTGCCTCCTGACCCTGGTCCCCCTCTCTCCCGGCCCAATTACCCCTCTGCCTCCTGGCCCTGGTCCCCGCCTGCCACGGTCCACGTTTGCCTCCCAGCCCTGGTCGCCTTCTACCTCCAAGCCTTGGGTCTCTCTCCGTCCCGGCCCTAGGTCCTCTCTACCTCCCAGCCCAGGTTCCCCTGTCTCCTGGCCCAGGTAACCCTCTACTTCTTGGTCGTGATCCCCCCTGCCTTCCCGCCCTTGTCCCCCTCTGTCTCCCTGCCCTGGTCCCCAGTATGCCTCTTGGCCTTTGTTCCCCTCTGCCCTTTGGCCCTGGTATCCATGTCTCCCAGCCTAGGTACCCATCTGCTTCCTGGCACTGGTCCCCCTCTGCCTTCAGGCCCCGGTCCCCTTCTGCCTCCCGGACCTGGCCCCTTTATGTGTCCAGGCCCTGGTCTCCTATTACGTCAGGGGTTCGAATGCCTCTCCACAGCTTGTCACCTGTGTGACCTTGGGCAAGTCACTTCACTTCTCTGGGCTTCAGTTACCTCCTCTGTAAAATGGGGATTAAGACCGTGAGCCCCACGTGGGGCATCCTGAACACCCTGTAGATTCCCCAGCGCTTACTACAGTGCTTTGCACATAGTAAGTGCTCAATAAATGCCATCATTGTTCTTATTATTAAACTTGGCAACATAGTAAGCTTCGTACATAGTGAGCGCGGGCCCGGTCCGATTGCGCCTGCGCCACGCTCTCACCGACGGGCCCACTTTTCCCCACCCGCCCGGGCTCCGACTGGGCATGCGTGACGCTCTCCAGGGCGGTGGTCACTTCTCCCCGGGTCCGGACTCCGACCAGGCATGCGCCGCGCACTCCGGGGCGGGGACCCCTTCTCCCCTCGCCGAGGTTCCGGATGCTCATGTGTCCCACTTCTCCTCCACCTCCCCCCGGCTCCGCACGCGCATGCGCAGAGCACCCTCCTTTCTCCCCCCCCCCCCCCAAGCCGGGCATCGACTGCGCATGCGACGTGCTCTCTAGGGCTGAAGATTTTGCTTTGGGGACAATATCGTTCATTCATTCATTCATTCATTCAATCGTATTTTTTTATTGAGCGCTTACGCTGTGTAGAGCACTGTGCTAAGCGCTTGGGAATGGGATAGTATATCGTATATTACAGTATTGTATAGTACAGTATAGAGAAGCAGTGTGGTTCAGTGGCAAGAGCCCGGGCTTTGGAGTCAGAGGTCAGGCGTTCAAATCCCGTTCAGGGAAATCCCTTGCCCCAACAAATGTGCGCCCCACTGAATTTGGGGGTGAGGGGAAGACCTGCCAGGGAGAACTCTGCTGGCCGAGCTAGCGAGCTGCCCATGAATCCCGGACCCCAGCCAACCCAAAAGCGCCGGGCTAGTGAGCTGCAGGGAAATCCCTTACCCCAACAGATCCGAGCCAAACTGAGTTTAGGGGTGAAGGGAAGACCTGCCAGGGCGTCCTCTGCTGGCCGAGCTCGCGAGCTGCCAGAGAATCACTGACCCCAGCCAATCCACAAGCCCCAGGATATTGGGGGAAATGGGAGGAGCTGCGAGGGCGAAGGGAGTAACAGAGAGGGTGCCATCTGGTAACCGGGTCTGCGAGCTGCAGAGAAATCCCGTGCCCCAAACAATCCGCTCCCCGTTTGAATGGGGGGTGGTCCGGTAGCTGATACAAGGGCGCCGTTTTTTGACCGAGCCCAGGAGCATCAGGAGAATCCCGGACCCCAGGAAATCCCCAAGCACCAGTTGATTGGGGGGAAAGGGAGGAGATAAGAGGCGCCCTCTGCTGGCCCATAAAGAGTACTGCAAGTCGGGCAACGTCCCCAGCTTATCCCCACGCTGCAGTGAATGGCGAGTGGACCGTGAAGAGCTGCGACGGAGCCCTCTGCTGGCCGATCCCAGGCGATAAAGGAATGTCCCCGGCTGCATCCGTTAACCAGGCGCCGCTTATTAAATGAGAGGGGGGTAATCGGGAAGAGCTGCGAGGGCATCCCACGCCGGCCAAGCTCGCGAGCTGCAGCAGAATCCCCGAACCCAACCACTTCCCAAGGACCCGTTGATTGGGTGGACCGGGAGGAGCTGAGAGGGCCCTCCTCCTGGACGACCTCGCGAGCTTCAGAAGAAAACCCGAACTCAGAATCCCCAATCACCAGGTGATTTGGAGGGCGGGAGTAGCTGAGAGGTCGTCTTCACCTGACCGAGTCCGAGAGCTGCAGGGGAATCCAAGGCCCCTGTCAATCCCTGCACTCCAATGATATGGGGGCGACTGGAGAAACTACGAGGGCGCCATCTGCTGTCCGGGCCCGTGAGCTGCAGGGGAATCTCTTGCCCCAAGAAATACGCGCCCCACTGAATTTGGGGGTGAAGGGAAGACCTGCCAGGGATTCCTCTGCCGGCCGAGCAAGCGAGCTGCCGGTGAAACCCGGACCCCAGTCATCCCCAAAGCTCGGGGCTACTGGGGGGAAATAGAGGAGCAGCGAGGGCGCCCTCCTGGCCCTGGTCCCGCTCTGCCGCTCGGCCCTGGTCCCTCTGTGCCTCCTGGCCCTTGGGTCTCTCTCCGCCCCAGCCCTGGGTCCCCTCTACCGCCAGGTCCTTTACCATTCTGCCTCCTGGTCCTGGTCCCCCACTCTCTCGGCCCAGGTACCCCTCTGCCTCCTGAACCTGGTCCCGCTCTCTCCCGGCCCAAGTACCCCTCTGCCTCTGGGCCCTGGTCCCCGCATGCCACGGTCCACCTCTGCCTCCCAGCCCTGGTCGCCTTCTACCGCCAAGCCTTGTGTCTCTCTCCGTCCAGGCCCTGGGTCCTCTCTACCGCCCAGCCCAGGTTCCCCCGTCTTCTGGCCCAGGTAACCCTCTACTTCTTGGTCGTGATCCCCCCTGCCTACTCGTCCTTGTCCCCTATGCCTCCCTGCCCTAGTCCCCAGCCTGCTTCTTGGCCTTTGTCCCCCTCTGCCCTTTGGCCCTGCTATCCCTGTCTCCCAGCCTAGGTACCCATCTGCTTCCTGGCACTGGTCCCCCTCTGCCTCCGGCCAAGGTACCACACCGCCTCCTGGAAGAAATCCCCTTCATCTTCCATTCCCTGGCCCCCATCTACCAGCCCAGGTACCCCTTGGCCTCCCGGCTCTGGTCCCCCTGTATCCCTTCCCAGGAACCCCGCTGTCCCCTGGCCCTGGTCCCCCTCTGCCTCCTGAACCTGGTTCCCCTCTGCAGCCTGCCCTGGTCCTGTGCCTCCCGGCTCTTGTCTCCTTCTACCTCCAGGCCCTTGGGTCTCTCTCCGTGCCAGCCCTGGGTACCCTCTTCATTTACCTCCCGGCTCTGGTCCACTTCTGCCTCCCAGCCCTGGTCCACCTGTCTCCTGGCCCAGGGACCCCGCTGCCTCCTGGTCCTGGTTCCCCTCTGCTGCCCAGCCCTGATCCCCCTATGCCTCCCTGCCCTGGTCCCTGTGTGACTCCCCGCCCTGGTCTCCTTCTTCTATCTCTCCGGCCTTGGGTCTCTCTCCGTTCCATCCCTGGTCTCTGTCGCCTAGCCCAGGTACCCCTCTGCCTCCTGGCCCTGGTTCCCCTCTATCTGCCCACCTTGTTCCCCCTGTGCCTTCCGGCCCCAGTCCCCCTATGCCACCCTGCCCCTGCCCCCCCACCAACCCGGGCCCCTCGGCCCTGGTGCCACTCTGCTTCCCGGCCCAGGTACCCCTATGCCCCTCTACCTCCCTGCCCTGGTTCCCCAGTCTCCTGGCCCAGGTACCCATCTGCCTCCTAGCCCTGGTCCCTCTGTGCATCCTGGCCCTGGTATCGTTATACCTCCAGGCCCTTGGGGCTCTCTCCGTCCCAGCCCTGGGTCCCCTCTACCGCCCGGCTCTCGTCACCTTGTCTCCCGGACCAGATAGCATTCGGCCTCCTGTTCCGGGTCCCCCTCTCTCCCGGGCCAGGTCCCCCTCTGCCTCCTTACCCTAGTCCCCCTCTTTCCCGGCCCAGGTACCCCTCTGCCTTCTGGCCCTGATCCCCGCCTGCCACGGACCACCTATGCCTCCCAGCCCTGGTCGCTTTCTACCTCCAAACCTTGGGTCTCTCTCCGGCCCGGCCCTGGGTCATCTCTACCTTCCAGGCCAGGTCCCCCTATCTCCTGGCCCAGGTAACCCTCTAATTCTTGGCCCTGATCCCCACTGCCTTTCCGCCCTTGTCTCCCTCTGCCTCCATGCCCTGGTCCCCAGCCTGCCTCTTAGCCTTTGTCCCCCTCTGCCCTTTGGCCCTGGTAACCCTGTCTCCCAGCCTAGGTACCAATCTGCTTCCTGGCACTGGTATCCCTCTGCCTCTAGGCCCCGGTCCCCTTCTGCCTTCCGGATCTGGCCCCTTTATGTGTCCAGGCCCTGGTCTCCTTTTACGTCAGGGCTTCGAATCGCTCTCCACCGCTTGTCACCTGTGTGACCTTGGGCAAGTCACTTCACTTCTCTGGGCCTCAGTTACCTCCTCTGTAAAATGGGGATTAAGACCGTGAGCCCCACGTGGGACAACCTGATGACCTTGTAATTTCCCCAGCGCTTAGTACAGTGCTTTGCACATAGTAAGCGCTTAATAAATGCCATCATTATTCTTATTATTACAACTTGGCAACATAGTAAGCTTCGTACATAGTGAGCGCGGGCTCTGACCGCGCATGCTCTACGCTCTCCAGGGCGGGGGTACCTTCTCCCCGGTCCCGGGCCCGGGCTCCGACCCCGCATGCACCGCACTCTCTGGGTCGGTGGCCCCCCCTCGCCTCGCCGAGGCTCGTAATGCACATGCGCCCCGCTGCTCCTCCCCCGGTTGATTTGGAGGGGTCGGGAGAAGCTGAGAGGGTGCTTATCTGCTGATCGAGTCTAAGAGCTGCAGGGGAATACCCTGTCCCAGCCAATCCCCGCACTACACCAATTTGTCTGCAAAGGAGTAACAGAGGGGGCGCCATCTGCTGGCCGAGTATGCGAGATTCAGAGAAATCCCTTGCCCCAAACAATCCGCTCCCCATCTGAGTGGGGGGTGATCCGGGAGATGATTCAAGGGCGCCGTTTGTTGACCGAGCCCAGGAGCTTCAGGACGGTCCCCGGATCCAGCATGTACTTACGCTCCACTCAGTTAAGAAGACGGTGGAAACGGTATGACCTGTGAGGGCGTCCTCTGCTGGCCGAGCTCGCGAGCTGCAGGAGAATCCCGGACCCGAGGAAATCCCCAAGCAAAAGTTGATTGGCGGGAAGTGGAGGAGCTACGAGGGCACCCTCTGCTGGCCCACACAGAGCACTGCAGGTGAGCCCACGGCTCCAGACAATCTCCGCACTGCACTGAATGGCAGGTGACCGTGAAGAGCTGCGAGAGCGGCCTCTGCTGGCCGAGGCCAGGAGCTACAGGAATGTCCCTGGCTGCAGCCGTTCCCCAGACTCTGCTCATTTAAGGAGAGGGGGGGAATCGGGAAGAGCTGCGAGGGCATCCTCTGCCGGCCGTGTTCGTGAGCTGCAGGAGAATCCCCGACCCCAACCACTTCCCAAGCACCAGTTGATTTGGTGGACGGGGAGCAGCGGAGAGGGCGCCCGTCCTGGCGATCTCAGGAGATCTCGCGTCTTGGCGATCTCAGGAGAAAACCCGACCTCAGAGAATCCCCTAGCACCAGGTGATTCGGAGGGCGGGTGTAGCTGAGGAGTCGTCTTCAGCTGATCGAATCCGAGAGCTGCAGGGGAATCCAGGGCCCCAGACAATTCCTGCACTCCAGTGATTTGGGGGCGACGGGCGAAACTTCGAGGGCACTATCTGCTGTCGGGGCCCGTGAGCTGCTGGGAAATCCCTTGCCCGAAGAAATATGCGACCCACTGAATTTGGGGGTGAAGGGAAGACCTGCCAGAGAGTCCTCAGCTGGCCGAGCTAGCCAGCTGCCGGTGCATATCGGACCGCAGCCAACCCAAAAGCACAGGGCTATTGTGGGGAAAAGTGGAGCAGCGAGGGCGCCCCCTGCTGGCCGACGCCTCGTGCTGCAGGGGCTTCTCCGACCCCAGCTACTCCACAAGCACCAGTAGCTTGGGGAGAAAGGGAGGTCTTTTTGTGCTTCCCCAGCTGGCAGACCTCGCGAACTTCAGGAAAATCTCTGACCTCAGCCGATCCCCAAGCACCGGTTGATTTGGACGGTTCGGGAGGAGCTGAGAGGGGGCCCTCTGTTGACCGAGTGTAACAGTTGCAGGGGCATACCCTGTCCAAGCCAATCCCCGCACTACACCAATTTTCGGGCGAAGGGAGTAACAGAGAGGGCGCCATCTGCTGGCCGGGTCCGCGAGCTGCAGAGAAATCCCTTGCCGCAAATACTCTGCGCCCGGTCTGAATGGGGGGTGGTCCGGGAGGTGATTCAAGGGCGCCGTTTCTGTGACCGAGCCCAGGAGCTGAAGGACGGTCCCCAGCTCCAGCAGATCCCTACGATCCACTCAGTTAAGGAGATGGTGGAAACGGTATGACCTGCGAGGGCGTCCTCGGCTGGCCGAGCTCGTGAGCTGCAGGAGAATCCCGGAACACAGGAAATCCCCAAGCACCAGTTGATTGGCAGAAAAGGGAGGAGCTGAGAGGGCACCCTCTGCTGGCCCACACAGAGCCCTGCAGTTGGGCCCACGGCTCCAGACACTCTCCGCACTCCACTGAGTGGCAGTCGACTGTGAAGAGCTGCGAGAGCGCCCTCTGCTGGCCGAGGCTAGGAGCTGCAAGAATGTCCCCGGCTGCAGCCGTTCCCCAGGCTCCGCTCATATAAGGAGATGGGGGTAATCGGGAAGAGCTGAGAGGGCGTCCTCTGCCGGCCGAGCTCACGAGCTGCAGGAGAATCCCCGACCCCAACCAGTTCCCAAGCACCAGTTTATTTGGTGGACCGGGAGGAGCGGCGAGGGAGCCCGTCCTGGCCAATCTCGCGAGCTTCAGGAGGAAACCCGATCTCAGAGAATTCCCCAAGCACCAGGTGATTCGGAGGGCGGGAGTAGCTGAGGGTTCGTCTTCAGCTGACCGATTCCGATAGCAGCAGGTGAATGCAAAGCCCCAGCCAATTCCTGCACTCCAATGATTTGGGGGCGACGGGAGAAACTGTGTGGGCGCCATCTGCTGTCCGGTCCCGTTAGTTCATGGAAATCCCTTGCCCCAAGAAATATGCGACCCACTGAATTTGGGGGTGAAGGGAAGACCTGTCAGGGAGAACTCTGCTGGCCGAGTTAGCGAGTTGCCGGTGAATCCCGGACTCCAGCCAACTTAAAAGCACCGGGCTAGTGAGCTGCCGGGAAATTACTTGCCCGAACAGATCCGAGCCAAACTGAGTTTGGAGGGGGAAGGAAAGACCTGCCAGGGCGTCCTCTGCTGGCCGAGCTCGCGAGCTGCCAGAGAATCCCTGACCCCAGCCAATCCACAAGTCCCAGGATATTGGGGGAAATGGGAGGAGCTGCGAGGGCGCCCTCTGCTGGCCGACCTCCCTCAGCAGTAGGAGTATCCCCAACCCCAGCCAATCCCCAGGCACCAGTTGCTTGGGGGGAACTGGAGGACCTTTTAGTGTGCCCTATGCTAGCTGACTTCTCATACATCAGTAGAATACCAGACCTCAGCCGATCACAAAGCACCAGTGGATTTCTAGGGTTCGAGAGTATCTGAGAGGGCGCCCTCTGCTGACCGAGAATAAGAGCTACAGGGGAATACCCGGTCCCAGCCAATCCGTGCACTACACTAATTTGGGGGCGACGGGATTAACTAGGAGGGCGCCGTCTGCAGGCCGGGCCCGCGAGCTGCAGAGAAATCCCTTGCCCTAACCAAACTGTGCCCCATTGAATGGGGGGTGGGCAGGGAGATGCTGCGAGGGCGCCCTCTGTTGGCCGAGCCCTGGTACTGCAGGAGGGTTCCCGGCACCAGCAGATCCCTGTGCTCCACTCAGTTGGCGAGAAAGGGCAAACGGACAGAGCTGCGAGGGCGTCTTCTGCTGGCCGAGCTCGCGAGCTGCAGGAGAATCCCCAACCCCAGCAAGTCCCCAAGGACTATTTGACTGGGGGGAAAGGGAGGAGGTACGAGGCGCTCTCTGCTGGCCCACAAAGAGCATTGCAAGGCGAGCCACGTCCCCAGCCTATCCCCGTGCTGCACTGAATGGAGTGTCGCCCGTGAAGAGCTGCGAATGCGCCCTTTGCAGGCCGAGCCCCGGAGCTGCCTGAATGTCCCGGGCTGCAGCCGATCCCTGATCTTCGCTCATTTAAGGAGAGGGGGGGAATCGGGAAAAGCTGCGAGGGCGTCCTCTGCCGGCCGAGCTCGCGAGCTGCAGGAGAATCCCCAAACCCATCCACTTCCCAAGCACCAGTTGATTGGGTGGACAGGGAGGAGCTGCGAGGGCGCCCCTCCCGGTCAACCTCGCGAGCTTCAGGAGAAAACCTGACCTCAGAGAATCCCCAAGCAGGTGATTTGGAGGGCGGGAGGAGCTGAGAGGTCGTCTTCAGCTGACCGAGTCCGAGAGCTGCAGGGGAATCCACGGACCCAGCCAATCCCTATACCCCAGTGATTTGGGGGCGACTGGAGAAACTGCGATGGCGCCATCTGCTGTCCGGACCCGTGAGCTGCAGGGAAATCTCGTGCTCCAAGAAATATGCGCCCCACTGAATTTGGGGGTGAAGGGAAGACCTGCCAGCTAGTCCTCTGCCGGCCGAGCTAGCGAGCTGCCGTTGAAACCCGGAAGCAGCCAACCCAAGAGCACCGGGCTGTTGGGGGGAAATGGAAGAGCAGTGAGGGCGCCACCTGCTGGCCGACCTTTCGTGCTGCAGGGGTTCCCAGACCCCAGCCACTCCCCAAGCTCCTGTAGCTTGGGGAGGAAGGGAGGAGCATTTTGTGCGTCCCTTGCTGGGCGACCTCACGAACTTCAGGAAAATCTCTGACCTAAGCCTATCCCCAAGCACCGGTTGCTTTGGAGGGTTCGGGAGAAGCTGAGAAGGGGCGCTCTGCTTACCGAGTCTAAGAGTTGCAGAGGAAAACCCTGTCCCAGCCTATCCCCGCACAACACCAATTTGCGGGAGACAGGAGTAACAGAGAGGGCGCCATCTGCTGGCCGGGTCCGCGAGCTGCAAGAAATCCCTTTGCTCCAAACAATACGCAGCCCGTCTGAATGGGGGGTGGTCCGGGAGGTGATTCAAGGGTGCCGTTTGTTGATCGAGCCCAGAAGCTGCAGGACGGTCCCCGGCTCCAGCAGATCCCTATGTTCCACTCAGTTAAGGCGACGGTGGAAACGATATGACCTGCGAGGGCGTCCTCTGCTGGCCGCGCTCGCTAGCTGCAGGTGAATCCCCGACCCAAACCACTTCCCAACACCAGATGAATGGGTGGACCGGGACGAGGCGTGACGCCGGCAGTTCTGGCCGATCTCGCGAGCTTCAGGAGAAAACCCGACCTCAGAGATTCCCCAAGCACCAGGTGATTTGGAGGGCGGGAGTCGCTCAGGGGTCGTCTTCAGCTGATCGACTCAGAGCTGGAGGGGAATTCAAGACTCCAGCCAATTCTTGCAGTCCAGTGATTTGGGGGCAACGGGAGAAACTGCGAGGGCGCCATCTTCTGTTAGGGCCCGTGAGATGCAGGAAAATCCCTTTCCCCAAGAAATATGCGCCCCACTGAATTTGGGGGTGAAGGGAAGACCTGCCAGAGAGTCCTCTGCTGGTCGAGCTATTCAGCTGCCGATGAATCCTGGACCCCAGGCAACCAAAGAGCACCGTGCTACTGTGGGGAAATGGAGAAGCAGCGAAGGAGCCCCCTGCTGACCAACCTCTCGTGCTTCAGGGGCTTCCCCGACCCTAGCCAATCCCCAACCACAAGTAGCTTGGGGAGAAAGGGAGGCCTTTTTGTGCTTCCCATGCTGGCCGAACGCCCGATCTTCAGGGAAATCTCTGACCTCAGCCGATCCCCAAGCACAGGTTGATAAGGAGGGTTCAGGAGAAGTTGAGGGGGCGCCCTCTGCTGACCGAGTCTAAGAGTTGCTGGGGAATACCCAGCCAATCCCACCACTACACCACTTTGCGGGCGAAGGGAGTACCAGAGAGTGCTCCATCTGCTGGCCGGGTAGGTGAGCTACAGAAAAATCCCTTTCCCCAAGCAATCCGCGCCCCGTCTGAATGGGGGGTGGTCCGGGAGGTGATACAAGGGCGCCGATTTGTGACAGAGCCCAGGAGCTTCAGGAGAATTCAGGACCCCAGCATATCCCAAAGACCCAGTTGACTGGGGGAAAATGGAGGAGATGCGAGGCGCCCTCTGCTGGCCCACAAAGAGTACTGCATGTCGGGCCACGTCCCCAACCTATCCCCGCCCTGCATTGAATGGCGTGTGTGCCGTGAAGAGCTGCGACGGCGCCCTCTGCTGGCCGAGCCCAGGAGCTGCGGGAATGTCCCCGGCTGCAGCCGTTCCCCAGGCTTGGCTCATTTAAGGAGAGGGAGGTAATCGGGAAGAGCTGCGAGGGCGTCCTCTGCCGGCCGAGCTCGTGAGCTACAGGAGAATCCCCGACCCCATCCAGTTCCCAAGCACGAGTTAATTGGGTGGACCGGGAGGAGCTGAAAGGGCTCCCCTCCTGGCCGACCTCGCGAGCTTCAGGAGAAAACCTGACCTCAGAGAATCCCCAAGCAGGTGATGTGGAGGACGGGAGTAGCTGAGAGGTCGTCTTCAGCTGATCGAGTCCGAGAGCTGCAGGGGAATCCAAGGCCCCAGCCAATCCCTGCACTGCAGTGATTTGGGGGAGACTGGAGAAACTGAGAGGTCACCATCTGCTGTCCGGGCCCGTGAGCTGCAGGGAAGTCCCTTGCCCCAAGAAATATGCGCCCCACTGAATTTGCGGATGAAGGATAGACCTTCCAGCGAGACCTCTGCCGGCCGAGCGAGCCAGCTGCCGGTGAATCCCGGGCCCCACCCAACACAAAAGCACCGGGCGATTGGGGGGAAATGGAGGAGTAGCGAGGGAGCCCTCTGCTGGCCGGCCTCTTGTGCTACAGGGGCTTCCCCGACCCCAGCCACTCCCCAAGCACCAGTTGCTTGGGGAGAAAGGGAGGTCTTTTTGTCCTTCCCCTGCTGGCCGACCTCCCGAACTTCAGGAAAGTCTCTGACCTCAGCCGATCCACAAGCACCGGTTGATTTGGAGGGTTGGGGAGAAGCTGAGAGGGCGCCCTCTCCTGACCGAGTTTAGATTTGGAGGGGAATACCCTGTCCCAGCCAATCCCCGCACTACACGAATTTGCGGGTGAAGGGAGTAACAGAGAGGGCGCCATCTGCTGTCCGGGTCCGCGAGCTACAGAGAAATTCCTTGCCCAAAACAATCCGCGCCCCTTTTCAATGGGGGGTGGTCCGGGAGGTGATTCAAGGGCGCAGTTTTTTGACCGAGCCCAGGAGCTCCAGGAGAATCCCGGAACCCAGGAAATCCCCAAGCACCAGTTGATGGGGGGGACGGGAGGAGATGCGATGCGCCCTCTGCTGGCCCACAAAAGCTCTGCAAGTCGGGCCACGTCCCGAGCCTATCCCCGCCATGCCCTTAATGACGTGTGGGTCGTGAAGATCTGCGACGGTGGCCTCTGCTGGCCGAGCCCAGGAGCTGCAGGAATGTCCCCTGCTGCAGCCGTTCCCCAGGCTCCGCTTATTAAATGAGAGGGGGGTAATCGGGAAGGGCTCCGAGGGCGTCCTCTGTGGGCCGAGTTCTCGAGCTGCTGGAGAATCCCCGAACCCAACCACTTCCCAAGCACCAGTTGATTGGGTGGAACGGGAGGAGCTGCGAGGGCCCTCCTCCTGGCCGCCCTCACGAGCTTCAGGAGAAAACCCGAACTCAGAGAATCACCAAGAACCAGGTGATTTGGAGGGCGGGAATAGCTGAGAGGTCTTCTTCAGCTGATCGAGTCCGAGAGCTGCAGGGGAATACAAGGACCCAGCCAAACCCTGCACTCCAATGATTTGGGGGCGACGGGAGAAACTGTGAGGGCGCCATCTGCTGTCTGGGTCCGTGAGTTCAGGGGAATCTCTTGCCCCAGGAAATATGCGCCCCACTGAAATTCGGGGTGAAGGGAACACCTGCCAGGGAGAACTCTGCTGGTCGAGCTAGCGAGCTGCCAGTGAATCCCGGACCCAAGCAAACCCAAAAGCACCGGGCTAGTGAGCTGCAGGGAAATCCCTGGCCAGAACAGATCCGTTCCAAACTGAGTTTGGGGGTGAAGGGAAGACCTGCCAGGGCGTCCTCTGCTGGCCGTGCTCGCACGCTGCCAGAGAATCCCTGACCCCAGCCAATCCACAAGCCCCAGGATATTGGGGGAAATGGGAGGAGCTGCGAGGTCGCCCTCTGCTGGCCTACCTAGCTAGCTGTAGGAGTATCTACAACACCAGCCAATCCCCAGGCACCAGTTGCTTGGGGGGAACTGGAGTAGCTTTTAGTGCGCCCCCTGTTAGCCGACGTCACGTACATCAGAAGAATACCAGACCTCAGCCGATCGGAAAGCTACAGTGGATTTCGAGGATTCGAGAGCATCTGAGAGGGCGCCCTCTGCTGACCGAGCCTAGGAGCTACAGGGGAATACCCGCTCCCAGGCAATTCGCGCACTAAACTAATTTGGGGGCGACGGGATGAACTTGGACGGCGCTGTCTGCAGGCCGGGTCCGCGAGCTGCAGAGAAAAACTTTGCCCTAACCAAACTGCGCCCCACTGAATGGGGGGATGGGCAGGGAGATTATGCGAGGGCGCCCTCTGTTGGTCGAGCCCTGGTACTGCAGGAGGGTCCCCGGCTCCAGCAGAACCCTACACTCCACTCAGTTGGCGAGAAAGGGCAAACGGACAGAGTTGCGAGGTCGTCCTCTGCTGGCCGAGCTCGCGAACTGCAGGAGAATGCCCAACCCCAGCAAATCCCCAAGCACTATTTGATTGGGGGGAAAGGGAGGAGCTAGGAGGCGCCCTCTGCCGGTCTAAAAAGAGCATTGCAAGGCGGGCCAGGTCCCCAGCCTATCCCCGCCCTGCACTGAATGGCGTGACGCCCGTGAAGAGCTGCGAACGCGCCCTTTGCAGGCCTAGCCCAGTAGCTGCAGGAATGTCCCCGGCTGCAGCCGATCCCCAGGCTCCGCTCATTTAAGGAGAGGGGGGTAATCGGGAAGAGCTGCGAGGGCGTCCTCTGCCGGCCGAGCTCGCGAGTTGCAGGAGAATCCCCGAACCCATCCACTTCCCAAGCACCAGTTGATTGGGTGGACAGGGAGGAGCTGCGAGGGCCCCCCTCCCTGCCAGCCTCGCGAGCTTCAGGAGAAATCCTGACCTGAGAGATTCTCCAAGCAGGTGATTTGGAGGGCGGGAGAAGCAGTTGGGTCATCTTCATCTGATCGAGTCCGAGAGCTGCAGGGGAATCCAAGGCCCCAGCCAATCCCTACACCATAGTGATTTGGGGGCGACTGGAGAAACTGCGAGGGCGTCATCTGCTGTCCAGGCCCGTGAGTTCAGGGAAATCTCTTGCCCCAACAAATATGTGTCCCACTGAATTTGGGGGTGATGGGAAGACGTGCCAGGCAGTCCTCTGTTGGCCGAGCTAGCGAGCTGCCGGTGAATCCCGGACCCCAGCCAACACCAAATCACCGGGCTATTGGGGAGAAATGGAGGAGCAGCTAGGGCGCCCCCTGCTGGCCGACATCTCGGGCTACAGGGGCTTCCCCGACCCCAAACACTCCCCAAGCAGCAGTACCTTGGGGAGAAAGGGAGGAGCTATTTGTGCGTCCCCTGCTGGTCGACCTCGCGAGCTTATGGAAAATATCTGACCTCAGCCGATCCCCAAGCTCTGGTTGATTTGGAGCGTTGGGGGAAGCTGAGAGGGTGCCCTCTGCTGACCGAGTCTAAGAGTTGCAGGGGACTACCCGGTCCCAGCCAATCCCCACACTACACCACTATGTGGGCGAATGGAGTAACAGAGGCGGCGCCATCTGCTGTCCGGGTCCGCGAGCTTCAGAGAAATCCCTTGCCCCAAACAATCCGCTCCCCATCTGAGTGGGGGGTGATCCGGGAGATGATTCAAGGGCACAGTTTGTTGACCGAGCCCAGGAGCTGCAGGACGTTCCCCGGCTCTAGCAGGTCCCTACGCTCCACTCAGTTAAGGAGATGGGGGAAACGGTATGACCTGCGAGGGCGTCCTCTGCTGGCCGAGCTCGCGAGCTGCAGGAGAATCCCGGACCCCAGGAAATCCCCAAACAAAAATTGATTGGCGGAAAAGGGTGGAGCTGCGAGGGCGCCCTCTACTGGCCCACACAGAGCACTGCAGGTGGGTCCACGGCTCCAGACAATCTCCGCACTGCACGTAATGCCAGGTGACCGTGAAAAGCTGCGAGAGCGCCCTCTGCTGGCCGAGGCCAGGAGCTACAGGAATGTCCCCGGTTGCAGCCGTTCCCCAGACTCCGCTCATTTAAGGAGAGGGGGGAATTCGGGAAGAGCTGCTAGGGCACCCTCTGCCGGCCGTGTTCGTGAGCTGCAGGAGAATCCCCGACCCCAACCACTTCCCAAGCACCAGTTGATTTGGTGGACTGGGAGGAGCGGCGAGGGTGCCCGTCCTGGCGGATCTCGCGAGCCTAAGGAGAAAACCCGACCTCAGAGAATCCCCAAGCACCAGGTGATTCGGAGGGCGGGAGTAGCTGAGGGGTCGTCTTCCGCTGATAGACTCCTAGAGCTGCAGGGGAATCCAAGGCCCCAGCCAATTCCTGCACTCCAGTGATTTGGGGGCGACGGGAGAAACGTCGAGGGCGCAATCTCCTGTGATGGCCCGTGAGCTGCAGGGAAATCCCTTGCCCCAAGAAATATGCGACCCACTGAATTTGGGGGTGAAAGGAAGACCTGCCAGAGAGTCCTCTGCTGACCGAGCTAGCCAGCTGCCCGTGAATCTCGGACCCCAGCCAACCCAATAGCACAGGGCTATTGTGGGGAAATGTTGGAGCAGCGAGGGCGCCCCCTGCTGTCCGACGCCTCGTTCTGCAGGGGCTTCTCCGACCCCAGCCTCTCCCGAAGCACCAGTAGCATGGGGAGAAAGGAAGGAGCTTTTTGTACGTGCCCTGCTGGCTGACCTCGCGAACTTCAGGAAACTCCCTGACCTCAGCCGATTCCCAAGCACGGGTTGATTTGGAGGGTTCGGGAGAAGCTGAGAGAGCGCTTATCTGCTCACCGAGTCTAAGAGTTACAGGGGAATATCCTATCCCAGCCAATCTCCGCACTACACTAATTTGCGATCGAAGGGAGTAACAGAGAGGTCGCTATCTGCAGGCTGGGTCCGCGAAATGCAGCGAAATCCCTTGAACAAAACAATCCGCGCCCCGTCTGAATGGGGGGTGGTCCGGGAGGTGATACAAGGGCGCCGCTTTTTGACCGAGCCCTGGAGCTTCTGGAGAATTCCGGACCCCAGCATATACCCAAGCACCAGTTAATTGGGGGAGAATGGGTGGAGCACCGAGGCGCCCTCTGTTGGCCCACAAAGTGTACTCCATGTCGGGCCATGTCCCCAGGCTATTCCCGCCCTGCACTGAATGGCGTGTGGGCCGTGAAGAGATGCGACGGCGCCCTCTGCTGGCCGAGCCCAGGAGCTGCAGGAATGCCCCGCCTGCAGCCGTTCCCCAGGCTCCGCTCATTTAAGGAGAGGGGGGGAATCGGGAAGAGCTGCGAGGGCGTCCTCTACCGGCCGAGCTCGCGAGCTGCATGAGAATCCCCGACCCCATCCATTTCCCAAGCACCAGTTGATTGGGGGGACCGGGAGGTGCTGCGAGGGCTCCCCTCCTGGCCGAGCTTCAGGAGAAAACCTGACCTCAGAGAATCCCCAAGCAGGTGATTTGGAGGCTGGGAGTAGCTGGGAGGTCGTCTTCAGCTGATCGAATCCGAGAGCTGCAGGGGAATCCAAGGCCCCAGCCAATCCCTGCACCGCAGTGATTTGCGGGCGACTGGAGAAACTGCGAGTGCGCCATCTGCTGTCCGGGCCCGTGAGGTCCAAGGAAATCCGTCAAACCGTATGACCTGCGAGGGCGTCCTCTGCTGGCCGAGCTAGCTAACTGCCGGTGAATCCCGGACCCCATCCACTTTCCAAGCACCAGTTGATTGGGTGGACCGGGAAGAGCTGCGAGGGTTCCCCTCCTGGCCGACCTTGCGAGCTTCAGGAGAAAACCTGAAGTCAGAGAATCCCCAAGCAGGTGATTTGGAGGGCTGGAGTAGCTGAGCGGTCGTCTTCAGCTAATCGAGAAGCATCGTGGCTCAGTGGAAAGAGCACAGGCTTTGGATTCAGAGGTCATGGGTTCACATCCAGGCTCCGCCAACTGTCAGCTGTGTGACTTTGGGCAAGTCACTTCACTTCTCTGGGCCTCAGTTACCTCATCTGTCAAATGGGTATGAAGACTGTGAGCCCCACATGGGACAACCTGATCACCTTGTATCCCCCCAGCGCTTAGAACAGTGCTTTGCACATAGTAAGCCCTTAACAAATACCATTATTATTATTATCGAGTCCGAGAGCTGCAGGGAATCCAAGGCCCCAGCCAATCCCTGCACCCCAGTGATTTGGGGGCGACTGGAGAAACTGCGAGGGCGCCCCTCTGCTGTCCAGGCCCGTGAGCTCAAGGGAAATCTCTTGTCCCAAGAAATATGCGCCCCACAGAATTTGGGGGTGCAGGGAAGACCTGCCAGCGAGTCCTCTGCTGGCCCAGCTAGCAAGCTGCCGGTGAATCCCGGACCCCAGCCAAGCCAAAAGCACCGGGCTATTGGGGGGAAATGGAGGAGCAACGAGGGCGCCCCCTGCTGGCCGACCTCTCGTGCTGCAGTGGCTTCCACGACCCCAAACACTCCCCAAGCAGCAGTAGCTTGGGAGAAAGGGAGGAGCTATTTCTGCGTCCCCTGGTGGCCGACCTCGCGAGATTCAGGAAAATATCTGACATCAGCCGATCCCCAAGCTCCGGTTGATTTGGAGTGTTCGGGAGAAGCTGAGTGGGCGCCCTCTGCTGACCGAATCAAAGAGTTGCAGGGGAATACCCTGTACCAGCCAATCCCCGCACTACACCAATTTGCCGGCGAAGGGAGTAACAGACAGGGTGCCATCTGCTGGCCTGGTCTACAAGCTACAGAGAAATCCCTTGCCTCAAACAATCAGCGCCCCGTCTGAATGGGGGGTGGTCCGGGAGGTGATTCAAGGACGCCGTTTGTTGACCGAGCCCAGGAGCTGCAGGTCGGTCCCCGACTCCAGCGGATCCCTATGCTCCACTCAGTTAAGGAGACGGTGGAAACGGTATGAACTGCGAAGGCGTCCTCTACTGGCCGAGCTCGCGAGCTGCAGGAGAATCTGAGACCCCAGGAAATTCCCAAGTACCAGTTGATTGAGGGTTAAGGGAGGAGCTGCGAGGCGCCCTCTGATGGCAAACAAAGAGCACTACAAGTCGGGCCACTTCCCCAACATATCCCTGTCCTACACTGAAAGGCAAGTGGGCCGTGAATTGCTGAGACGGCGCCCTCTGATGCCCGAGCCCAGGAGATAAAGGAATGTCCCCGGCTGCAGCCGTTTCCAAGGCTCCGCTCATTAAATGAGAGGGGGGTGATCGGGAAGAGCTGCGAGGGCGTCCTTTGTCGGCCTAGCTAGCGAGCTTTAGGAGAATCCCCGAACCCAACCACTTCCCAAGCTCCAGTTGATTGGGTGGACCAGGAGGAACTGCGAGGGCCCTCCTCCAGGCCGACCTCGCGAGCTTCAGGAGAAAACCCGAACTCAGAGAATCCCCAATCACCAGGTGGTTTGGAGGGCGGGAGTAGCTGAGAGGTCGTCTTCAGCTGATCGAGTCCGAGAGCTGCAGGGAAATCCAATGCCCCAGCAAATCCATGCACTCCAATGATTTGGGGGTGACGGGAGAAACTGCGAGGGCTCCATCTGCTGTCCGGGCCCGTGTTTTCAGGGAAATCCCTTGCCCCAACAAATATGTGCCCAACTGAATTTGGGGGTGAATTGAAGACCTCCCAGGGAGTCCTCCGATGGCCGAGCTAGCGAGCTAACGGAGAATCCCGGATCCCAGCCAACCGAAAAACCCCGGGCTATTGGTGGGAAATGGAGGAGCAGCGACGGCGCCGCCTGCTGGCCGACCTCTCGTGCTGCAGGGGCTTCCCCGACCCCAACCACTCCCCAAGCACCAGTATCTTGGGGAGAGAGGGAGGAGCTTTTTGTGCGTCCCCTGCTGGCCGACCTTGCGAGCTTCAGGAAAATCTCTGACCTCAGCCGATCCCCAAGCTCCGGTTGATTTGGAGTGTTCGGGAGAAGGTGAGAGGGCCCCCTCTGCTGACCGAGTCAAAGAGTTGCAGGGGAATACCCTGTCCCAGACGATCCCCGCACCATACCAATTTGCTGGCGAAGGGAGTAAGAGAGAGGGCGCCATCTGCTGGCCGGCTCCGCGAGCTGCAGAGAAATCCCTTGTCAGAAAACAATCAGCGCCCCGTCTGAACGTGGGTGGTCTGGGAGGGGATTCAAGGGCGCCGTTACTTTGCCGAGCCCAGGAGCTGCAGGACGGTCCCCGGTTCCAGCAGATCCCTACGCTCTACTCAGTTAAGGAGATGGTGGAAACGGTATGACCTGCGAGGGCGTCCTCTGCTGGCCGAGCTCGCGAGCTTCAGGGGAATCCCGGACCCCAGGAAATGCCCAAGCACCAGTTGGTTGGAGGGAAAGGGAGGAGCTTCGAGGGCGCCCTCTGCTGGCCCAAGCAGAGCACGACAGTTGGGACCAGGGCTCCTGAAAATCTCTGCACTCCACTGAATGACAGGTGACCGTGAAGAGCTGCGAGAGCACCCTCGGCTGGCCTAGTTCAGGAGCTGCAGGAATGTCCCCGGCTGCAGCCGTTCCCCATGGTCCGTTCATTTAAAGAGAGGGGTGGAATCGGGAAGAGCTGCGAGGGCGTCCTCTGCCGGCCGAGCTCGCGAGCTGCATGAGAATCCCCGACCCTATCCAATTCCCAAGCACCAGTTGAATGGGTGGACCGGGAGGAGATGCGATGGCTCCCCTCCTGGCCGACCTTGCGAGCTTCAGGAGAAAACCTGACCCCAGAGAATCCCCAAGCAGGTGATTTGGAGGGCGGAAGTAGCTGGGAGGTCGTCTTCAGCTGTATTTGTTGCCCTGCACTGTACTAAGCGCTTGGGAAGTACAAATTGGCAACACATAGAGACAGTCCCTACCCAACAGTAGGCTCACAGTCTAAAAGGGGGAGACAGAGAACAAAACCAAACATACCAACAAAATAAAATAAATAGGATAGATATGTACAAGTAAAATAAATTAATAAATAAATAGAGTAATAAATACGTACAACCATATATACATATATACAGGTGCTGTGGGGAAGGGAAGGGGGTAAGATGGGGGGATGGAGAGGGGGAGGGGGGATGGAGAG
This sequence comes from Tachyglossus aculeatus, assembly GCF_015852505.1. Classification (NCBI taxonomy): domain Eukaryota; kingdom Metazoa; phylum Chordata; class Mammalia; order Monotremata; family Tachyglossidae; genus Tachyglossus; species Tachyglossus aculeatus. The sequence goes on along the minus strand of NC_052084.1, from coordinate 22,978,204 downwards.
GGGGAAGCTCTTCACGGCCCACAGGCCATGCAGTGCAGGGCGGGCTTAGGCTGGGGACGTGGCCCGAATTGCAGTGTTCTTTGTGGGCCAGCAGAGGGTGCCTCGCATCTCCTCCCATTCCCCCCTTATTAACAGGTGCTTGGGGATTTCCTGGGGTCCGGGATTCTCCTGAAACTCCTGGGCTCTGTCAAAAAACGGCGCCCTTGAATAACCTCCCGGACCACCCCCCCATTCAGACGCTGCGTGGATTATTTGGGGCAAGGAATTTCTCTGCAGCTCGCGGACCCGGCCAGCATATCACGCCCTCTCTGCTACTCCCTTCGCCCTCAGATCAGTGTAGTGAGGGGATTGGCTGGGACAGCGTATTCCCCTGCATCTCTTAGACTCGGTCAGCAGATAAGCGCCCTCTCAAATATTCCCGAACTCTCCAAATCAAAGGGTGCTTGGGGATCGGCTGAGGTCAGAGATTTTCCTGAAGTTCGCGAGGTCGGCCAGCAGGGGAAGCACAAAGAGACCTCCCATTCTCCCTAAGCTACTGGTGCTTGGGGAGTGGCTGAGGTCGGGGAAGCGCCTGCAGCACGAGAAGTCGGCCAGAAGGGGGCGCCCTCGATGCTCCTCCATTTCCCCCAGTAGCCCGGTGCTTTTGGGTTGGCTGTGGTGTTGGATTCCCCGGCAGCTGGCTAGATCGGCCAGCAGAGGACTCGCTGGCATGTCTTCCCTTCACCCCCCAGTTTCAGTGGGGCGCATATTTCTTGTGGCAAGAGATTTCCCTGCAGCTCACGGTCCCGAACAGCAGAGGGCGCCCTCGCAGGTTCTACAGTCGCCCCCAAATCACTGGAATGCAGGAATTGGCTGGGGCCTTGGATTCCCCTGCAGCTCTCGCACTCAATCAGCTGAAGACGACCCCTCAGCTACTCCCGCCCTCCAAAACCCCTGGTGCTTGGGGATTCTCTGAGATCGGGTTTTCTCCTGAAGCTCGCGAGATCGGCCAGGACTGGCGGCCTCGCGGCTCCTCCCGGCCCACCCATTCAACTGATGCTTGGGAAGTGGTTGGGGTAGGGGATTGCCATGCAGCTCGCGAGCTCGGCCGACAGAGGACGCCCTCGCCGGTCTTCCCGATTACCCCCGTCGCCTTAAATGAGCGGAGCCTGGGGAACGGCTGCACCCGGGGACATTCCTGCAGCTCCTCGCCTCGGCCAGCATTGGGCGCTCTCGCAGCTCTTCACGGTCACCTGCCATTCAGTGGAGTGCGGAGATTTTCTGGAGCCGTGGGCCCACCTGCAGTGCTTCGTGTGGGCCAGCAAAGGGCGCCCTCGCAGTTCCTCCCTTTCCCGCCAATCAACTGGTGCTTGGGGATTTCCTGGGGTCCGGGATTCTCCTGCAGCTCGCGAGCTCGGTCAGAAGAGGACACCCTCGCAGGTCATACCGTTTCCACCGTCTCCTTAACTGAGTGGAGCGTATTGATCCGCTGGAGCCGGGGACCGACCTGCAGCTCCTGGGTTCGGTCAAAAATCGGCACCCTTGAATCACCTCCCGGACCACCCAGCATTCAGACGGGTCACGGATTCTTTGGGACAATGGATTCCTCTGTAGCTCGCGGACCCGGGCAGCAGTTGGCACCCTCTCTGTTACTCCCTTCGCTAGCAAATTGGTGTAGTACGGGGATTGGCTGGGACAGGGTATTCCCCTGCAACTCTTCGCCTCGGTCAGCAGAGGGCGCCCTCTCATCTTCTCCCGAACTCTCCGAATCAACTGGAGCTTGGGGATCGGCTGAGGTCAGATATTTTCCTGAGGTTTGCGAGGTCGGCCAGCAGGGGACGCACAAAAAGCTCCTCCCTTTCTCTCCAAGCTACTGGTGCTTGGGGAGTGGTTGGGGTTGGGGAAGCCCCTGCAGCTTGAGAGGTCGGCCAGCAGGGGGCGCCCTCGCTGATCCTCCATTTCCCCCCAATAGCCCGGGGCTTTTGGGTTGGCTGGGGTCCGGGATTCACCGGCAGCTCGCTAGTTAGGCCAGCAGAGGACTCCCTGGCAGGTCTTCCCTTCACCCCCAAATCAGTGGGGCGCATATTTGTTGGGGCAAGGGATTTCCCTGAACTCACGGGCCCGGACAGCAGATAGCACCCTCGCAGTTTCTCCCGTCGCCCCCATATCACTGCAGTGCAGGAATTGGCTGGGGCCTTGGATTTTCCTGCAGCTTTGGACTCGATCAGCTGAAGACAACCCTTCAGCTACTCCCGCTCTCCAAATCACCTGGTGCTTGGGGATTCTCTGAGGTCGGGTTTTTTCTTGAAGCTCGCGAGGTCGGCCAGGAGGGGAGCCCTCGCAGCTCCTCCCGGTCCACCCAATGCACTGGTTCTTGGGAAGTGGATGGGGTCGGGGATTCTCCTGCAGCTCGAGAGCTCGGCCGGCAGAGGACGCCCTCGCAACTCTTCCCGATTCCCCCCCCCCCTTTTGAATGAGCGGAGCCTGGGGAACGGCTGCAGCTAGGGCATTCCTGCAGCTCCTGGGCTCGGCCAGCAGAGGGCGCCGTCGAAGCACTTCATAGCCGACACGCCATTCAGGGCAGGGCGGGGATAGGCTGGGGACGTGGCCCGACATGCAGTACCCTTTGTGGGCCATCAGAGGGCGCCTCGCAGCTCCTTCCTTCCCCCACCAATCAACTGGTGCTTTAGTATATGCTGGGGTCCGGAATTCTCCAGGAGCTCCTGGGCTCGGTCATTAAACGGCGCCCTTGTATCACCTCCTGCACCACCCCCCATTCAGACGGGGCGCGGATTGTTTGGGGCAAGGTGTTTCTCTGCAGCTCGCGGAAACGGCCAGCAGATGGCGCCCTCTCTGCTACTCCCTTCGTCCGCAAATTAGTGTAGTGCGGGGATTGGCTGGGACGGGGTATTCCCCTGCAACTCTTAGACTCTGTCAGCAGATAAGCGCCCTCTCAGCTTCTCCCGAACCAAATCCGAACCAGGAGAATCCCGGACCCCAGGATATTCCCAAGCACCAGTTGACCGGGGAGGGAAAGTGAGGAGATGCGAGTTGCCCTCTGCTGGCCCACACAGAGTACTGCAATTCGGTCAGGTTTTCTCCTCAAGCTCGCGAGGTCGGCCGGTGCGGCGCCCTCGAATCTTCTCCCGGCCCACCCAATCAACTGGTGCTTGGGAAGTGGATGGGGTCGGGTATTCTCCAGCAGCTCGCGAGCTCGACCTGCACAGGACGCCCTCGCAGCTCTTCCCGAAACCCCCCCCCTCTCCTTAAATGAGCGGAGCCTGGGGAACCGCTGCAACCGGAGACATTCCTGCAGCTCCAGGGCTCGGCCAGCAGAGGGCGCCGTCGCAGCTCTTCACGGCCCACACGCCATTCAGTGCAGGGCGGGGTTAGGCTGGGGAGGTGGCCCGACTTGCCGTACTCTGTGTGGGCCATGAGAGGGCGCCTCGCATCTCCTCCCTTTCCCCCCCAATCAACTGGTGCTTGGGGTTATCCTGGCGTCCGGGATTCTCCTGAAGCTCCTAGGCTCGGTCAAAAAACGATGCCCTTGTATCACCTCCCGGACCACCGCTCATTCGGACGGGGCCCGGATTGTTTGGGGCAAGGGATTTCTCTGCAGCTCGCGGACCCGGCCAGCAGATGGCGCCCTCTCTGTTACTCCCTTCGCACGCAAATTCGTTAAGTGGGGGGATTGGCTGGGACAGGGTATTCCCCGGCAACTCTTAGACTCGGTCAGCACAGGGCGCCCGCTCAGCTTCTCCCGAATCCTCCAAATCAACCGCTGCTTGGGGATCGGCTGAGATCAGAGATTAGAGGAGCTCACCTCCCTCCTCTCAAGTGCTACTCCGGCCACCTGTGCTTCTGACCCCATTCCCGCTCATCTCATGAAATCTCTCGCTCCATCCCTTCTCCCCTCCTTAACTTCCATCTTCAACCGCTCACTCTCCACTGGTTCCTTCCCCTCTACCTTCAAACATGCCCATGTCTCTCCCATCCTAAAAAAACCCTCTCTTGACCCCACCTCACCTTCTAGTTATCGCCCCATATCCCTCCTACCATTCCTTTCCAAACTCCTTGAACAAGTTGTCTACACGCGCTGCCTAGAATTCCTCAACAACAACTCTCTCCTCGATCCCCTCCAGTCTGGCTTCCGTCCCCTTCATTCCACGGAAACTGCCCTCTCAAAGGTCACCAATGACCTCCTGCTTGCCAAATCCAACGGCTCATATTCTGTCCTAATCCTCCTCGACCTCTCAGCCGCCTTTGACACTGTGGACCACCCCCTTCTCCTCAACACACTATCTGACCTTGGCTTCACAGACTCCGTCCTCTCCTGGTTCTCCTCTTATCTCTCCGGTCGTTCTTTCTCAGTCTCTTTTGCAGGCTCCTCCTCCCCCTCCCATCCTCTTACTGTGGGGGTTCCCCAAGGTTCAGTGCTTGGTCCCCTTCTGTTCTCAATCTACACTCACTCCCTTGGTGACCTCATTCGCTCCCACGGCTTCAACTATCATCTCTACGCTGATGACACCCAGATCTACATCTCTGCCCTTGCTCTCTCCCCCTCCCTCCAGGCTCGCCTCTCTTCCTGCCTTCAGGACATGTCCATCTGGATGTCTGCCCGCCACCTAAAGCTCAACATGTCGAAGACTGAACTACTTGTCTTCCCTCCCAAACCTTGTCCTCTCCCTGACTTTCCCATCTCTGTTGACGGCACTACCATCCTTCCCGTCTCACAAGCCCGCAACCTTGCTGTCATTCTCGACTCCGATCTCTCATTCACCCCTCACATCCAAGCCGTCACCAAAACCTGCCGGTCTCAGCTCCGCAACATTGCCAAGATCCGCCCTTTCCTCTCCATCCATACCGCTACCCTTCTCATTCAAGCTCTCAACCTATCCCGTCTGGACTACTGCACCAGCCTTCTCTCTGATCTCCCATCCTCGTGTCTCTCTCCACTTCAATCCATACTTCATGCTGCTGCCCGGATTATCTTTGTCCAGAAAGGCTCTGGACGTATTACTCCCTTCCACAAAAATCTCCAGTGGCTACCAGTGAATCTGCGCATCAGGCAGAAACTCCTCACCCTGGGCTTCAAGGCTCTCCATCACCTCGCCCCCTCCTACCTCACCTCCCTTCTCTCCTTCTACAGCCCAGCCCGCATCCTCCGCTCCTCCGCCGCTAATCTCCTCACCGTACCTCGTTCTCGCCTGTCCCGCCATCGACCCCGGGCCCACGTCATCCTCCGGGCCTGGAATGCCCTCCCTCTGCCCATCCGCCAAGCTAGCTCTCTTCCTCCCTTCAAGGCCCTGCTGAGAGCTCACCTCCTCCAGGAGGCCTTCCCAGACTGAGCCCCTCCCTTCCTCTCCCCCTCGTCCCCCTCTCCATCCCCCCATCTTACCTCCTTCCTTTCCCCACAGCACCTGTATATATGTATATATGTTTGTACATATTTATTACTCTATTTATTTATTTATTTATTTATTTTACTTGTACATATCTATCCTATTTATTTTATTTTGTTAGTATGTTTGGTTTTGTTCTCTGTCTCCCCCTTATAGACTGTGAGCCCACTGTTGGGTAGGGACTGTCTCTATATGTTGCCAATTTGTACTTCCCAAGCGCTTAGTACAGTGCTCTGCACATAGTAAGCGCTCAATAAATACGATTGATGATGATGATGATGATCAGAAATTTTCCTGAAGTTCGCCAGGTCGTCCAGCAGGGGAAGCACGAAAAGGTCCTCCCTCTCTTTCCAATCTACTGGTGGCAGAGGAGTGGCTTGGGTCGGATAAGCCCCTGCAGCACGAGAGGTCGTCCAGCAGGGGGCGCCCTCGCTGCTCCTCCATTTGCCCCCAATATCCCGGTGCTTTTCGGTTGGCTGGGGTCCGGGTTTCACCGGCAGCGGGCTACCTCGGCCAGCAGAGGTCTCGCTGGCAGGTCTTCCCTTCACCCCCAAATTCAGTGGGGCGCATATTTCTTGGGACAAGAGATTTCGCGGCAGCTCACGGGCCCGGACTGCAGATGGCGACCTCGCAGTTTCTCCAGTCGCCCCCAAATCACTAGGGTGCAGGGATTGGCTGGGGCCTTGGATTCCCCTGCAGCTCTCGGTCTCGATCAGCTGAAGACGACCTCTCAACTACTCCCGCCCTCCAAATCACCTGCTTGGGGATTCCCTGTGTTCAGGTTTTTTTCCTGAAGCTCACAAGGTCGGCCAGGAGGGGAGCCCTCGCAGTTCCTCCCGTTCCACCCAATCCACTGGTGCTTGGGAAGTGGATGGGGTCGGGGATTCCACCGCAGCTCGCGAGCTCGGCCGGCAGAGGACGCCCTCGCAGCGCTTCCCGATTCCCCCCTCTCCTTAAATGAGCGGAACCTGGGGAACGGCTGCAGCCGGGGCATTCCTGCAGCCCCTGGGCTCGGCCAGAAGAGGGCGCCGTCGCAGCTTTGACGGCCCACACGCCATTCAGTGCAAGGCGGGGATAGGCTGGGGACGTGGCCCCATATGCAGTACCCTTTGTGGGCCAGCAGAGGGCGCCTCTCCTCTCCTCTCTTTTCCCCCCAATCAACTGGTGCTTGGGTATATGCTGGGGTCCGGAATTCTCCAGAAGCTCCTGGGCTCCGTCAAAAAAACAATCACCTCCCGGAACAACCCCCATTCAGACGGGGCCCGGATTGTTTGGGGCAAGGGATTTCCCTGCAGCTCGCGGACCAGGTCAGCAGATTACGCCCTCTCTGTTACTCCCTTCGCCGCAAATTGGTGTAGGGCGGGGATTGGCTGGGACAGGGTATTCCCCTGCAACTTTTAGACACAGTCAGCAGATAAGCGACCTCTCAGCTTCTCCCGAACCCTCCAAATCAACCGGACCTTGGGGATCGGCTGAGGTCAGAGATTTTCCTGAAGTTCGCGAGGTCGGCCAGCAGGGGAAGCACAAAGAGACCTCCCATTCTCCCTAAGCTACTGGTGCTGGGGGAGAGGCTTAGGTTGGGGAAGACCCTGCAGCACGAGAGGTCTCCCAGTAGGGGGCGCCCTCGATGCTCCTCCATTTCCCACCATTAGCCCGGTGCTTTTGGGTTGGCTGGGGTCTGCAATTCACTGGCAGCTGGCTAGCTCGGCCAGCAGAGGACTCTCTGGCATGTCTTCCCTTCACCCCCAAATTCAGTGGGGCGCATATTTCTAGTGGCAAGAGATTTCCCTGCAGCTCACGGGCCCGGACAGCAGATGGCGCCCTCGCAGTTTCTCCAATCGCCCCCAAATCACTGGAATGCAGATATTGGCTGGGGCCTTGGATCCCCCTGTAGCTCTCGGACTCGATCAGCTGAAGACGACCCCTGAGCTACTCCCGCCCTCCAAAACCCTTGGTGCTTGGGGATTCTCTGAGTTCAGGTTTTCTCCTGAAGCTCTCAAGGTCGGCCAGGAGGGGAACCCTGGCAGCTCCTCCCGGTCCACCAATCATCTGTTGCTTGGGAAGTGGATGGGGACGAGGATTCTCCTGCAGCTCGCGAGCTCGGCCGGAAGAGGACGCCTTCGCCGCCCTTACCGATCACCCCCTTCACCTGAAATGATCTGAGCCTGGGGAACGGCTGCAGCCGGGGACATTCCTGCAGCTCCTGGCCTCGGACAGCAGAGGGAGCTCTCGCAGCTCTTCACGGTCACCTGCCTTTCAGTGGAGTTTGGAGATTTCCTGGAGCCGTGGGCCCACCTGCAGTGTTCTGTGTGGGCCAGCAGAGGGCGCACTCGCAGCTCCTCCCTTTCCCGCCAATCAACTGGTGCTTGGGGATTTTCTGGGGTCCGGGATTCTCCTGCAGCTCGCGAGCTCGGCCAGCAGAGGACGCCCTCGCAGGTCATACCGTTTCCACCGTCTCCTTACCTGAGTGGAGCGTATTGATCTGCTGGACCCGGGGACCGTCCTCCAGCACCTGGGCTCGGTCAAAAAACGACGCCCTTGAATCACCTCCCGGACCACCTCCCATTCAGACGGTGCGAGGATTATTTGGGGCAAGGGATTTCTCTGCAGCTCGCGGACCCGACCAGCAGATCTCGCCCTCTCTGTTACTCCCTTCTCCGCAAATTAGTGTAGTGCGGGGATTGGCTGGGACAGGGCATTTCCATGCAACTCTTAGTCTCGGTCAGCAGAAGGCCCCCTCCCAGCTTCTCCCGAACACAACAAATGAACCGTACCTTGGAGATCGGCTGAAGTCAGAGATTTTCCTGAAGGTCGTGCGAGAGGTCGGCCAGCGGGGGACGCACAAAAAACTCCTCCCTTTCTCCCCAAGCTACTGGCGCTTGGGGAGTGGTTGGGGTCGGGGAAGCTCATGCAGCAAGAGAGGTCGGCCAGCAGGGGGCGCCCTCGCTGCTCCTCCATTTCCCCCCAGTAGCCCGGTGCTTTTGATTTGGCTGGGGTCCGGGATTCACCAACAGCATGCTAGTTCGGCCAGCAGAGGACTCCCTGGCAGGTTTTCCTTTCACCCCAAAATTCAGTGGGGCGCATATCTGTTGGGGCAAGGGATTTCCCTGAACTCACCGGTCCGGACAGCAGATAGCACCCTCGCAGTTTCTCCCGTCGCCCCCAAATCACTGGAGTGCAGGGATTGGATGGGGCCTTGGATTCCCCTGCAGCTCTCAGACTCGATCAGCTGAAGAAGACCTGTCAACTACTCCAGTCCTCCAAATCACCTGCTTGGGGATTATCTGAGTTCAGGTTTTCTCCTGAAGCTCGCTTGGTCGGCCAGGAGGGGAGCCCTCGCAGCTCCCCCCGGTCCACCCAATCCACTGGTGCTTGGGAAGTGGATGGGGTCGGGGATTCCCCTGCAGCTCGCGAGCTCAGGCGGCAGAGGACGCCCTCGCAGCTCTTCTCGATTCCCCCCCGTCTCCTTAAATGAGCAGAGCCTTGGGAACTGCAGCCGGGGCATTCCTGCAGCTCCTGGGCTCTGCCAGCATTGGGCGCTCTCGCAGCTCTTCACGGACCACACGCCATTCAGGGCAGGGCGGGGATAGACTGGGGACGTGGCCCGAAATGCAGTGCCCTTTGTGGGCCAGCAGAGGGTGCCTCGCTGCTCCTCCATTTCCCCCCCAATCAACTGGTGCTTGGGTATATGCTGGGGTCCGGAATTCTCCAGAAGCTCCTGGGCTCTGTCAAAAAACGGCGCCCTCGTATCTGCTCCCGGACCACCCCCCCATTCAGACGGGGCGCGGATTGTTTGGGGCAAGAGATTTATTTGCAGCTTGCGGACCAGGCCAGCAGATGACGCCCTCTCTGCTACTCCCATCGCCCTCAAATCAGTGTAGTGAGGGGATTGGCTGGGACAGCGTATTCCCCTGCAACTCTTAGACTCGGTCAGCAGATAAGCACCCTCTCAGCTTCTCCCGAAACCTCGAAATCATCCGGTGCTTGGGGATCGGCTGAGGTCAGAGATTTTTCTGAAGTTCGCAAGGTCGGCCAGCAGGGGAAGCACAAAGAGACCTCCCATTCTCCCTAAGCTACTGGTGCTTGGGGAGTGGCTGAGGTCGGGCAAGCGCCTGCAGCACGAGAGAGTCGGCCAACAGGGGGCGCCCTCGCTGCTCCTCCATTTCCCACCAATAGCCCGGTGTTTTTGGGTTGGCTGTGGTGTTGGATTCCCCGGCAGCTGGCTAGATCTGCCAGCAGAGGACTCGCTGGCATGTCTTCCCTTCACCCCCAAATTCAGTGGGGCGCATATTTCTTGTGGCAAGAGATTTCCCTGAAGCTCACGGGCCCGGGAAACAGATGGCGCCCTCACAGTTTCTCCAGTCGCCCCCAAATCACTGGAAGGCAGGTATTGGCTGGGGCCTTGGATTCCCCTGCAGCTCTCGGACTCGATCAGCTGAAGGCGACCCCTCAGCTATTACCGCCCTCCCAAACCCCTGATGCTTGGGGATTCTCTGAGTTCAGGTTTTCTCCTGAAGCTCGCAAGGTCGGCCAGAGGGGAGCCCTCGCAGCTCCTCCCGGTCCACCCAATCAACTGGTACGTGGGAAGTGGATGGAGTCGGGGATTATTCTGCAGCTCGCGAGCTCGGCCGGCAGAGGACGCCGACGCCGCTCTTCTCGATTACCCCAGTCACCTTGAATGGGCTGATCCTGGGGAACGGCTGCAGCCGGGGACATTCCTGCAGCTCCTGACCTCGGAAAGCAGTTGGCGCTCTCTCAGTTCTTCATGGTCACCTGCCATTCAGTGGTGTGTGGAGATTTTCTGGAGCCATGGGCCCACCTTCAGTGCTCTGTGTGGGCCAGCAGAGGGCGCCCTCGCAGCTCCTCCCTTTCCCGCCAATATACTGGTGCTTGGGGATTTCCTGGGGTCCGGGATTCTCCTGCAGCTCGCGAGCTCGGCCAGCAGAGGACGCCCTCGCAGGTCATACCGTTTCCACCGTCTCCTTAACTGAGTGGAGCGGAGGGATCTGCTGGAGCCGGGGACCTTCCTGCAGCTCCTGTGCTCGGTCAACCAACGGCGCCCTTGAGTCACCTCCCGGTCCACCCCACATTCAGACGGGGCGCTGATTATTTGGGGGTAGGGATTACTCAGCAGCTCGCTGACCCGGCCAGCAGATGGCGCCCTCTCTGTTCCTCCCTTCGCCAGCAAATTGGTGCAATGTGGGGATTGGCTGGGACAGGGTATTCCTCTTCAACTCTTTGCCTCGGTCTGCAGAGTGCGCCCTCTCAGCTTCTCCCGAACACTCCAAATCAACTGGAGCTTGGGGATCGGCTGAGGTCAGACATTTTCCTGAAGCTCGCGAGGTCGGCTAGCAGGGGATGCACAAAAAGCTCCTCCCTTTCTCACCAAGCTACTGGTGCTTGGGGAGTTGTTGGGGTCGGGGAAGCCCCTGCAGCACGAAAGGTCGGCCAGCAGGGGGCGCCCTCGCTGCTCCTCCATTTCCCCCCCAATAGCTCGGTGCCTTTGGGTTGACTGGGGTCTGGGATTCACCGGCAGCTCGCTAGCTCGGCCAGCAAAAGACTCCCTGGCAGGTCTTCTCTTCAACCCCAAATTCAGTGAGGCGCATATTTCTTGGGACAAGGGATTTACCTGAACTCACGGGGCTGGAGAGCAGATGGCGCCTTCGCAGTTTCTCCTGTCGCTCCCAAATCATTGAAGTGCAGGCATTGGCTGGGGCCTTGGATTCCCCTTCACCTCTCGGAATCGATCAGCTGAAGACGACCTCTAAGCTACTCCCGCCCTCCACATCACCTGCCTGGGGATTCTCTGAGGTCGGGGTTTCTCCTGAAGCTCGCGAGGTCGGCCAGGAGGGGCGCCCTCGAATCTTCTCCCGGCCCACCCGGTCAACTGGTGCTTGGGAAGTGGATGGGGTAGGGTATTCTCCAGCAGTTCGCGAGCTCGGCCTGCAGAGGACGCCATCGCAGCTCTTCCCGATTCCCCCCCTCGCCTTAAATGAGCGGAGCCTGAGGAACTGTTGCAGCAGGGGACATTCCTGCAGCTCCTGGGCTCGGCCAGCAGAGGGCGCCGTCACAGCTCTTCACGGCCCACACGCCTTTCAGTGCAGGGCGGGGATAGGCTGGGGACGTGGCCCGAATTGCAGTACTCTGTTTGGGCCAGCAGATGGCAACTCCGATCTCCTCCCTTTCCCCGCCCCCCCGCCTCAGTCAACTGGTGCTTAGTGATATCTTGGCGTCCGGGATTCTCCTGAAGCTCCTGGGCTCGGTCAAAAAACGGCGCCCTTGTATCACCTCCCGGACCAACCCCGATTCATACGGGGCCCGGAATATTTGGGGCAAGGGATTTCTCTGCAGCTCGCGGACCCGGCCAGCGGATGGCTCCCTCTCTGTTACTCCCTTCGCCCGCAAATTCGTTTAGTGTGGCGATTGACTGGGACAGGGTATTCCCCTGCAAATCTTAGACTCGGTCAGCAGAGAAGAGCCCTCTCAGCTTCTCCTGAACCGTCCAAATCAACCGGTGCATGGGGATCGGCTGAGGTCTGAGATTTTCCTGAAGTTCGCGAGATCGGCCAGCAGGGGAAGCACAAAATTTCCTCCATTTCACCCCAAGCCACTGGTGCTTGGGGAGTGGCTGAGGTCGGGGAAGACCCTGCAGTACGAGGGGTCGGCCAGCAGGGGGCGCCCTCGCTGCTCCTCCATTTCCCCCCAATAGCCCGGTGCTTTTGGGTTGGCTGGGGTCCGGGATTCACCAACAGCACGCTAGATCGACCAGCAGAGGTCTCTCTGGCGGGTCTTCCCTTCACCCCCAAATTCAGTGGGGCGTATATTTCTTGGGGCAAGGGATTTTCCTGCAGCTCACGGTCCCGGACAGCAGATGGCGCCCTCGCAGTTTCTACCGTCGCCCCCAAATCACTGCAGTGCAGGAATTGGCTGGGGCTTTGCATTCCCCTGCAACTCTCGGACTCGATCAGCTGAAGACGACCCCTCAGCTACTCCCGCCCTCCAAATCCCCTGGTGCTTGGGGATTCTCTGAGGTCGGGTTTTCTCCTGAAGCTCGCGAGATCGGCCAGGACTGGCGGCCCCGCGACTCCTCCCTGTCCACCCATTCAACTGGTGTTTGGGAAGTGGTTGGGGTCGGGGATTCTCCTGCAGCTCGCGAGCTCGACCGGCAGAGGACGCCCTCGCAGCTCTTCCCGATACACCCCCCCCCCTTACATGAGCGGAGCCTGGGGAACCGCTGCAGCCGGGGACATTCCTGCAGCTCCTGGGCTCGGCCAGCAGAGAGCGCCGTCGCAGCTTTTCACGGCCCACACGCCATTCAGTGCAGGGCGGGGATAGGCTGAGGACGTGGCCCGAATTGCCGTACTCATTGTGGGCCAGCAGAGGGAGCCTCGCATCTCTTCCCTTTCCCCCCCCAATCAACTGGTGCTTGGGGATATCCTGGTATCCGGGATTCTCCTGAAGCTCCTAGGCTCGGTCAAAAAACGATGCCCTTGTATCAACTCCCGGACCACCCCCCATTCAGACGGGGCCCGGATTGTTTGGGGCAAGGGATTTCTCTGCAGCTCGCGGACCCGGCCAGCAGATGACGCCCTCTCTGTTACTCCCTTCGCCCGCAAATTCGTTAAGTGGGGGGATTGGCTGGGACAGGGTATTCCCCTGCAACTCATAGACTCGGTCAGCATAGGGCGTCCTCTCAGCTTCTCCCCCAACACTCCAAATCAACCGGAGCTTGGGGATCGGCTGAGGTCAGAGATTTTCCTGAAGTTCGCGAGGTCGGCCAGCAGGGGAAGCACAGAGAGACCTCCCATTCTCCCTAAACTACTGGTGCTTAGGGAGAGGCTTAGGTTGGGGAAGCCCCTGCAGCACGAGAGGACGCCCAGTAGGGGGCGACCTCGATGCTCCTCCATTTCCCACCAATGTCCCAGTGCTTTTGTGATGGCTGGGGTCTGCAATTCACTGGCAGCTGGCTAGCTCGGCCAGCATAGAACTCTCTGGCATGTCTTCCCTTCACCCCCAAATTTAGTGGGGCGCATATTACTTGTGGTAAGAGATTTCCCTGCAGCTCACGGGTCCGGACAGCAGATGGCGCCCTCGCAGTTTCTCCAATCGCCCCCAAATCACTGGAATGCAGATATTGGCTGGGGACTTGGATTCCCCTGCAGCTCTCGGACTCGATCAGCTGAAGACGACCCCTGAGCTGCTCCCGCCCTCCCAAACCCCTGGTGCTTGGGGATTCTCTGAATTCAGGTTTTCTCCTGAAGCTCTCAAGGTCGGCCAGGAGGGGAACCCTCGCAGCTCTTCCCGGTCCACTCAAGCAACTGTTGCTTGGGAAGTGGATGGGGTCGGGGATTCTCCTGCAGCTCGCGAGCTCGGCCGGAAGAGGACGCCTTCGCCGCTCTTACCGATTACCCCCTTCACCTTAAATGATCTGAGCTTGGGGAACGGCAGCAGCCGGGGACATTCCTGCAGCTCCTGGCCTCAGACAGCAGAGGGAGCTCTCGCAGCTCTTCACGATCACCTGCCATTCAGTGGAGTGTGGAGATTTTCTGGAACCGTGGGCCCACCTGCAGTGCTCACTGTGGGCCAGCAGGGGGCGCCCTCGCAGCTCCTCCCTTTCCCGCTAATCAACTGGTGCTTGAGGATTTTCTGGGGTCCGGGATTCTCCTGCAGCTCGCGAGCTCGGCCAGCAGAGGACGCCCTCGCAGGTCATACCGTTTCCACCTTCTCCTTACCTGAGTGGAGCGTTTTGATCTGCTAGAATCCGGGACCGTCCTGCAGCACTTGGGCTCGGTCAATAAACGGCGCCCTTGAATCACCTCCCGGACCACCCCACATTCAGACGGTGCGAGGATTATTTGGGGCAAGGGATTTCTCTGCAGCTCGCGGACCCGACCAGCAGATCTCGCCCTCTCTGTTACTCCCTTCGCCGCAAATTGGTGTAGTGCGGGGATTGGCTGGGACAGGGTATTCCCATGCAACTCTTAGACTCGTTCAGCATAAGGCCCCCTCTCAGCTTCTCCCGAACACTCCAAATCAACCGGACCTTGGAGATCAGCTGAAGTCAGAGATTATCCTAAAGGTCGCGCTCGAGGCCCGCCACCAGGGGACGAACAAATATCTCCTCCCTTTCTCCAGTGTGACCAGGGCCGTCAGCCAGAGGGGTACCTGGGCCGGGAGACAGTGAGACTATGGCTCCTCACCCTGGGCTTCAAGGCTCTCCATCACCTCGCCCCCTCCTACCTCACCTCCTTTCTCTCCTTCTACAGCCCAGCACGCACCCTCCGCTCCTCCGCCGCAAATCTCCTCACCGTACCTCGTTCTCGCCTGTCCCGCCATCGACTCCCGGCCCACGTCATCCCCCGGGCCTGGAATGCCCTCCCTCTGCCCATCGGCCATGCTAGCTCTCTTCCTCCCTTCAAGGCCCTGCTGAGAGCTCACCTCCTCCAGGAGGCCTTGCCAGACTGAGCCCCTTACTTCCTCTCCCCCTCGTCCCCCTCTCCATCCCCCCATCTTACCTCCTTCCATTCCCCACAGCACATGTATATATGTATATATGTTTGTACATATTTATTACTCTATTTATTTTTTATTTATTTTACTTGTACGTATCTAGTCTATTTATTTTATTTTGTTAGTGTGTTTGGTTTTGTTCTCTGTCTCCCCCTTTTAGACTGTGAGCCCACTGTTGGGAAGGGACTGTCTCTATATGTTGCCAATTTGTACTTCCCAAGCGCTTAGTACAGTGCTCTGAACATAGTAAGCCCTCAATAAATACGATAGATGATGATGATGATGGCTGAGAAGCCGAGGGGCACCAGGGCCGAGAGACGGGGTGTGACCAGGTCATAGAGGCAGAGGACGGCCTGGGCCAGGCCTTAGAGGGGGACCAAGGCAGGGAGTCAGACGGGGACCAGGGCAGGGAGATACAGGGTTACCTTGGCCAGGAGGCAGAGGGGGACTAAGGCCGAGGCCGACATGGGGACCAGTGCCGGGAGGTTGAGGGAACCCACGTCACGGACGCAGGGATGGACCAGGGCCTGGAGGTAATAATAATAATAATAATGATAATAATAATAATAATAATAATAATGATGGCATTTAGTAAGCGCTTC
The DNA here is from genome assembly GCF_015852505.1 of Tachyglossus aculeatus. Classification (NCBI taxonomy): domain Eukaryota; kingdom Metazoa; phylum Chordata; class Mammalia; order Monotremata; family Tachyglossidae; genus Tachyglossus; species Tachyglossus aculeatus. The sequence goes on along the minus strand of NC_052084.1, from coordinate 22,962,711 downwards.
CTATGTGCAAAGCACTGTTCTAAGCGCTAGGGGGTTACAAGGTGATCAGGTTGCCCCCCGCGGGGCTCACAGTCTTCATCCCCATTTTACAGATGGAACTGAGGCCCAGAGAAGTGAAGTGACTTGTCCAAGGTCACACAGCTGACGAGCGCTGGAGTCGGGATTTGAACGCCTGACCTCCGACTCCAAAGCCCGGGCTCTTGCCACTGAACCACACTGCTTCTCCAAAATGTACTATACCATACTGTAATATACGATATACTATCCCACTTCCAAGCGCTTAGCACAGTGCCCTACACACTGTAAGCGGTCAATCAAAAATACGATTGAATGAATGAATGAATTAACAATATAGCCACCAAAGCTATATCTTCAGTCCTAGAGAGCACAACGCTAGCGCAGTCGAAGCCTGGGTGGGAGGGGGGAGAAGAGAGGGAGCTCTGCGCATGCGTGTGCGGAGGCGGGCGGGGAGGAGAAGCGTTGCGCATGCGCATTGGGAACCTCTCCGATGGGAGGAGGGTGGCCCCGCCCCGGAGGGCGCGGCGCATGCGCGGTCGGAGCCCGGGCCCGGGTAGAAGGGACCCCCGCCCTGCAGAGCGAAGCGCAAGCGCGGTCAGAGCCCGGGCGGGAAGGGAAAGGCGACCCGCCCGGGAGAGCGTGGCGCATGCGCTGTCGGAGCCCGGGCCCGGGGAGAAGGGAGCCCCCGCCCTGGAGAGCATAACGCATGCGCAGTCGGAGCCCGGGCGGGTAGGGAAAGACTGGGGGCATGCGGCGCATGCGCAGTCGGACCGCGCCCGCGCTCACTACGTACGAAGCTTACTATGTTGCCAAGTTGTAATAATAAGAATAATGATGGCATTTATTAAGCGTTTACTATGTGCAAAACACTGTAATAAGCGCTGGGGAATTTACAAGGTGATCAGGTTGTCCCAAGTCGGGCTCACGGTCTTAATCCCCATTTTACAGAGGAGGTAACTGAGGCCCAGAGAAGTGAAGTGACTTGCCCAAGGTTGCACAGGTGATAAGCGGTGGAGTGGAATTCGAACCCCTGACGTAAAAGGAGACCAGGGTCTGGACACATAAACAGGCCAGGTCCGGGAAGCAGAAGGGGACCGGGACCTAGAGGCAGAGGGGGACCAGTGCCAGGAAGCAGATGGGTACCTAGGATGGGAGACAGGGATACCAGGGCCAAAGGGCAGAGGGGGACAAAGGTCAAGAAGCAGGCTGGGAACCATGGCAGGGAGGCAGAGGGGGACAAGTGCCGGAAGGCAGGAGGGATCAGGGCCAGGAAGTAGAGGGAGACCTGGGTCAGGAGACAGAGGGACCTGGGCTGGGAGGTAGAGAGGACCCAGGGCCGGGACGGAGGGAGACCCAAGGCTTGGAGGTAGAAGGCAACCCGGGCTGGGAGGCAGAGATGGACGGTGGAAGGCGGAGACCAGGGCCAGGAGGCAGAGGGGTATTTGAGCCAGGAGAGAGGGGGACCGGGTTAGGGGACAGAGGGTTTCCTGGGAAGTGATACAGGGGGACCAGAGCCGGGAGGCCAAGGGGGACCGGGGCTGGTAGATGGGGGCCGGGGCATGGAAGCTGAAGCGGATTTCTTACTGGAGGCGGTGGGGTACTCTTACCCGGAGGCAGAGGGGGACCAGAGCTGGGAGGCCTTGGGGACCAGGGTACGGAGACAGAGGGGGCCGAGGGCCTGGAGGCAGCGGGGGATCAGGGCCAGGAGGCAGAGGGCTGGGTCCCCGGGCCGGTAGACTGGCGACCAGGGCCGAGAGGCAAAGGGGGACCAGGGCCGAGAAGCGGTGTGACAAGTTCAGGGAGGGAGAGGGAGACCAGGGCTGGTAGGCAGTGCGAGAAGGGCGGGCAGTCAGAGGGGGACCTGGGCCGGGGGAGAGTGGGACTATGGCTGAGAAGCCGAGGGGCACCAAGGCCGAGAGACGGGGCTGTGAACAGGTCATAGGGGCAGAGGCCGGCCTGGGCCAGGACTTTGAGGGGGACCAAGGCAGGGAGCCAGATGGGGACCAGGGTCGGGAGGTAGAGGGGTACCTGGGCCTGGAGGCAGAAGGGGACTAAGCCCGAGAGGCGGTGGGGGATCAGGACAGGGAGGCAGAGGGGGACCATGGCCTGGAGGCAGACGGCAGTACCAAGGCAGGGAAGCAGAGGGGCTCCAGGTCCAGGAGACAGGGGTACCTTGGCCAGGAGACAGGGGGACCCGGGAAAGGAGGCAGAGGGGTCCCAGGGCTGGATGGCAGAGGGGGATCTGCTCTGGGTGACAGGGGGACCAGGGCAGGGAAGCAGAGGTGTACCTGGGCCGGGAAATGGCGACCAGGGCCAGGGGAATAGGGGGACCTGGACCGAGAGGCAAAGTGGTACATGGGCCGGAAGACATGGGGACCAGTGCCGGGAAGTTAAGGGAACCCACGTCCAGGACGCAGGGATGGACCAGGGAGTGGAGGTGATAATAATAGCAATAATAATGATAATAAGAAAAATAATAATAATAATGGCATTTAGTAAGCGCTTACTATGTGCAAAGCACTGTTCTAAGCAGTGGGGGCTTCCAATAATGGCATTTAGTAAGCGCTTACTATGTGCAAAGCACTGTTCTAAGCAGTGGGGGCTTCCAAGGTGATCAGGTTGCCCCCCGTGGGGCTCACAGTCTTCATCTCCATTTTACAGATGGAACTGAGGCCCAGAGAAGTGAAGTGACTTGCCCAAGGTCACACAGCTGACAAGCGCTGGAGTCGGGATTTGAACGCCTGACCTCTGACTCCAAAGCCCGGGCTCTTGCCGCTGAACCACACAGCTTCTCTATAATCTACTATGCCATACTGTAATATACGATATACTATCCCATTCCCAAGCGCTAAGCACAGTGCCCTACACACTGTAAGCGCTCAATCAAAAATACGATCGAATGAATGAATAAATGAACGATATAGCCCCCAAAGCTATATCTTCAGTTCCAGAGAGCGCGACGCATGCGCAGTCGAAGCCCGGGTGGGAGGGGGGAGAAGCGAGGGAGCTCTGCGCATGCGCTGGCGGAGCCCGGCGGGGAGGAGAGGGGTTGCGCATGCGCATTGGGAGCCTCTCCGAGGGGAGGAGGGTGTCCCCGCCCCGGAGAGCGCGGCGCATGCGCGGTCGGAGGCCGGGCCAGAAGAAGAGACCCCATTCCCCCCCCCCCCCGCTCTGGAGAGCGTAGCGCATGCGCGGTCAGAGCCCGGGCGGGAAGGGAGAGGGGGCCCCCGCGGGAGAGCGCGGCGCATGCGCCGTCGGAGCCCGGGCCCGGGGAGAGGGGAGCCCCCGCCCTGGAGAGCGGAACGCATGCGCAGTCGGAGCCCGGGCGAGTGGGGAAAAACTGGGGGCATGCGGCGCATGCGCAGTCGGACCGCGCCCGCGCTCACTATGTACGAAGCTTACTATGTTGCCAAGTTGTAATAATAAGAATAATGATGGCATTTATTAAGCGCTTACTGTGTGCAAAGCACTGTACTAAGCGCTGGGGAATTTACAAGGTGATCAGGTTGTCCCAAGTGGGGCTCACGGTCTTAATCCCCATTTTACAGAGGAGGTAACTGAGGCCCAGAGAAGTGAAGTGACTTGCCCAAGGTCACACAGGTGACAAGCGGTGGAGAGGGATTCGAACCCCTGACGTCAAAGGAGACCAGGGCCTGGACACATAAAGGGGCCAGGTCCGGGAGGCAGAAGGGGACCGGGGCCTAGAGGCAGAGGGGGACCGGTGCCAGGAAGCAGATGGGTACCTGGGCTGGGAGACAGGGATACCAGGGCCAAAGGGCAGAGGGGGACAAAGGCCAAGAGGCAGGCTGGGGACCAGGGCAGGGAGGCAGAGGGGGACAAGGGCTGGAAGGCAGGAGGGATCAGGGCCAAGAAGTAGAGGGTTACTTGGGCCGGGAGACAGGGGGACCTGGGCTGGGAGGTAGAGAGGACCCAGGGCCGGGACGGAGGGAGACCCAAGGCTTGGAGGTAGAAGGCAACCCGGGCTGGGAGGCAGAGATGGACGGTGGCAGGCGGGGACCAGGGCCAGGAGGCAGAGGGGTACTTGGGCCGGGAGAGAGGGGGACCAGGGTCAGGAGGCCGAGGGGGACCGGGGCCAGGGGACAGAGGGCTTCCTGGGAAGGGATACAGGGGGACCAGAGCCGGGAGGCCAAGGGGTACCGGGGCTGGTAGATGGGGGCCGGGGCATGGAAGCTGAAGCGGATTTCTTACTGGAGGCGGTGGGGTACCTTGGGCGGAGGCAGAGGGGGACCAGAGCTGAGAGGCCTTGGGGACCAGGGCAGGGAGGCAGAGGGGGCCGAGGGCCTGGAGGCAGCGGGGGATCAGGGCCAGGAGGCAGAGGGTTGGGTCCCCGGGCCGGTAGACTGGGGACCAGGGCCGAGGGGGGCAGAGGGGTACCAGGGCCGAGAGGCAAAGGGGGACCAGGGTCGAGAAGCGGTGTGACAAGTTCAGGGAGGGAGAGCGCGGCCAGGACCGGGAGAAAGAGGGAGACCAGGGCTGGTAGGCAGTGCGACCAGGGCCGGCAGTCAGAGGGGTACCTGGGCCGGGAGACAGTGGGACTATGGCTGAGAAGCCGAGGGGCACCAGGGCCGAGAGACGGGGCGTGACCAGGTCATAGAGGCAGAGGCCGGCCTGGGCCAGGACTTTGAGGGGGCCCAAGGCAGGGAGCCAGACGGGGACCAGTGTCGGGAGGTAGAGGGGTACCTGGGCCTGGAGGCAACAGGGGACTAAGCTCGACAGGCGGTGGGGGATCAGGACAGGGAGGCAGAGGGGGACCATGGCCTGGAGGTAGACGGCAGTACCAAGGAAGGGAAGCAGAGGGGCTCCAGGTCCAGGAGACAGGGGGACCCGGGCCAGGAGACAGGGGGACCCGGGCAAGGAGGCAGAGGGGTCCCAGGGCTGGATGGCAGAGGGGGATCTGCGCTGGGTGACAGGGGGACCAGGGCAGGGAAGCAGAGGTGTACCTGGGCCGGGAAATGGGGACCAGGGCCAGGGGAATAGGGGGACCTGGACCGAGAGGCAAAGTGGTACATGGGCCGGAAGACATGGGGACCAGTGCCGGGATGTTGAGGGAACCTACGTCCAGGACGCAGGGATGGACCAGGGCCTGGAGGTGATAATAATAGCAATAATAATGATAATAATAAAAATAATAATAATAATGGCATTTAGTAAGCGCTTACTATGTGCAAAGCACTGTTCTAAGCGCTGGGGGGTTACAAGGTGATCAGGTTGCCCCCCGCGGGGCTCACAGTCTTCATCCCCATTTTACAGATGGAACTGAGGCCCAGAGAAGTGAAGTGACTTGCCCAAGGTCACACAGCTGACAAGCGCTGGAGTCGGGATTTGAACGCCTGACCTCTGACTCCAAAGCCCGGGCTCTTGCCACTGAACCACACAGCTTCTCTATAATGTACTATGCCATACTGTAATATACGGATATACTATCCCATTCCCAAGCGCTTAGCACAGTGCCCTACACACTGTAAGCGCTCAATCAAAAATACGATTGAATGAATGAATGAATGAACGATATAGCCCCCAAAGCTATATCTTCAGTTCCGAGAGAGCGCGACGCATGCGCAGTCGAAGCCCGGGTGGGAGGGGGGAGAAGCGAGGGAGCTCTGCGCATGCGCTTGCGGAGCCCGGCGGGGAGCAGAGGCGCTTGCGCATGCGCATTGGGAGCCTCTCCGAGGGGAGGAGGGTGTCCCCGCCCCGGAGGGCGCGGCGCATGCGCGGTCGGAGCCCGGGCCCGGGGAGAAGGGACCCCCCCGCTCTGGAGAGCGTAGCGCATGCGCGGTCAGAGCCCGGGCGGGAAGGGAGAGGGGAGCCCCTGCGGGAGAGCGCGGCGCATGCGCCGTCGGAACCCGGCCCGGGGAGAGGGGAGCCCCCGCCCTGGAGAGCGGAACGCATGCGCAGTCGGAGCCCGGGCGAGTGGGGAAAAACTGGGGGCATGCTGCGCATGCGCAGTCGGACCGCGCCCGCGCTCACTATGTACGAAGCTTACTATGTTGCCAAGTTGTAATAATAAGAATAATGATGGCATTTATTAAGCGCTTACTGTGTGCAAAGCAGTGTACTAAGCGCTGGGGAATTTACAAGGTGATCAGGTTGTCCCAAGTGGGGCTCACGGTCTTAATCCCCATTTTACAGAGGAGGTAACTGAGGCCCAGAGAAGTGAAGTGACTTGCCCAAGGTCACACAGGTGACAAGCGGTGGAGAGGGATTCGAACCCCTGACGTAAAAGGAGACCAGGGCCTGGACACATAAAGGGGCCAGGTCCGGGAGGCAGAAGGGGACCGGGGCCTAGAGGCAGAGGGGGACCGGTGCCAGGAAGCAGATGGGTACCTGGGCTGGGAGACAGGGATACCACGGCCAAAGGGCAGAGGGGGACAAAGGCCAAGAGACAGGCTGGGGACCAGGGCAGGGAGGTAGAGGGGGACAAGCGCTGGAAGGCAGGAGAGATCAGGGCGAAGAAGTAGAGGGTTCCTTGCGGCGGGAGACAGGGGTACCTGGGCTGGGAGGTAGAGAGGACCCAGGGCCGGGACGGAGGGAGACCCAAGGCCTGGAGGTAGAAGGCGACCCGGGCTGGGAGGCAGAGGTGGACGGTGGCAGGCGGGGACCAGGGCCAGGAGGCAGAGGGTTACTTGGGCCGGGAGAGAGGGGGACCAGTGCCAGGGGACAGAGGGGTTCCTGGGAAGGGATACTGGGCGAACAGAGCCGGGAGGCCAAGGTTTACCTGGGCTGGTAGATGGGGGCCAGGGTATGGAAGCTGAAGGGATTTCTTCCAGGAGGCAGTGTGGTCACTTGGCCGGAGGCAAAGGGGGACCAGAACAGAGAGGCCTTGGGGACCAGGGCAGGGAGGCAGATGGGGCCGAGGGCCTGGAGGCAGCGGGGGACCAGGGCCAGGAGTCAGAGGGGTACCCGGTCCGTTAGACGGGGGACCAGGGCCGGGAGGCAGAGGGTAGCCGGGGCCGGGAGGCAAAGGTGGACCAGGGCCGAGCAGCGGTGTGACAAGTTCAGGGAGGCAGAGAGCGGCCAGGACCGGGAGAAAGCTGGGGACCAGGGCTGGTAGACAGTGCGACCAGGGCCGGCAGTCAGAGGGGTACCTGGGCCGGGAGACAGTGGGACTATGGCTGAGAAGCCGAGGGGAACCAGGGCCGAGAGACGGGGCGTGACCAGGTCATAGAGGCAGTGGCCGGCCTGGGCCAGGACTTTGAGGGGGACCAAGGCAGAGAGCCAGACGGGGACCAGGGCCCGGAGGTAGAGGGGTACTTGGGCCGGGAGGCAGAGGGGGACTAAGGCCGAGAGGCGGTGGGGGATCAGGACAGGGAGGCAGAGGGGGACCAGGGCCTGGAGGCAGACGGCACTACCAAGGCAGGGAAGCAGAGGGCACCAGGTTCAGGACCGGGAGACAGGGGGACCCGGGCAGGGAGGCAGAGCGGTCCCAGGGCAGGATGGCAGAGGGGTGTCTGGGCTGGGTGACAGGGGGGCCAGGGCAGGGAAGCAGAGGTGTACCTGGGCCGGGAAATGGGGACCAGTGCCAGGGGAATAGGGGGACCCGGACCGAGAGGCAAAGTGGTACCTGGGCCGGAAGACAGGGGGACCAGTGCCGGGAGGTTGAGGGAACCCAGTTCAGGCCGCAGAGATGGACCAGAGCATGGTGGTAATAATAATAATAATAATAATAATAATAATAATAATAGTAATAATATTAATAATAATAATGGCATTTATTAAGCGCTTACTATGTGCAAAGCACTGTTCTAAGCTCTTGGGTGTTACAAGGTGATCAGGGCCGGGAGGCACAGGGGGACTAAGGCCGAGAGGCGGTCGGGGGTCAGGACAGGGAGGCAGAGCGGGACCAGGGCCTGGAGGCAGACGGCAGTACCAATGCAGTGAAGCAGAGGGTGACCAGATCCAGGAGATAGCTATACCTGGGCCGGAATACAGGGAGACCCGGGCAGGGAGGCAGAGGGGTCCCAGGGTTAGATGGCAGAGGCGTATCTGGGCTGGGTGACAGGGGAACCAGGGCAGGGAAGCCGAGGTGTACCTGGGCCGGGAGATGGGGGCCAGGGCCAGGGGAATAGGGGGACCCGTACCAAGAGGCGAAGTGGTACCTGGGCCGGAGGACAGGGGTGCCAGTGCCGGGAGGTTGAGGGAACCCAAGTCCAGGACGCAGGGATGGACCAGGGCCTGGAGGTAATACTACTACTACTACTACTAATAATAATAATAATAATGGCATTTGTTAAGCGTTTACTATGTGCACAGCACTATTCTAACTGCTGGGGGATTCCAAGGTGATCAGTTTGCCCCCCGCGTTGCTCACAGTCTTCATCCCCATTTTACAGGTGGAGCTGTGGCCCAAAGAAGAACAGTGCTTTGCACATAGTAAGAGCTTGATAAATGCCATAAAAAAGTGTCTTGCCCAAGGTCACACAGCTGGCAAGCGGTGGATGCGGGATTTGAACGACTGACCTCTGACTCCAAAGCCCGGTCTCTTGCTACTGAAAGACACTGCTTCTCTATACTGTACTATACTACACACTGTAAGTGCTCAATAGTACAGTACGCTACACACTGTAAGCGCTCAATAAAGAAATACGATTGAATGAATCAATGAACGATATAGTCCCGAAAACTATATCTTCAGCCCTAGAGAGCGCAGAGCTTACGCAGTCGAAGCACGGGTGGGGGGAGGAGAAGGGAGGGAGTTCTGCGCATGCGCGTGCGGAGCCAGCGGGGGAGGAGAAGCGGAGCGCATGCGTATTTGGAGCCTCGGCGAGGGGAGGAAGGGGCCGCGCCCCGGAGAGGCCGGAGCATGGGCAATCGGAGTACGCCACGGCGCGGGGGGAGGAGGGAGGCCCGTCCTGGATAGCGCGGCGCATGCGCGGTCTGAGTCCTCGGGGAAGGGAAAGGGGTCCCGCCAGGGAGAGCGAGGCGCATGCGCAGTCAGAGCCCGTGCGGGGGAGAAAAAGTGGGCCCGCCCGGGAGAGCGCGGCGCATGCGCCGTCGGAGCCCGGGCCGGGGGAGAAGGGAGCCCCTGCCCTGGAGAGCGTAGGGCATGCGCAGTCGGAGCCTGAAGCTACTTCTGCGGCTCACGAGGTCGGCCAGCAGGGGGCGCCCTCGCAACTCTTCCCGTTCCACCCTATCTACTGGTGCTTGGGGAGTGGTTAGGGTGGGGACACTCCAGCAGCTCGCGAGTTGGCCAGCATAGGACGACCTCGCAGCTCTTCCCGTATCCCCTCTCGTTGCTCCCCGGGGTTTCGGGGGCAACTCTCGGGTTCTTACCCTCTCCGGGTCTTCGGACGTCTCCGGACGCGGGTAGCGCGTTCACACCAGGAAGAGACAGCCAGAGGTCCAAAGCGTGGTTGCCGTTTATTTGCTATCAGCGATTACATAGTTAATAAAGAGAGAGAGAACGAGAGAGCGAGAGAGAAAGGGAGGGAGAGAGAGCACCTGTGTACCCCACCTTGTCCTGTTCGTCTCTTATACCCCCCGTTGCCCGGGGGCAGGGTTTTCTCAGGCCATGTAGCACACTCACTCGCCACCCTCCAGCCACTAGCCTAGCAACAGCTCTGTCCATCACGAAGCGTTTGCTCTGGCTCGCCCCCAGCCACCCGTTGCCAACCATCGCTGGCTGCGGATATGGCCTTGAGGTTGCCTCCGAGCCTCGCAGGTGCAAGCTTGTTTTTCTTGCCCTGGTTCCTTTATCTCCTGCTGTTGAGTCTGTTTGGCTTTGAGCTGTTGGGTACGGTTTGTGTGCACATCCTCCCTGTCTCAGCGCTTTCCCACGCTCCCCACGCCCTCTCTCCTTCAAAGAGTGGATCGTGGGAATCGGCTGGAACTGGGGATATTCCTGCAGCTCCTGGGCTCGGCCAGCAGAGGTCGCCCTCGCAGGTCCTCACGGCCCACACGCCATTCAGTGGAGTGCGGGGATTGGCTGGGGCCGTGGCCCGACCTGCAGTGCTCTGTGTGGGTCAACAGAGGGCGCCCTCGGAGTTCCTCCCATTCCCCACAATCAAATGCTTCTTGAGGATTGGCTGGAGTCGGGGATTATCCTGAAGCTCGAGGTAGGCCAGGAGGAGGCGCCCTCGAAGCCCTCCCGTTCCCTCCAATTAACTGAGGCTTGGGGATTTGCTGGGGTCGGCGATTTTCCTGCAGTTCACGAGCTCGGCCAGCAGATGACGGCCTTGCTGCTCTTACCGTTTCCCCCCCTTTCCTCAACTGAGTGGAGCGGTTGGATCTGCTGGAGCCGGGGACCGTCCTGCAGCTCCTGGGATCGGCCAATAGACGGCGCCCTCGCATCACCTCCCGGGCAACACCCCATTCACTGGGGCGCGTATTAGTTGTGGCAAGGGATTTCTCTGCTGATCGCGCTCCCGGCCAGCTGATGGCGCCCTCGAGGGTAATCCCGTCGCCTCCAAATTAGTGTAGTCCGGAGATTGGAGGGGACCGGGTATTTCCCTGCAGCTCTTAGACTCGGTCAGCAGAGTTCGCCCTCTCAGCTTTTCCCGACCGCCGCAAATCAACCGGTGCTTGAGAAGCGGCTGGGTTTGGGGATTCCCCTGAAGTTCGCAAAGTCGGCCAGCAGGGCGCGCATTAAAACCTCCTCCCGTTCCACCTAAGCAACTGGTGCTTGGGGATTGTCTTTGGTCGAGGATGCTCCTGCAGCTCGCGAGCTCTGCCAGCAGAGGACTCCCTCGCAGCTCTTCAGGTTCCCCCCCCCTTAAATGAGTGGGGAGTGGGGATCGGCTGGACCCGGGGACATTCTTGCAGCTCCTGGGCTCGGCCACAAGAGGGCGCACTCGCAGCTCTTCGTGGCCAACACGATATTCAGTGGAGTGCTGGGATTGGCCGGGGCCGTGGCCCGACATGCAGTGCTCTGTGTGGCCCAGCAGAGGGCGCCCTCGCTGCTCCTCCAGTTCCCGCCAATCACCTGGTGCTTGGGAATGGGCTGGGGTAGAGGATTCCTCTGCAGCTCGCGAACTCGTCCAGGAGAGGACGCCCTCGAAACTCTTACCATTCCCCCCCCCTCCTCGACTGAGTGGAGCGTAGGGATCTGCTGGAGCCAGGGACCGCCCTGAAGCTCCTCGGTTCGGACAACAGAGGGCGCCCTCGCATCACCTCCCGGCCCACACACTATTTCGTGGGGCACGGATTGGTTGGGGCAAGTGATTTGTCTGCAGCTCGCGGGCCTGGCCAGCAGATGGCGCACTCGCAGTTAATCCCCTCGCCCCCAAATTAGTGTACTGCGTGGATTGGCTAGGACCGGATATGCCGCTGCAGGTATTAGACTCGGTCAGCAGAGGGCGCCCACTCTGGTTCTCCCGAACCCTCCAAATCAACCGGTGCTTGGGGAGCAGCTGAGTTTGGAGATTGCACTGACGTTAGCGAGTTCGGCCAGCAGGGGGCTTCCTATAAGCTCCTCCCGTTCAACCAAAGCACCAGGACCTTGGGGATTGGCTGGGTTGGGGGATACTCCTGTAGCTCGCGAGTTCGGCCAGCAGGGTCGCCCTCGCAGCTCCTCCCTTTCCCCCCCAATAAACATGTGGGGAAATGTTGGAGCCGCGGAAATTCCTGCAGCTCCTGGACTTGGCCAGCAGAGGGCACCCTCGCAGCTCCACACGGCCCACACGTCATTCAGTGGAGTGCGGGGATTGGCTGCGGCCGTGGCCCGACCTGCAGTGCTCTGTGTGGGCCAGCAGAGGGCGCCCTCGCAGCTCCTCCCGTTCTCCGGAATCAACCGGGGCTTGTGAATTGGCTGGGGTCTGGGATTCTCCTGAAGCTCGCGAGCTCGTTCAGCAGAGTACGCCCTCGCAACTGTTGAGGTCCCCCCCACCCCTCCTTAAATGAGTGGAGAGTAGGGACCTGCTGGAGCCAGGGACCGTCCAGCAGCTCCTGGGCTCGGACAAAAGAGGGCGCCCGCGCATCACCTCACGTCCCACTCCCAATTCCGTGGGGCGCAGATTGGTTGGGGCAAGGGATTTCTCTGCAGCTCGCGGGCCCGGCCAGCAGATGGCACCCTAGCAGTTAATCCCGTCGCCCCCATATTAGTGTAGTGCGGGGATTGGCTGGGACCGGGTATTCCCCTGCAGCTCATAGAATCCATCAGCAGAGGACGTTCTCTCAGCTTCACACGTCCCCTCCAAATCAACTGGTCCTTGGGAATTGGCTGGGGTTGGGGATACTCCTGCAGCTCGCGAGGTTGGCCTGCAGTGGGCGCTCTCGCAGCTCCTCCCGTTCCACCGTATCTACTGGTGTTTGGGGAGTGGTTAGGGTGGTGACTCTACAGCAGCTCGAGAGCTTGGCCAACAGAGGACGCCCTCGTAGCTCTTCCCGTATCCCCCCCTCCTTAAATAAGTGGATCGTGGGGATCGTCTGGAGCTGGGGATATTCCTGCAGCTCCTGGGCTCGGCCAGCTGATGGCGCCCTCGCCGGTAATCCCGTCGCCCCCAAATTAGTGTAGTCCGGGGATTGGAGGGGACCGGGTATTTCCCTGCAGCTCTTAGACTCGGTCAGCAGAGTTCGCCCTCTCAGCTTTTCCCGACCTCTGCAAATGAACCGGTGCTTGTGAATCGGCTGAGTTTGGGGATTCCCCTGAAGTTCGCAAAGTCAGCCAGCAGGGGGCTCACTAGAACCTCCTCCCGTTCCACATAAGCACCTGGTGCTTGGGGATTGTCGTTGGTCGGGGATACTCCTGCAGCACGCGAGGTCGGCCAGCAGGGGAAGCCCTCACATGTCTTACGGTTTCCACCCTCTCCTCAACTGAGTGGAGCCTAGGGATCTGCTGGAGCCGGAGACCGTCCTGCAGCTCCTGGGCTCAGCCAACGTAGGGTGCCCGCGCATCACCTCCCGGCCGACCCCTCATTCAGTGGGGCGCGGATTGGTTGGGGCAACGGATTTCTCGGCAGCTCCCGCCCCCGGCTAGCGAATGTCGCCCACACAGTGAATCTGTCGACCCCAAATTAGTGTCGTGAGGGGACCGGGTATTCCCCTTCAGCTCTTAGACTCGGTCAGCAGAGGGCGCCTTCTCACCTTCTCGCTACCCCTTCAAATCAAACGGTGCTCGGGGACGGATGAGGATGCGGTTTTTCCTGAAGTTCCAGATGTCGGCCCGCTGGGGGCGCATTAAAATCTCCTCCCGTTTCCCCCAAGCAACTGGTGCTTGGGGATTGCCTGGGGTCGGGGATACACCTGCAGCTCCCGAGGTCGGCCAGCAGGGGGCGCCCTCGCAGCTCCACCCTTTCACTTTCAATAAATTGGGGCTTGTGAATTGGCTGGGGTCAGGGATTCTAGGGCAGCTGGCGAGCTCGGCCAGGAGAGGACTCTCTCGCAGCTCTTCCCGTTTCCCCCCTCTCCTTAAATGAGTGGAGAGTGTCGATCGCCTAGAGCCCGGGACATTCTTGCAGCTCTTGGGCTCGGCCAGCAGAGGGCACCCTCGCAGCTCCTCACGGCCAATACGATATTCAGTGGAGTGCGGGGATTGGCTGGGGCCGTGGCCCGACATGCAGTGCTCTGTGTGGGTCAGCAGAGGGCGCCCTCGCTGCTCCTCCCGTTCCCCCCAATCAACTGGTGCTTGGGAATCGGCTGGGGTCGAGGATTCCCCTGCAGCTCGTGAACTCGGCCAGCAGAGGACGCCCTCGCAGCTCTTACCATTTCCCCCCTCTACTAAACTGAGTGGAGCGTAGGGATCTGCTGGAGCCAGGGACCGTCCTGCAGCTCCGCGGTTCGGACAACAGAGGGCGCCCTCGCATCACCTCCCATCCGACACCCCATTTCGTGGTGCACGGAGTGAATGGGGCAAGGGATTTATCTGCAGCTCGCGGACCCGGCCAGCAGATGGAGCCCTCGCAGTTCATCCTGTCGCCCCCAAATTAGTGTAGTGCGGGGATTGGCTAGGACCGGGTATGCCCCTGCAGGTCTTAGATTCGGTCAGCAGAGGGCGCCTTCTCTGGTTCTCCCGAACCCTCCAAATCAACCGGTGCTTGGGGAGCAGACGAGGTTGGGGATTCCAATGACGTTAGCGAGTTCGGACAGCAGGGGGTGCACTAAAAGCTCGTCCCGTTCCCCCAAAGAACCAGGTCCTTGGGGATTGGCTGGGGTAGGGGATACTCCTGCAGCTCGCGAGTTCGGCCACCAGGGTCGCCCTCGCAGCTCCTCCCTTTCCCCCCAATAAACTGGGGCTTGTGTATTGGCTGGGGTCTGGGATTCCCCTGAAGTTCGGGAGCTCGTTCAGCAGAGGATGCCCTCGTAACTTTTCCCGGTACCGGCCATTAGAGACCGTCAGAGGACGTGCTCGCAGCTCTTCCCATATCGCGCTCCACTTTGCATGAGAGAAGCGTGGGGATTGGCTCGATGCACGGACCCTCCGGCAGCTCCTGGGATCGGTCAGCAGAGAGCGCACTCGCTGGACCTCTCTCCCACACATTCAGTGGATTGTGGGGATTGGCTGTGTCCGTGGCCCGACAAGCAGTGCTCTGTGTGGGCCAGCAGAGGGCGCCCTCGCAGCTCCTCACTTTCCCCCCAATCAACTGGTGCTTGGGGATTTCCTGGGTTCCAGGATTCTCCTGCAGCGCGCTAGCTCGGCCAGCAGAGGACGCCCTCGCAGGTCATACCGTTTCCACCGTCTCCTTAACTGAGTGGAGCGTATTGATCTGCTGGAGCCAGGGACCGTCCTTCAGCACCTTTGATCGGTCAATAAACGGCGCCTTTGAATCACCTCCCGGACCAACCAGCATTCAGACGGGGCGCGGATTGTTTGGGACAACGGATTTCTCTGTAGCTCGCGGACCCGGGCAGCAGTTGGCACCCTCTCTGTTACTCCCTTCGCTAGGAAATTGGTATAGTACGGGGATTGGCTGGGACAGGGTATTCCCCTGCAACTCTTTGACACGGTCAGCAGAGGGCGTCCTCTCAGCTTCTCACGAACCCTCCAAATCAACCGGAGCTTGGGGATCGGCTGAGGTCAGATATTTTCCTGAAGTTCACGAGGTCGGCCAGCAGGGGACGCAGAAAAAGCTCCTCCCTTTCTCCCCAAGCTACTGGTGCTTGGGGAGTGGTTGGGGTCGGGGAAGCCCCAGCAGCATGAGAGGTCGGCCAGCACGGGGCGCCCTCGCTGATCCTCCATTTCCCCCCAGTAACCCGTGGCTTTTGGATTGGCTGGGGTCCGCGATTCACCGGCAGCTCGCTAGCTCGGCCAGCAGAGGACTCCCTGGCAGGTCTTCCCTACACCCCAAATTCAGTGGGGCGCATATCTGTTGGGGCAAGGTATTTCCCTGAACTCACGTGTCCGGACAGCAGATACCACCCTCGCAGGTTCTCCCGTCGCCCCCAAATCACTGGAGTGCAGGGATTGGATGGGGCCTTGGATTCCCCTGCAGCACTCGGACTCGATCAGCTGAAGAAGACCTCTCAGCTACTTGAGTCCTCCAAATCACCTGCTTGGTTATTCTCTGAGTTCAGGTTTTCGCCTGAAGCTCGCTAGGTCGGCCAGGAGGGGAGCCCTCGCAGCTCCTCCCGGTCCACCCAATCAACTGGTCCTTGGGAAGTGGATGGGGTCGGGGATTCTCCTGCAACTCGTGAGCTCGGCCGGCAGAGGACGCCCTCGCAGTTCTTCTCGATTCCCCCAGTCTCTTTAAATGAGCGGAGCCTGGGGAACGGCTGCAGCCGGGGCAGTCCTGCAGCTCCTGGGCTCGGCCAGCAAAGCGCGCAGTCGCAGCGCTTCACAGCCCACACGCCATTCAGGGCAGGGCGGGGATAGGCTGGGGACGTGGACCGATATGCAGTACCCTTTGTGGGCCAGGAGAGGGCGCCTCGCAGCTCCTCCCTTTCCCCACCCAATCAACTGGTGCTTGGGTATATGCTGGGGTCCGGAATTCTCCATGAGATCCTGGGCTCGGTCAAAAACCGACGCCCTTGTAACACCTCCCGGACCACCCCCCATTCAGACGGTGCGCGGATTGTTTGGGGCAAGGGATTTATTTGCAGCTCGCGGACCCGGCCAGCAGATGGCGACCTCTCTGTTACTCCGTTCGCCCGCAAATTACTGTAGTGCAGGAATTGGCTGGGACAGGATATTCCCCTGCAACTCTTAGACTCGGTCAGTAGATAAGCGCCCTCTCAGATTCTCCCTAACCCTCCAAATCAACCGGTGCTTGGGGATCGGCTGAGGTCAGAGATTTTCCTGAAGTTCCCGAGTTCGGCCAGCAGGGGAAGCACAAAGAGACCTCCCATTCTCCCTAAGGAACGGGTGCTTGGGGAGTGGCTGAGGTCGGGGAAGCCCCTGCAGCACGAGAGGTCGGCCAGCAGGGGGCGCCCTCGCTGCTCCTCCATTTCCCGCCAATAACCCGGTGCTTTTGGGTTGACTTGGGTCCGGTATTCACCGGCAGCTGGCTAGTTCGGCCAGCAGAGGACTCGCTGGCAGGCCTTCCGTTCACCCCCAAATTCAGTGGGGCGCATATTTATGGTGGCAAGAGATTTCCCTGCAGGTCACGGGCCCGGAGAGCAGATGGCACCCTCTCAGCTTCTCCAGTCGCCCCCAAATCACTGGAATGCAGGTATTGGCTGGGGCCTTGGATTCCCCTTCAGGTCTCGGACTCGGTCTGCTGAAGACGACCCCTCAGCTACTCCCGCCTTCCAAGACCCCTGGTGCTTGGGGATTTTCTGAGATCGGGTTTTCCCCTGAAGCTCGCGAGATCGGCCAGGACTGGTGGACTCGCGGCTCTTCCCGTCCACCCCTTCTAGTATTGCTTGGGAAGTGGTTTGGGTCGGTGATTCTCCTGTAGATCGCGAGAGTGGCCGGCAGAGGACGCCCTCGCCGCTCTTCCCGATTTCCCCCGTCACCTTAAATGAGCGGATCCTGGGGAACGGCTGCAGTAGAGGACATTCCTGCAGCTCCTGACCTCGGACAGCAGTTGGCGCTCTCGCAGGTCTTCACGGTCACCTGCCATTCAGTAGAGTGCGGAGATTTTCTAGAGCCGTGGGTCCACATTCAGTGCTCGGTGTGGGCCAGCAGAGGGCGCCCTCGCAGCTCCTCCCTTTCCCGCCAATCAACTGGTGCTTGGGGAATTCTTGGGGTCCGGGATTCTCCTGCAGCTCGCGAGCTCGGCCAGTAGAGGACGCCCTCGCCGGTCATACCGTTTCCACCGTCTCCTTAACTGAGTGGAGCGGAGGGATCTGCTGGAGCCGGGGACCGTCCTGCAGCTTCTGGGCTCGGTCAACCAACGGTGACCTCGTGTCAACTCCCGGTCCACCCCAGATTCAGACGCGGCGCTGATTGTTTGGGGCAAGGGATTTCTCTGCAGCTCGCTGACCCGGCCAGCAGATGGCGCCCTCTCTGTTCCTCCCTTCGCCAGCAAATTGGTGTAGTGTGGGGATTGGCTGGGGCAGGGTATTCCCCTGAAACTCTTTGACTCGGTCAGCTGAGGGCGCTCTCTCAGCGTCTCCCGAACACTCCAAATCAACCGGAGCTTGGGGATCGGCTGAGGTCAGAGATTTTCCTGAAGCTCGCGAGGTAGGCCTGCAGGGGATGCACAAAAACTCCTCACTTTCTCACCAAGCTACTGGTGCTTGGGGAGTGGTTGGGGTCGGGGAACCCCCTGCAGCATGAGAGGTCGGTCAGCAGGGGGCGACGTCGCTGCTCCTTCATTTCCCCCCAATAACCCGGTGCCTTTGGTTTGGCTGGGGTCCAGGATTCACCGGCAACTCCCTAGCTCGGCCAGCAAAGGACTCCCTGGCAGATCTTCTCTTCAACCCCAAATTCAGTGAGGCGCGTATTTCTTGGGACAAGGGATTTTCCTGAACTCACGGGCCCGGACAGCAGATGGCGCCCTCGCAGTTTCTCCCGTCGCCCCAAATCATTGGAGTGCAGGCATTGGCTGGTGATTGGATTCCCCTTCAGCTCTCGGAATCGATCAGCTGAAGACGACCTGTCAGCTACTCCCGCCCTCCACATCACCTGCTTGGGGATTCTCTGAGGTCAGGTTTTCTCCTGAAGCTCGCGAGGTCGGCCAGGAGGGACGCCCTCGAATCGTCTCCCGGCCCACGCGATCAACTGGTGCTTGGCAAGTGGATGGGGTCGGGTATTCTCCAGCAGCTCGCGAGCTCGGCCTGCAGAGGACGCCCTCGCAGCTCTTACCGATTCACACCCTCTCCTTAAATGATCTGAGGCTGGGGAACTGCTGCAGCCGGGGACATTCCTGCAGCTCCTGGGCTCGGCCAGCAGAGGGCGCCGTCACAGCTATTCACGGCCCACACGCCTTGCAGTGCAGGGCGGGAATAGGCTGGGGTCGTGGCCCGAATTGCACTACTCTGTGTGGGCTAGCAGAGGGCAACTCCCATCTCCTCCCTTTCCCGCCCCCCCAGTCAACTGGTGCTTGGGGATATCCTGGGTTCCGGGATTCTCCTGAAGCTCCTAGGCTCGGTCAAAAAACGTCGCCCTTGTATCACCTCCCGGACCACACCCCCCATTCAGACGGGTGCCGGATTGTTTGGGGCAAGGGATTTCTCTGCAGCTCGCGGACCCGGCTATCAGATGGCGCCCTCTCTGTTACTCCCTTCGCCCGCAAATTCGTTAAGTGGTGGCATTGGCTGGGATAGGGTATTCCCCTGCAACTCTTAGACTCGGTCAGGATGGGGCGCCCTCTCAGCTTCTCCCGAACCCTCCAAATCTACCGGTGCTTGGGGATCGGCTGAGATCAGAGATTTTCCTGAAGTTCGCCTGGTCGTCCAGCAGGGGAAGCACGAAAAGGTCCTCCCTTGCTCCCCAGTCTACTGGTGGTAGGGGAGTGGCTTGGGTCGGGTAAGCCCATGCAGCACGAGAGGTCAGCCAGCAGGGGGCGCCCTCGCTGCTCCTCCATTTCCTGCCAATAGCCCGGTGCTTTTGGGTTGGCTGGGGTCCGGGATTCACTGGCAGCTGGCTAGCTCGGCCAGCAGGGGACTCTCTGGCATGTGTTCCCTTCACCCCCAAATTCAGTGGGGCGTATATTTCTTGTGGCAAGAGATTTCCCTGCAGTTCACGGGCCCGGACAGCAGATGGCGCCCTCGCAGTTTCTCCAGTCGCCCCCAAATCACTGGAATGCAGATATTGGCTGGGGCCTTGGATTCCCCTGCAGCTCTCGGACTCGATCAGCTGAAGACGACCCCTCAGCTACTCCCGCCCTCCAATACCCCTGGTGCTTGCGGATTCTCTGAGTTTAGGTTTTCTCCTGAAGCTCGCAAGTTCGTCCAGGAGGGGAGCCCTCGCAGCTCCTCCCGGTCCACACAATCAACTGTTGCTTGGGAAGTGGATGGGGTCGGGGATTCTCCTGCAGCTCGCGAGCTCGGCCGGCTGAGGACGCCCTCACCGCTCTTCCCGATTACCCCCGTCACCATAAATGATCTGAGCTTGGGGAATGGCTGCAGCCGGGGACATTTCTGCAGCTCCTGGCCTCGGACAGCAGAGGGCCCTATCGCAGCTCTTCACGGTCACCTGCCATTCAGTGGTGTGTGGAGATTTTCTGGAGCCGTGGGCCCACCTGCAGTGCTCTGTGTGGGCCAGCAGAGGGCGCCCTCGCAGCTCCTCCCTTTCCCGCCAATCAACTGGTTCTTGGGTATTTACTGGGGTCGGGGATTCTCCTGCAGCTCGCGAGCTCGGCCAGCAGAGGACGCCCTGACAGGTCATACCGTTTCCACCGTCTCCTTAACTGAGTGGAGCGTACTGATATGCTGGAACCGGCGACCGTCCTGCAACACCTGGGCTCGGTTAACAAACGGCGCCCTTGATTCACCTCCCGGACCGCCCCCCATTCAGACGGTGCGCGGATTATTTGGGGCAAGGTATTTCTCTGCAGCTCGCGGACCCGGCCAGCAGATCTCGCCCTCTCTGTTACTCCTTTTGCCGCAAGTTGGTGTAGTGCGGTGATTGGAGGGGACAGGGTATTCCCATGTAACTCTTAGACTCCGTCAGCAGAGGGCCCCCTCTCAGCTTCTCCCGAACCCTCCAAATGAACCGGAACTTGGGGATCGGATGAAGTCAGAGATTTTCCTGTAGGTCGCGAGGTCGGCCAGCAGGGGACGCAAAAAAATCTCCTCCCTTTCTCCCGAAGCTTCTGGTGCTTGGGGAGTGGTTGGGGTAGGGGAAGACCATGCAGCAAGTGAGGTCGGCAAGCAGGGGGCGCCCTCGCTGCTCCTCCATTTCCCCCCAGTAGCCCGGTGCTTTTGGATTGGCTGGGGTCCGGGATTCACCGAGAGTTCGCTAGTTCGGCCAGCAGAGGACTCCCTGGCAGGTTTTCCCTTCACCCCAAAATTCAGTGGGGCGCATATCTGTTGGGGCAAGAGATTTCCCTGAATTCACGGATCCGGACAGCAGATAGCACCCCCGCAGTTTCTCCCTTCGCCCCCAAATCACTGGAGTGCAGGGATTGGATGGGGCCTTGGATTCCCCTGCAGCTTTCGGACTCGATCAGCTGGAGAAGACCTCTCAGCTACTCGAGCCCTCCAAATCACCTGCTTGGGGATTCTCTGAGTTCAGGTTTTCTCCTGAAGCTCTCTAGATAGGCCAGGAGGGGAGCCCTCGCAGCTCCTCCCGGTCCACCCAATCCACTGGTGCTTGGGAAGTGGAGGGGTTCGGGGATTCCCCTTCAGCTCGAGAGCGCGGCCGGCAGAGGACGCCCTCGCATCTCTTCCCGGTTCCCTCAGTCTCCTTAAATGAGCGGAGCCTGGGGAACGGCTGCAGCCGGGGAATTCCTACAGCTACTGGGCTCGGCCAGCAGAGGGCGCCGTCTCAGCTCTTCACGGCCCACACTCCATGCAGTGCAGGGCGGGTATAGGCTGGGGACCTGGCCCCGAATTGCAGTTCTCTTTGTGGGTCATCAGAAGGCGCCTAGCATCGCCTCCCTTCCCCCCTCCACTCAACTGGTGCGTGGGGATATCCTGGTGTCCGGAATTCTCCAGGAGCTCCTGGGCTCGGTCAAAAAACGGCGCCCTCGTATCACCTCCTGGACCACCCCCCATTCAGACGGGGCGCGGATTGTTTGGGGCAGGGGATTTCTCTGCAGCTCGCGGAACCGGCCAGCAGATGGCGCCCTCTCTGTTACTCCCTTCACCCGCAAATTAGTGTGTGCGGAGATTGGCTGGGACAGGGAATTCACCTGCAACTCTTAGAATCGGTCAGCAGATAAGCGCCCTCTCAGCTTCTCCCGAACCCTCCAAATCAACCGGCGCTTGGGGATCAGCGGAGGTCAGAAATTTTCCAGAAGTTCGCGAGGTCGGCCAGCAGGGAAAGCACAAAGAGGCTTCCCATTCTCCCTGGTCGGGGAAGCCCCTGCAACACGAGAGGTCGGCCAGCAGGCGGCGCCCTCGCTGCTCCTCCATTTCCCCCCAAAAGCCCTGTGATGTTGGGTGAGTGGGGTCAGGGTTTCACCGGCAGCTCGCTATCTCGGCCGGCAGGGGAATCCCTGGCAGGTCTTCCCTTCACCCCCAAAGTCAGTGGGGCGCATATTTGTTGGGGCAAGGAATTTATCTGAACTCACGGGCCCGGACATCAGATGGCGCCCTCGCAGTTTCTCCTGTCGCCCCCAACTCATTGGAGTGCAGGGATTGGCTGGGGCCTTGGATTCCCCTGCAGCTCTCGGACTCGATCAGCTGAAGCCGACCTCTCAGCTCCTCCCGCCCTCCAAATCACCTGCTTGGGGATTCTCTGAGGTCAGGTTTTCTCCTGAAGCTCGCGAGGTCGGCCAGGAGGGGCGCCCTCGCAGCTCCTCCCGGTCCACCAAATCAACTGGTGCTTGGGAAGTGGATGGGGTCAGGGATTCTCCTGCAGCTCGCGAGCTCGGCCGGCAGAGGACGCCCTCGCAGCTCTTCCCGATTCCCCCCTTCTCCTTAAATGAGCGGAGCCTGGGGAGCGGCTGCAGCCGGGGACATTCCTGCAGCTCCTGGCCTCGGCCAGCATTGGGCGCTCTCGCAGCTCTTCACGGTCACCTGACATTCAGTGGAGTGCGGAGATTTTCTGGAGCCGTGGGCCCACCTGCAGTGCTCTCTGTGGGCCAACAAAGGGCGCCCTCGCAGCTCCTCCCTTTCCCGCCAATCAACTGGTGCGTGGGGAATTCCTGGGTTCCAGGATTCTCCTGCAGTGCGCTAGCTCGGTCAGCAGAGGATGCCCTCGCCGGTCATTCCGTTTCCACCGTCTCCTTAACTGAGTAGAGCGTATTGATCTGCTGGAGACGGGGACCGTCCTGCAGCACCTGGGATCGGTCAATAAACGGCGCCCTTGAATCACCACCCGGACCGCCCAGCATTCAGACGGGGCGCGGATAGTTTGGGACAATGGATTTCTCTGTAGCTCGCGGACCCGGACAGCAGTTGGCACCCTCTCTGTTACTCCCTTCGCTAGCAAAGTGGTGTACTACAGGGATTGGCTGGGACAGGGTATTCCCCTGCAACTCTTTGACTCGGTCAGCAGAGGGCGCCCTCTCAGCTACTCCCGAACCCTCAAAATCAACCGGAGCTTGGGGACCGGCTGAGGTCAGATATTTTCCTGAAGTTCGCGAGGTCGGCCAGCAGGGGACGCACAAAAGCTCCTCCCTTTCTCCCCAAGCTACTGGTGCTTGGGGAGTGGTTGGGGTCGGGGAAGCCCCTGCAGCATGAGAGGTCGGCCAGCAGGGGGCGCCCTCGCTGATCCTCCATTTCCCCCCAATAGCCCGTTGCTTTTGGTTTGGTTGGGGTCAGGGATTTACCGGCAGCTCGCTAGCTCGGCCAGCAGAGGACTCCCTGGCAGGTCTTCCCTTCACCCCCAAATTCAGTGGGGCGCATATCTGTTGGGGCAAGGGATTTCCCTGAACTCACGGGTCCGGACAGCAGATAGAACCCTCGCAGTTTCTCCCGTCGCCCGCAAATCACTGGAGTGCAGGGATTGGATGGGGCCTTGGATTCCCCTGCAGCTCTCGGTGTGGAACAGCTGAAGAAGACCTCTAAGCTACTCCCGCCCTCCACATCACCTGCTTGGGGATTCTCTGAGGTCGGGGTTTCTCCTGAAGCTCGCGAGGTCGGCCAGGAGGGGCGCCCTCGAATCTTCTCCCGGCCCACCCGGTCAACTGGTGCTTGGGAAGTGGATGGGGTCGTGTATTCTCCAGCAGCTCGCGAGCTCGGCCTGCAGAGGACGCCATCGCAGCTCTTCCCGATTCCCCCCCTCGCCTTAAATGAGCGTAGCCTGAGGAACTGCTGCAGCAGGGGACATTCCTGCAGCTCCTGGGCTCGGCCAGCAGAGGGCGCCGTCGCAGCTCTTCACGGCCCACACGCCATTCAGTGCAGGGCGGGGATAGGCTGGGGACGTGGCCCGAATTGCAGTACTCTGTTTGGGCCAGCAGATGGCAACTCCGATCTCCTCCCTTCCCCCCCCCCCCCAGTCAACTGGTGCTTGGTGATATCTTGGCGTCCGGGATTCTCCTGAAGCTCCTGGGCTCGGTCAAAAAACGGCACCCTTGTATCACCTCCCGGACCAACCCCGATTCATACGGGGCCCGGAATATTTGGGGCAAGGGATTTCTCTGCAGCTCGCGGACCCGGCCAGCGGATGGCTCCCTCTCTGTTACTCCCTTCGCCCGCAAATTCGTTTAGTGTGGCGATTGACTGGGACAGGGTAGTCCCCTGCAAATCTTAGACTCGGTCAGCAGAGAAGAGCCCTCTCAGCTTCTCCCGAACCCTCCAAATCAACCGGTGCATGGGGATTGGCTGAGGTCTGAGATTTTCCTGAAGTTCGCGAGATCGGCCAGCAGGGGAAGCACAAAATTTCCTCCATTTCACCCCAAGCCACTGGTGCTTGGGGAGTGGCTGAGGTCGGGGAAGACCCTGCAGTACGAGGGGTCGGCCAGCAGGGGGCGCCCTCGCTGCTCCTCCATTTCCCCCCAATAGCCCGGTGCTTTTGGGTTGGCTGGGGTCCGGGATTCACCAACAGCACGCTAGATCGACCAGCAGAGGTCTCTCTGGCGGGTCTTCCCTTCACCCCCAAATTCAGTGGGGCGTATATTTCTTGGGGCAAGGGATTTTCCTGCAGCTCACGGTCCCGGACAGCAGATGGTGCCCTCGCAGTTTCTACCTTCGCCCCCAAATCACTGCAGTGCAGGAATTGGCTGGGGCTTTGCATTCCCCTGCAACTCTCGGACTCGATCAGCTGAAGACGACCCCTCAGCTACTCCCGCCCTCCAAATCCCCTGGTGCTTGGGGATTCTCTGAGGTCGGGTTTTCTCCTGAAGCTCGCGAGATCGGCCAGGACTGGCGGCCCCGCGACTCCTCCCTGTCCACCCATTCAACTGGTGTTTGGGAAGTGGTTGGAGTCGGGGATTCTCCTGCAGCTCGCGAGCTCGACCGGCAGAGGACGCCCTCGCAGCTCTTACCGATACACCCCCCCCCCCTTAAATGAGCGGAGCCTGGGGAACCGCTGCAGCCGGGGACATTCCTGCAGCTCCTGGGCTCGGCCAGCAGAGAGCGCCGTCGCAGCTTTTCACGGCCCACACGCCATTCAGTGCAGGGCGGGGATAGGCTGAGGACGTGGCCCGAATTGCCGTACTCATTGTGGGCCAGCAGAGGGAGCCTCGCATCTCTTCCCTTTCCCCCCCAATCAACTGGTGCTTGGGGATATCCTGGTATCCGGGATTCTCCTGAAGCTCCTAGGCTCGGTCAAAAAACGATGCCCTTGTATCAACTCCCGGACCACCCCCCATTCAGACGGGGCCCGGATTGTTTGGGGCAAGGGATTTCTCTGCAGCTCGCGGACCCGGCCAGCAGATGACGCCCTCTCTGTTACTCCCTTCGCCCGCAAATTCGTGAAGTGGGGGGATTGGCTGGGACAGGGTTTTCCCCTGCAACTCATAGACTCGGTCAGCATAGGGCGTCCTCTCAGCTTCTCCCCCAACACTCCAAATCAACCGGAGCTTGGGGATCGGCTGAGGTCAGAGATTTTCCTGAAGTTCGCGAGGTCGGCCAGCAGGGGAAGCACAAAGAGACCTCCCATTCTCCCTAAACTACTGGTGCTTAGGGAGAGGCTTAGGTTGGGGAAGCCCCCGCAGCACGAGAGGACGCCCAGTAGGGGGCGACCTCGATGCTCCTCCATTTCCCACCAATATCCCAGTGCTTTTGTCATGGCTGGGGTCTGCAATTCACTGGCAGCTGGCTAGCTCGGCCAGCATAGGACTCGCTGGCATGTCTTCCCTTCACCCCCAAATTTAGTGGGGCGCATATTACTTGTGGTAAGAGATTTCCCTGCAGCTCACGGGCCCGGACAGCAGATGGCGCCCTCGCAGTTTCTCCAGTCGCCTCCAAATCACTGGAATGCAGATATTGGCTGGGGACTTGGATTCCCCTGCAGCTCTCGGACTCGATCAGCTGAAGACGACCCCTGAGCTGCTCCCGCCCTCCCAAACCCCTGGTGCTTGGGGATTCTCTGAATTCGGTTTTCTCCTGAAGCTCTCAAGGTCGGCCAGGAGGGGAACCCTCGCAGCTCTTCCCGGTCCACTCAAGCAACTGTTGCTTGGGAAGTGGATGGGGTCGGGGATTCTCCTGCAGCTCGCGAGCTCGGCCGGAAGAGGACGCCTTCGCCGCTCTTACCGATTACCCCCTTCACCTTAAATGATCTGAGCTTGGGGAACGGCAGCAGCCGGGGACATTCCTGCAGCTCCTGGCCTCGGACAGCAGAGGGAGCTCTCGCAGCTCTTCACGATCACCTGCCATTCAGTGGAGTGTGGAGATTTTCTGGAGCCGTGGGCCCACCTGCAGTGCTCACTGTGGGCCAGCAGGGGGCACCCTCGCAGCTCCTCCCTTTCCTGCTAATCAACTGGTGCTTGAGGATTTTCTGGGGTCCGGGATTCTCCTGCAGCTCGCGAGCTCGGCCAGCAGAGGACGCCCTCGCAGGTCATACCGTTTCCACCTTCTCCTTACCTGAGTGGAGCGTTTTGATCTGCTAGAATCCGGGACCGTCCTGCAGCACCTGGGCTCGGTCAATAAACGACGCCCTTGAATCACCTCCCGGACCACCCCACATTCAGACGGTGCGAGGATTATTTGGGGCAAGGGATTTCTCTGCAGCTCGCGGACCCGACCAGCAGATCTCGCCCTCTCTGTTACTCCCTTCGCCGCAAATTGGTGTAGTGTGGGGATTGGCTGGGACAGGGTATTCCCATGCAACTCTTAGACTCGTTCAGCATAAGGCCCCCTCTCAGCTTCTCCCGAACACTCCAAATCAACCGGACCTTGGAGATCAGCTGAAGTCAGAGATTATCCTAAAGGTCGCGCTCGAGGCCCGCCACCAGGGGACGAACAAATATCTCCTCCCTTTCTCCAGTGTGACCAGGGCCGGCAGCCAGAGGGGTACCTGGGCCGGGAGACAGTGAGACTATGGCTCTTCACCCTGGGCTTCAAGGCTCTCCATCACCTCGCCCCCTCCTACCTCACCTCCTTTCTCTCCTTCTACAGCCCAGCACGCACCCTCCGCTCCTCCGCCGCAAATCTCCTCACCGTACCTCGTTCTCGCCTGTCCCGCCATCGACTCCCGGCCCACGTCATCCCCCGGGCCTGGAATGCCCTCCCTCTGCCCATCGGCCATGCTAGCTCTCTTCCTCCCTTCAAGGCCCTGCTGAGAGCTCACCTCCTCCAGGAGGCCTTGCCAGACTGAGCCCCTTACTTCCTCTCCCACTCGTCCCCCTCTCCATCCCCCCATCTTACCTCCTTCCATTCCCCACAGCACATGTATATATGTATATATGTTTGTACATATTTATTACTCTATTTATTTTTTTATTTATTTTACTTGTACGTATCTAGTCTATTTATTTTATTTTGTTAGTGTGTTTGGTTTTGTTCTCTGTCTCCCTCTTTTAGACTGTGAGCCCACTGTTGGGAAGGGACTGTCTCTATATGTTGCCAATTTGTACTTCCCAACCGCTTAGTACAGTGCTCTGCACATAGTAAGCCCTCAATAAATACGATAGATGATGATGATGATGGCTGAGAAGCTGAGGGGCACCAGGGCCGAGAGACGGGGTGTGACCAGGTCATAGAGGCAGAGGACGGCCTGGGCCAGGCCTTAGAAGGGGACCAAGGCAGGGAGTCAGACGGGGACCAGGGCAGGGAGATACAGGGTTACCTTGGCCGGGAGGCAGAGGGGGACTAAGGCCGAGGCCGACATGGGGACCAGTGCCGGGAGGTTGAGGGAACCCACGTCACAGACACAGGGATGGACCAGGGCCTGGAGGAAATAATAATAATAATAATAATGATAATAATAATAATAATAATAATAATAATGGCATTTAGTAAGCGCTTACTATGTGCAAAGCACTGTTCTAAGCGCTAGGGGGTTACAAGGTGATCAGGTTGCCCCCCGCGGGGCTCACAGTCTTCATCCCCATTTTACAGATGGAACTGAGGCCCAGAGAAGTGAAGTGACTTGTCCAAGGTCACACAGCTGACGAGCGGTGGAGTCGGGATTTGAACGCCTGACCTCCGACTCCAAAGCCCGGGCTCTTGACACTGAACCACACTGCTTCTCCAAAATGTACTATACCATACTGTAATATACGATATACTATCCCACTTCCAAGCGCTTAGCACAGTGCCCTACACACTGTAAGCGGTCAATCAAAAATACGATTGAATGAATGAATGAATTAACAATATAGCCACTAAAGCTATATCTTCAGTCCTAGAGAGCACAACGCTAGCGCAGTCGAAGCCTGGGTGGGAGGGGGGAGAAGAGAGGGAGGTCTGCGCATGCGTGTGCGGAGGCGGGAGGGGAGGAGAAGCGTTGCGCATGCGCATTGGGAACCTCTCCGATGGGAGGAGGGTGGCCCCGCCCCGGAGGGCGCGGCGCATGCGCGGTCGGAGCCCGGGCCCGGGTAGAAGGGACCCCCGCCCTGCAGGGCGAAGCGCAAGCGCGGTCAGAGCCCGGGCGGGAAGGGAAAGGCGGCCCGCCCGGGAGAGCATGGCGCATGCGCTGTCGGAGCCCGGGCCCGGGGAGAAGGGAGCCCCCGCCCTGGAGAGCGTAACGCATGCGCAGTCGGAGCCCGGGCGGGTAGGGAAAGACTGGGGGCATGCGGCGCATGCGCAGTCGGACCGCGCCCGCGCTCACTACGTACGAAGCTTACTATGTTGCCAAGTTGTAATAATAAGAATAATGATGGCATTTATTAAGCGTTTACTATGTGCAAAACACTGTACTAAGCGCTGGGGAATTTACAAGGTGATCAGGTTGTCCCAAGTCGGGCTCACGGTCTTAATCCCCATTTTACAGAGGAGGTAACTGAGGCCCAGAGAAGTGAAGTGACTTGCCCAAGGTTACACAGGTGATAAGCGGTGGAGTGGAATTCGAACCCCTGACGTAAAAGGAGACCAGGGTCTGGACACATAAACAGGCCAGGTCCGGGAAGCAGAAGGGGACCGGGACCTAGAGGCAGAGGGGGACCAGTGCCAGGAAGCAGATGGGTACCTAGGATGGGAGACAGGGATACCAGGGCCAAAGGGCAGAGGGGGACAAAGGCCAAGAAGCAGGCTGGGAACCATGGCAGGGAGGCAGAGGGGAACAAGGGCTGGAAGGCAGGAGGGATCAGAGCCAAGAAGTAGAGGGTTCCTTGGGCCGGGAGACAGGGGGACCTGGGCTGGGAGGTAGAGAGGACCCAGGGCCGGGACGGAGGGAGAACCAAGGCTTGGAGGTAGAAGGCAACCCGGGCTGGGAGGCAGAGATGGACGGTGGAAGGCGGAGACCAGGGCCAGGAGGCAGAGGGGTATTTGAGCAGGGAGAGAGGGGGACCGGGTTAGGGGACAGAGGGTTTCCTGGGAAGGGATACAGGGGGACCAGAGCCGGGAGGCCAAGGGGGACCGGGGCTGGTAGATGGGGGCCGGGGCATGGAAGCTGAAGCGGATTTCTTACTGGAGGCGGTAGGGTACCTTGCCCGGAGGCAGAGGGGGACCAGAGCTGAGAGGCCTTGGGGACCAGGGTACGGAGGCAGAGGGGGCCGAGGGCCTGGAGGCAGCGGGGGATCAGGGCCAGGAGGCAGAGGGCTGGGTCCCCGGGCCGGTAGACTGGCGACCAGGGCCGAGAGGCAAAGGGGGACCAGGGCCGAGAAGCGGTGTGACAAGTTCAGGGAGGGAGAGGGAGACCAGGGCTGGTAGGCAGTGCGAGAAGGGCGGGCAGTCAGAGGGGTACCTGGGCCGGGGGACAGTGGGACTATGGCTGAGAAGCCGAGGGGCACCAAGGCCGAGAGACGGGGCGTGACCAGGTCATAGGGGCAGAGGCCGGCCTGGGCCAGGACTTTGAGGGGGACCAAGGCAGGGAGCCAGACGGGGACCAGGGTCGGGAGGTAGAGGGGTACCTGGGCCTGGAGGCAGAAGGGGACTAAGGCCGAGAGGCGGTGGGGGATCAGGACAGGGAGGCAGAGGGGGACCATGGCCTGGAGGCAGACGGCAGTACCAAGGCAGGGAAGCAGAGGGGCTCCAGGTCCAGGAGACAGGGGTACCTGGGCCAGGAGACAGGGGGACCCGGGAAAGGAGGAAGAGGGGTCCGAGGCTGGATGGCAGAGGGGGATCTGGGCTGGGTGACAGGGGGACCAGGGAAGGGAAGCAGAGGTGTACTTGGGCCGGGAAATGGGGACCAGGGCCAGGGGAATAGGGGGAACTGGACCGAGAGGCAAAGTGGTACATGGGCCGGAAGACATGGGGACCAGTGCCGGGAGGTTGAGGGAACCCACGTCCAGGACGCAGGGATGGTCCAGGGCCTGGAGGTGATAATAACAGCAATAATAATGATAATAATAATAATAATTATAATAATAATAATGGCATGTAGTAAGCGCTTACTATGTGCAAAGCACTTTTCTAAGCGCTGGGGGGTTACAAGGTGATCAGGTTGCAACCCGCGGGGCTCACAGTCTTCATCCCCGTTTTACAGATGGAACTGGGACCCAGAGAAGTGAAGTGACTTGCTCAAGGTCACACAGGTGACAAGCGGTGGAGAGGGATTCGAACCCCTGACGTAAAAGGAGACCAGGGCCTGGACACATAAAGGGACCAGGTCCGGGAGGCAGAAGGGGACCGGGGCCTAGAGGCAGAGGGGGACCGGTGCCAGGAAGCAGATGGGTACCTGGGCTGGGAGACAGGGATACCAGGGCCAAAGGGCAGAGGGGGACAAAGGCCAAGAGGCAGGCTGGGACCAGGGCAGGGAGGCAGAGGGGGACGAGGGCGGGAAGGCAGGGGGGAAAGGGGCCAAGAAGTAGAGGGTTACCTGGGCCAGGAGACAGTGGGACCCTGGCTGGGAGGTAGAGAGGACCCAGGGACCGGACGGAGAGAGACCCAAGGCTTGGAGGTAGAAGGCGACCAGGGCTGGGGGTCAGTGGTGGACCGTGGCAGGCGGGGACCAGGGCCAGGAGGCAGAGGGGTACTTGGGCAGGGAGAGAGGGGGACGAGGGCCAGGGGACAGAGGGCTTCCTGGGAAGGGATACAGGGGGACCAGAGCCGGGAGGCCAAGAGTTACCCGGGCTGGTTGGTGGGGGCCGGGGCATGGAAGCTGAAGCGGATTTCTTACTGGAGGCGGTGGGGTACCTTGGGCGGAGGCAGAGGGGGACCAGAGCTGAGAGGCCTTGGGGAGCAGGGCAGGGAGGCAGAGGGGGCCGAGGGCCCGGGAGGCAGCGGGGGATCAGGGCCAGGAGGCAGAGGGTTGGGTCCCCGGGCCGGTAGACTGGGGACCAGGGCCGAGGGGGCCAGAGGGGTACCAGGGCCGAGAGGCAAAGGGGGACCAGGGCCGAGAAGCGGTGTGACAAGTTCAGGGAGGGAGAGCGCGGCCAGGACCCGGAGAAAGAGGGAGACCTAGGGCTGGTAGGCAGTGCGACCAGGGCCGGCAGTCAGAGGGGTACCTGGGCCGGGAGACAGTGGGACTATGGCTGAGAAGCCGAGGGGCACCAGGGCCGAGAGACGGGGCGTGACCAGGTCATAGAGGCAGAGGCCGGCCTGGGCCAGGACTTTGAGGGGGCCCAAGGCAGGGAGCCGGACGCGGACCAGGGTCGGGAGGTAGAGGGGTACCTGGGCCTGGAGGCAGAAGGGGACTAAGCCCGAGAGGCGGTGGGGGATCAGGACAGGGAGGCAGAGGGGGACCATGGCCTGGAGGCAGACGGCAGCACCAAGGACAGGGAAGCAGAGGGGCTCCAGGTCCTGGAGACAGGGGGACCCGGGCAAGGAGGCAGAGGGGTCCCAGGGCTGGATGGCAGAGGGGGATCTGCGCTGGGTGACAGGGGGACCAGGGCAGGGAAGCAGAGGTGTACCTGGGCCGGGAAATGGGGACCAGGGCCAGGGGAATAGGGGGACCTGGACCGAGAGGCAAAGTGGTACATGGGCCGGAAGCACATGGGGACCAGTGCCGGGAAGTTGAGGGAACCCACGTCCAGGACGCAGGGATGGACTAGGGCCTGGAGGTGATAATAATAGCAATAAGAATGAGAATAATAAAAATAATAATACTAATAATGGCATTTAGTAAGCGCTTACTATGGGCAAAGCACTGTTCTAAGCGCTGGGGGGTTCCAAGGTGATCAGGTTGCCCCCCGCGGGGCTCACAGTCTTCATCCCCATTTTACAGATGGAACTGAGGCCCAGAGAAGTGAAGTGACTTGCCCAAGGTCACACAGCTGACAAGCGCTGGAGTCGGGATTTGAACGCCTGACCTCTGACTCCAAAGCCCGGGCTCTTGCCACTGAACCACACAGCTTCTCTATAATGTACTATGCCATACTGTAATATACGATATACTATCCCATTCCCAAGCGCTTAGCACAGTGCCCTACACACTGTAAGCGCTCAATCAAAAATACGATTGAATGAAGGAATAAATGAACGATATAGCCCCCAAAGCTATATCTTCAGTGCCAGAGAGCGCGACGCATGCGCAGTCGAAGCCCGGGTGGGAGGGGGAGAAGCGAGGGAGCTCTGCGCATGCGCTTGCGGAGCCAGGCCGCGGGGAGAGGGCGTTGCGCATGCGCATTGGGAGCCTCTCCGAGGGGAGGAGGGTGTCCCCGCCCCGGAGGGCGCGGCGCATGCGCGGTCGGAGCCCGGGCCAGGAGTAGGGACCCCCCCCCCGCTCTGGAGAGCGTAGCGCATGCGCAGGTCAGAGCCCGGGCGGGAAGGGAGAGGGGGGGCCCCAGCGGGAGAGCGCGGCGCATGCGCCGTCGGAGCCCGGGCCCGGGGAGAGGGGAGCCCCCGCCCTGGAGAGCGTAACGCATGCGCAGTCGGAGCCCGGGCGAGTGGGGAAAAACTGGGGGCATGCGGCGCATGCGCAGTCGGACCGCGCCCGCGCTCACTATGTACGAAGCTTACTATGTTGCCAAGTTGTAATAATAAGAATAATGATGGCATTTATTAAGCGCTTACTGTGTGCAAAGCACTGTACTAAGCGCTGGGGAATTTACAAGGTGATCAGGTTGTCCCAAGTGGGGCTCACGGTCTTAATCCCCATTTTACAGAGGAGGTAACTGAGGCCCAGAGAAGTGAAGTGACTTGCCCAAGGTCACACAGGTGACAAGCGGTGGAGAGGGATTCGAACCCCTGACGTAAAAGGAGACCAGGGCCTGGACACATAAAGGGGACCAGGTCCGGGAGGCAGAAGGGGACCGGGGCCTAGAGGCAGAGGGGGACCGGTGCCAGGAAGCAGATGGGTACCTGGGCTGGGAGACAGGGATACCAGGGCCAAAGGGCAGAGGGGGACAAAGGCCAAGAGGCAGGCTGGGGACCAGGGCAGGGAGGCAGAGGGGGACGAGGGCGGGAAGGCAGGGGGGAAAGGGGCCAAGAAGTAGAGGGTTACCTGGGCCAGGAGACAGCGGGACCCTGGCTGGGAGGTAGAGAGGACCCAGGGACGGGACGGAGAGAGACCCAAGGCTTGGAGGTAGAAGGCGACCAGGGCTGGGGGTCAGTGGTGGACCGTGGCAGGCGGGGACCAGGGCCAGGAGGCAGAGGGGTACTTGGGCAGGGAGAGAGGGGGACGAGGGCCAGGGGACAGAGGGCTTCCTGGGAAGGGATACAGGGGGACCAGAGCCGGGAGGCCAAGGGGTACCCGGGCTGGTAGGTGGGGGCCATGGCGTGGAAGCTGAAGGGCATTTCTTCCAGGAGGCGGTGTGGTACCTTGGCCGGAGGCAGAGGGGGACTAGAGCTGAGAGGCCTTGGGGACCAGGGCACGGAGGCAGAGGGGGCCGAGGGCCTGGAGGCAGCGGGGGATCAGGGCCAGGAGGCAGAGGGGTACTCGGGCCGGTAGACGGGGGACCAGGTCCGGGAGGCAGAGGGGAACCAGGGCCGGTGGCAAAGGGGGACCAGGGCCGAGAAGCGGTGTGACAAGTTCAGGGAGGCAGAGCGCGGCCAGGACCGGGAGAAAGAGGGGGACCAGGGCCGAGAGGCAGTGCGACCAGGGCCGGCAGTCAGAGGGGTACCTGGGCCTGGAGACAGTGGGACTATGGCTGAGAAGCCGAGGGGAACCAGGGCCCAGAGACCAGGTCATAGAGGCAGAGGCCGGCCTGGGCCAGGACGTTGAGGGGGACCAAGGCAGGGAGCCAGACGGGGACCAGGCCCGGGAGGCAGAGGGGGGACTAAGGCCCAGAGGCGGTGGGGGATCAGGACAGGGAGGCAGTGGGGGACCAGGGCCTGGAGGCCGACGGCAGTACCAAGGCAGGGAAGCAGAGGGGCACCAGGTCCAGGAGACAGGGGGACCCGGGCCGGGAGACAGGGGGACCCAAGCAGGGAGGCAGGAGGGGTCCCAGGGCTGGATGGCAGAGGGCTATCTGGGCTCGGTGACAGGGGGACTAGGGCAGGGAAGCAGAGGAGTACCTGGGCCGGGAAATGGGGACCGGGGTCAGGGGAATAGGGGGACCTGGACCGAGAAGCAAAGTGGTAGCTGGGACGGAAGACAGGGGCACCAGTGTCGGGACGTTGAGGGAACCCAATTCCAGGACGCAGGGAAGGACCAGGGCCTGGAGGTAATCATAATAATAACAATAATGGCATTTATTAAGCGCTTAGGATGTGCAAAGCACTGTTCTGAGCGCTGGGCCGTTACAAGTTGATCAGGTTGGCCCCCGCGGGGCTCACAGTCTTCATCCCCATTTGACAGATGGAACTGAGGCCCAGAGAAGTGAAGTGACTGGCCCAAGGTCACACAGCTGACAGGCGGTGGACTCGGGATTTGAACGCCTGACCTCTGACTCCAAAGCCCGGGCTCTTGCCACTGAACCACACTGCTTCTCTATACCCTACTCTACCATACTGTAATATACGACATACTATCCCATTCCCAAGCGCTCAGCACAGTGCTCTACACACTGTAAGCGCTCAAGAAAAAAATACGATGGCGTGAATGAAAGATATAGTCCCCAAAGGCACATCTGCAGCCCCAGAGAGCGCGACGCATGCGCAGTCGAAGCCCGGGTGGGGGGGGGAGCAGGGAGGGAGCACTGCGCATGCGCGTGCGGAGCCGGGCCCGGAGGAGAAGCGAGGCGCATGCGCATTGGGAGCCTCGCCGAGGGGAGGGGGGCAGCCGCCCCGGAGACAGCTGCGCATGCGCGGTCGGGGCCCTTGCCATCGGCGAAGGGACCTCAGCCCTGGAGAGCGTCACGCATGCGCGGTCAGAGCCCGGGCGGGAAGGGAGAGGGGGCCCGCCAGGGAGAGCGCGGCGCATGCGCCGTCGGAGCCCGTGCCCGGGGAATAGGGAGCTCCCCCTTGGAGAGCGTAACGCATGCGCAGTCGGAGCCCGGGCCGGTGGGGGGGGGACAAGTGGGGGCAAGCGGCGCATGCGCAGTCGGACCGCGCCCGCGCTCACTATGTACGAAGCTTACTCTGTTGCCAAGTTGTAATAAGAAGAATAATGATGGCATTTATTAAGCGTTTGCTATGTGTAAAGCAGTGTACTAAGCGCTGGGGAATTTACAAGGTGATCAGGTTGTCCCACGTGGGGCTCACGGTCTTAATCCCCATTTTACAGAGGGGGTAACTGAGGCCCAGAGAAGTGAAGTGACTTGCCCAAGGTCACACAAGTGACAAGCGGTGGAGAGGGATTCGAACCCCTGACGTAAAAGGAGACGAGGGCCTGGACACATAAAGGGGCGAAGTCCGTGAGGCAGAAGGGGACCAGTGCCAGGAAGCAGATGGGTACCTAGGCTGGGAGACAGGGATACCAGGGCCAAAGGGCAGAGGGGGACAAAGCCCAAGAGGCAGGCTGGGGACCAGGGCAGGGAGGCAGAGGGGGACAAGGGCGGGAAGGCAGGGGGGAGAAGGGCCAAGAAGTAGAGGGTTACCTGGGCCAGGAGACAGGGGGACCCGGCCTGGGAGGTAGAGAGGACCCAGGGCCGGGACGGAGAGAGACCCAAGGCTTGGAGGTAGAAGGCGACCAGGGCTGGGGTCAGTGGTGGACCGTGGCTGGCGGAGACCAGGGCCAGGAGGCAGAGGGGTACTTGGGCCGGGAGAGAGGGGGACCAGGGCCAGGGGACAGAGGGCTTCCTGGGAAGGGATACAGGGGGACCAGAGCCGGGAGGCCAAGGGGTACCCGGGCTGGTAGGTGGGGGCCAGGGCATGGAAGCTGAAGGGGATTTCTTCCAGGAGGCGGTGTGGTACCTTGGCCGGAGGCAGGGGGGGACTACAGCTGAGAGGCCTTGGGGACCTGAGCAGGGAGGCAGAGGGGGCCGAGAGCCTGGAGGCAGTGGGGGATCAGGGCCAGGAGGCAGAGGGGTACCCGGGACGGTAGACGGGGGACCAGGGCCGGGAGGCAGAGGGGAACCAGGGCCGGGAGTTAAAGGGGGACCAGGGCCGAGAAGCGGTGTGACAAGTTCAGGGAGGCAGAGCGCGGCCAGGACCGGGAGAAAGAGGGGGACCAGGGCTGATAGGCAGTGCGACCAGGGCCGGCAGTCAGAGGGGTACCTGGGCCTGGAGAAAGTGGGACTATGGCTGAGAAGCCGAGGGGAACCAGGGACCAGAGACCAGGTCATAGAGGCAGAGGCCGGCCTGGGCCAGGACTTTGAGGGGGACCAAGGCAGGGAGCCGGACGGGGACCAGGGTCGGGAGGTAGAGGGGTACCTGGGCCTGGAGGCAGAAGGGGACTAAGCCCGAGAGGCGGTGGGGGATCAGGACAGGGAGGCAGAGGGGGACCATGGCCTGGAGGCAGACAGCAGTACCAAGGCAGGGAAGCAGAGGGGCTCCAGGTCCAGGAGACAGGGCTACCTGGGCCAGGAGACAGGGGGACCCGGGCAAGGAGGCAGAGGGGTCCCAGGGCTGGATGGCAGAGGGGGATCTGCGCTGGGTGACAGGGGGACCAGGGCAGGGAAGCAGAGGTATACCTGGGCCGGGAAATGGGGACCAGGGCCAGGGGAATAGGGGGACCTGGAATGCCCTCCCTCTGCCCATCCGCCAAGCTAGCTCTCTTCCTCCCTTCAAGGCCCTGCTGAGAGCTCACCTCCTCCAGGAGGCCTTCCCAGACTGAGCCCCTTCTTTCCTCTCCCCCTCGTCCCCCTCTCCATCCCCGTCTTACCTCCTTCCCTTCCCCACAGCACCTGTGTATATGTATATATGGTTGTCCATATTTATTACTCTGTTTATTTATTTATTTATTTATTTTACTTGTACATTTCTATCCTACTTATTTTATTTTGTTGGTATGTTTGGTTCTGTTCTCTGTCTCCCCCTTTTAGACTGTGAGCCCACTGTTGGGTAGGGACTGTCTCTATGTGATGCCAATTTGTACTTCCCAAGCGCTTAGTACAGTGCTCTGCGCATAGTAAGCGCTCAATAAATACGATTGATTGATTGATTGATTGGACCGAGAGGCAAAGTGGTACATGGGCCGGAAGACATGGGGACCAGTGCCGGGAAGTTGAGGGAACCCACGTCCAGGACGCAGGGATGGACCAGGGCCTGGAGGTGATAATAATAGCAATAAGAATGAGAATAATAAAAAGAATAATAATAATGGCATTTAGTAAGCGCTTACTATGGGCAAAGCACTGTTCTAAGCGCTGGGGGGTTCCAAGGTGATCAGGTTGCCCCCCGCGGGGCTCACAGTCTTCATCCCCATTTTACAGATGGAACTGAGGCCCAGAGAAGTGAAGTGACTTGCCCAAGGTCACACAGCTGACCAGCGCTGGAGTCGGGATTTGAACGCCTGACCTCTGACTCCAAAGCCCGGGCTCTTGCCACTGAACCACACAGTTTCTCTATAATGTACTATGCCAAACTGGAATGTACGATATACTGTCCCATTCCCAAGCGCTTAGCACAGTGCCCTACACACTGTAAGCGCTCAATCAAAAATACGATTGAATGAATGAATGAATGAATGAATGAACGATATAGCCCCCAAAGCTATATCTTCAGAGCCACAGAGCGTGACGCATGCGCAGTCGAAGCCCGGGTGGGAGGGGGAGAAGCGAGGGAGCTCTGCGCATGCGCTTCCGGAGCCCGGCGGGGAGGAGGGGCGTTGCGCATGCGCATTGGGAGCCTCTCCGACGGGAGGAGGGTGTCCCCGCCCCGGAGGGCGCGGCGCATGCGCGGTCGGAGCCCGGGCCAGCGGAAGGGACACCCTCCCCCCCCCCCCCCGCTCTGGAGAGCGGAGCGCATGCGCGGTCAGAGCCCGGGCGGGAAGGGAGAGGGGCCCCCCGCGGGAGAGCGCGGCGCATGCGCCTTCGGAGCTCGGGCCCGGGGAGAGGGCAGCCCCCGCCCTGGAGAGCGTAACGCATGCGCAGTC
Organism: Tachyglossus aculeatus; assembly: GCF_015852505.1. Lineage (NCBI taxonomy): Eukaryota > Metazoa > Chordata > Mammalia > Monotremata > Tachyglossidae > Tachyglossus > Tachyglossus aculeatus. The sequence continues at coordinate 22,924,967 of NC_052084.1, read as the reverse complement.
GGAGCCCGGGCGAGTGGGGAAAAACTGGGGGCATGCGGCGCATGCGCAGTCGGACCGCGCCCTCGCTCACTATATACCAAGCTTACTATGTTGCCAAGTTGTAATAATAAGAATAATGATGGCATTTATTAAGCGCTTACTGTGTGCAAAGCACTGTACTAAGCGCTGGGGAATTTACAAGGTGATCTGGTTGTCCCAAGTGGGGCTCACGGTCTTAATCCCCATTTTACAGAGGAGGTAACTGAGGCCCAGAGAAGTGAAGTGACTTGCCCAAGGTCACACAGGTGACAAGCGGTGGAGAGGGATTCGAAGCCCCTGACGTCAAAGGAGACCAGGGCCTGGACACATAAAGGGGCCAGGTCCGGGAGGCAGAAGGGGAACCGGGGTCTAGAGGCAGAGGGGGACCGGTGCCAGGAAGCAGATGGGTACCTGAGCTGGGAGACAGGGATACCAGGGCCAAAGGGCAGAGGGGGACAGAAGGCCAAGAGGCAGGCTGGGGACCAGGGCAGGGAGGCAGAGGGGGACAAGGGCTGGAAGGCAGGAGGGATCAGGGCCAAGAAGTAGAGGGTTCCTTGGGCCGGGGAGACAGGGGGACCTGGGCTGGGAGGTAGAGAGGACCCAGGGCCGGGACGGAGGGAGACCCAAGGCTTGGAGGTAGAAGGCAACCCGGGCTGGGAGGCAGAGATGGACGGTGGCAGGCGGGGACCAGGGCCAGGAGGCAGAGGGGTACTTGGGGCGGGAGAGAGGGGGACCGGGGTCAGGAGGCCGAGGGGGACCGGGGCCAGGGGACAGAGGGCTTCCTGGGAAGGGATACAGGGGGACCAGAGCCGGGAGGCCAAGGGGGACCGGGGCTGGTAGATGGGGGCCGGGGCATGGAAGCTGAAGCGGATTTCTTACTGGAGGCGGTGGGGTACCTCGGTCGGAGGCAGAGGGGGACCAGAGCTGAGAGGCCTTGGGGACCAGGGCAGGGATGCAGAGGGGGCCGAGGGCCTGGCGGCAGCGGGGGATCAGGGCCAGGAGGCAGAGGGTTGGGTCCCCGGGCCGGTAGACTGGGGACCAGGGCCGAGGGGGGCAGAGGGGTACCAGGGCCGAGAGGCAAAGGGGGACCAGGGCCGAGAAGCGGTGTGACAAGTTCAGGGAGGGAGAGCGCGGCCAGGACCCGGAGAAAGAGGGAGACCTGGGCTGGTAGGCAGTGCGACCAGGGCCGGCAGTCAGAGGGGTACCTGGGCCGGGAGACAGTGGGACTATGGCTGAGAAGCCGAGGGGCACCAGGGCCGAGAGACGGGGCGTGACCAGGTCATAGAGGCAGAGGCCGGCCTGGGCCAGGACTTTGAGGGGGACCAAGGCAGGGAGCCGGACGGGGACCAGGGTCGGGAGGTAGAGGGGTACCTGGGCCTGGAGGCAGAAGGGGACTAAGCCCGAGAGGCGGTGGGGGATCAGGACAGGGAGGCAGAGGGGGACCATGGCCTGGAGGCAGACGGCAGTACCAAGGCAGGGAAGCAGAGGGGCTCCAGGTCCAGGAGACAGGGCTACCTGGGCCAGGAGACAGGGGGACCCGGGCAAGGAGGCAGAGGGGTCCCAGGGCTGGATGGCAGAGGGGGATCTGCGCTGGGTGACAGGGGGACCAGGGTAGGGAAGCAGAGGTGTACCTCGGCCGGGAAATGGGGACCAGGGCCAGGGGAATAGGGGGACCTGGACCGAGAGGCAAAGTGGTACATGGGCCGGAAGACATGGGGACCAGTGCCGGCAAGTTGAGGGAACCCACGTCCAGGACGCAGGGATGGACCAGGGCCTGGAGGTGATAATAATAGCAATCATAATGATAATAATAAAAATAATGATAATAATGGCATTTAGTAAGCGCTTACTATGTGCAAAGCACTGTTCTAAGCGCTGGGGGGTTCCAAGGTGATCAGGTTGCCCCCCGCGGGGCTCACAGTCTTCATCCCCATTTTACAGATGGAACTGAGGCCCAGAGAAGTGAAGTGACTTGCCCAAGGTCACACAGCTGACCAGCGCTGGAGTCGGGATTTGAACGCCTGACCTCTGACTCCGAAGCCCGGGCTCTTGCCACTGAACCACACAGCTTCTCTATAATGTACTATGCCATACTGTAATATACGATATACTATCCCATTCCCAAGCGCTTAGCACAGTGTCCCTACACACTGTAAGCGCTCAATCAAAAATACGATTGAATGAAGGAATAAATGAACGATATAGCCCCCAAAGCTATATCTTCAGTGCCAGAGAGCGCTACGCATGCGCAGTCGAAGCCCGGGTGGGAGGGGGAGAAGGGAGGGAGCTCTGCGCATGCGCGTGCGGAGCCGGGCCCGGAGGAGAAGCGAGGCGCATGCGCATTTGGAGCCTCGCCGAGGGGAGGGGGGCAGCCGCCCCGGAGACAGCTGCGCATGCGCGGTCGGGGCCCTTGCCATCGGCGAAGGGACCTCAGCCCTGGAGAGCGTCACGCATGCGCGGTCAGAGCCCGGGCGGGAAGGGAGAGGGGGCCCGCCAGGGAGAGCGCGGCGCATGCGCCGTCGGAGCCCGTGCCCGGGGGAATAGGGGAGCTCCCCCTTGGAGAGCGTAACGCATGCGCAGTCGGAGCCCGGGCCGGTGGGGGGGGGACAAGTGGGGGCAAGCGGAGCATCCGCAGTCGGACCGCGCCCGCGCTCACTATGTACGAAGCTTACTCTGTTGCCAAGTTGTAATAAGAAGAATAATGATGGCATTTATTAAGCGTTTGCTATGTGTAAAGCAGTGTACTAAGCGCTGGGGAATTTACAAGGTGATCAGGTTGTCCCAAGTGGGGCTCACGGTCTTAATCCCCATTTTACAGAGGAGGTAACTGAGGCCCAGAGAAGTGAAGTGACTTGCCCAAGGTCACACAGGTGACAAGCGGTGGAGAGGGATTCGAACCCCTGACGTAAAAGGAGACCAGGGCCTGGACACATAAAGGGGCCAGGTCCGGGAGGCAGAAGGGGACCGGGGTCTAGAGGCAGAGGGGGACCGGTGCCAGGAAGCAGATGGGTACCTGGGCTGGGAGACAGGGATACCAGGGCCAAAGGGCAGAGGGGGACAAAGGCCAAGAGGCAGGCTGGGGACCAGGGCAGGGAGGCAGAGGGGGACAAGGGCTGGAAGGCAGGAGGGATCAGGGCCAAGAAGTAGAGGGTTCCTTGGGCCGGGAGACAGGGGGACCTGGGCTGGGAGGTAGAGAGGACCCAGGGCCGGGACGGAGGGAGACCCAAGGCTTGGAGGTAGAAGGCAACCAGGGCTGGGAGGCAGAGATGGACCGTGGCAGGCGGGGACCAGGGCCAGGAGGCAGAGAGGTACTTGGGCCGGGAGAGAGGGGGACCAGGGCCAGGGTACCGAGGGCTTCCTGGGAAGGGATACAGGGGGACGAGAGCCGGGAGGCCAAGGGGTACCCGGGCTGGTAGGTGGGGGCCAGGGCATGGAAGTTGAAGGGGATTTCTTCCAGGAGGTGGTGTGGTACCTTGGCCGGAGGCAGAGGGGGACTAGAGCTGAGAGGCCTTGGGGACCAGTGCACGGAGACAGAGGGGGCCGAGGGCCTGGAGGCAGCGGGGGATCAGGGCCTGGAGGCAGAGGGGAACCAGGGCCGGGAGGCAGAGGGGATCCAGGGCCGGGAGGCAAAGGGGGACCAGGGCCGGGAAGCGGTGTGACAAGTTCAGGGAGGCAGAGCGCGGCCAGGACTGGAAGAAAGAGGGGGACCAGGGCTGATAGGCAGTGCGACCAGGGCCGGCAGGCAGAGGAGTACCTGGGCCTGGAGAAAGTGGGACTATGGCTGAGAAGCCGAGGAGAACCAGGGCCCAGAGACCAGGTCATAGAGGCAGAGGCCGGCCTGGGCCAGGATTTGAACGGGGACCAAAGCAGGGAGCCGGACGGGGACCAGGGTCGGGAGGTAGAGGGGTACCTGGGCCTGGAGGCAGAAGGGGACTAAACCCGAGAGGCGGTGGGGGATCAGGACAGGGAGGCAGAGGGGGACCATGGCCTGGAGGCAGACGGCAGTACCAAGGCAGGGAAGCAGAGGGGCTCCAGGTCCAGGAGACAGGGGTACCTGGGCCAGGAGACAGGGGGACCCGGGCAAGGAGGCAGAGGGGTCCCAGGGCTGGATGGCAGAGGGGGATCTGCGCTGGGTGACAGGGGGACCAGGGCAGGGAAGCAGAGGTGTACCTGGGCCGGGAAATGGGGACCAGGTCCAGGGGAATAGGGGGACCTGGACCGAGAGGCAAAGTGGGACATGGGCCGGAAGACATGGGGACCAGTGCCGGCAAGTTGAGGGAACCCACGTCCAGGACGCAGGGATGGACCAGGGCCTGGAGGTGATAATAATAGCAATAATAATGATAATAATAAAAATAATAATAATAATGGCATTTAGTAGTGCGCTTACTATGTGCAAAGCACGGTTCTAAGCGCTGGGGTCGTTACAAGGTGATCAGGTTGCCCCCCGCGGGGCTCACAGTCTACATCCCCATTTTACAGATGGAACTGAGGCCCAGAGAAGTGAAGTGTCTTGCCCAAGTTCACACAGCTAACAAGCGCTGGAGTCGGGATTTGAACGCCTGACCTCTGACTCCTAAGCCCGGGCTCTTGCCACTGAACCACACAGCTTCTCTATAATGTACTATGCCATACTGTAATATACGATATACTATCCCATTCCCAAGCGTTTAGCACAGTGCCCTACACACTGTAAGCGCTCAATCAAAAATACGATTGAATGAATGAATGCATGAACGATATAGCCCCCAAAGCTATATCTTCAGTCCTAGAGAGCGCGACGCATGCGCAGTCGAAGCCCGGGTGGGAGGGTGGAGAAGCGAGGGAGCTCTGCGCATGCGCTTGCCGAGCCCGGCGGGGTGGAGAAGCGTTGCGCATGCGTATTGGGAGCCTCTCCGAGGGGAGGAGGGTGCCCCCGCCCCTGCGGACCCGGCGCATGCGCGGTCGGAGCCCGGGCCCGGGGAGAAGGGACCCCCGGAGCTGGAGTGGGTGGCGCATGCGCGGTCAGAGCCCGGGCGGGAAGGGAGAGTGGGCCCCAGAGGGAGAGCGCGGCCCATGCGCCGTCGGAGCCCGGGCCCGGGGAGAGGGGAGCCCCCGCCCTGGAGAGCGTAACGCATGTGCAGGCGGAGCCCGGGCGAGTGGGGAAAAACTGGTGGCATGCGGCGCATGCGCAGTCGGACCGCGCCCGTGCTCACTATGTACGAAGCTTACTATGTTGCCAAGTTGTAATAATAAGAATAACGATGGCATTTATTAAGCGCTTACTGTGTGCAAAGCACTGTACTAAGCGCTGGGGAATTTACAAGGTGATCAGGTTGTCCCAAGTGGGGCTCATGGTCTTAATCCCCATTTTACCGAGGAGGTAACTGAGGCCCAGATTAGTGAAGTTACTTGCCCAAGGTCACACAGGTATTCGAACCCCTGACGTAAAAGGAGACCAGGGCCTGGACTCATAAAGGGGCCAGGTCCGGGAGGCAGAAGGGGACCGGGGCCTAGAGGCAGAGGGGGCCCGGTGCCAGGAAGCAGATGGGTACCTGGGCTTGGAGACAGGGATACCACGGCCAAAGGGCAGAGGGGGACAAAGGCCAAGAGGCAGGCTGGGGACCAGGGCAGGGAGGCAGATGGGGACAAGGGCTGGAAGGCAGGAGGGATCAGGGCCAAGAAGTAGATGGTTACTTGGGCCAGGAGACAGGGGGACCTAGGCTGGGAGGTAGAGAGGACCCAGGGCCGGGACGGAGGGAGACCCAAGTCTTGAAGGTAGAAGGCAACCCGGGCTGGGAGCCAGAGATGGACGGTGGCAGGCGGGGACCAGGGCCAGGAGGCAGAGGGGTATAATAATAGCAATCATAATGATAATAATAAAAATAATAATAATGATGGCATTTAGTAAACGCTTACTATGTGCAAAGCACTGTTCTAAGCGCTGGGGGGTTACAAGGTGATCAGGTTGCCCCCCGCGGGGCTCACAGTCTTCATCCCCATTTTACAGATGGAACTGAGGCCTAGAGAAGTGAAGTGACTTGCCCAAGGTCACACAGCTGACAAGCGCTGGAGTCGGGATTTGAACGCCTGACCTCTGACTCCAAAGCCCGGGCTCTTGCCACTGAACCACACAGCTTCTCTATAATGTACTATGCCATACTGGAATATACGATATACTATCCCATTCCCAAGCGCTTAGCACAGTGCCCTACACACTGTAAGCGCTTAATCAAACATACGATTGAATGAATGAATGAATGAACGATATAGCCCCCAAAGCTATATCTTCAGTTCGAGAGAGCGCGACGCATGCGCAGTCGAAGCCCGGGTGGGAGGGGGAGAAGCGAGGGAGCTCTGCGCATGAGCTTGCGGAGCCCGGCGGGGAGGAGAGGCGTTGCGCATGCGCATTGGTAGCCTCTGCGAGTGGAGGAGGGTGTCCCCGTCCCGGAGGGCGCGGCGCATGCGCCGTCGGAGCCCGGGCCCTGGGAGAAGGGATTCCCCTGCCTCGAGAGCGTAACGCATGCGCAGTCGGAGCCCGGGCGAGTGGGGGGAAAACTGGGGGCATGCGGCACATGATCAGTCGGACCGCATCCGCGCTCACTATGTACGAAGCTTACTATGTTGCCAAGTTGTAATAATAAGAATAATGATGGCATTTATTAAGCGCTTACTGTGTGCAAAGCACTCTACTAAGCGCTGGGGAAGTTACAAGGTGATCAGGTTATCCCAAGTGGGGCTCACGGTCTTAATCCCCATTTTACAGAGGAGGTAACTGAGGCCCAGAGAAGTGAAGTGACTTGCCCAAGGTCACACAGGTGACAATAGGTGGAGAGGGATTCGAACCCCTGACGTAAATGGAGACCACGGCCTGGGCACATAAAGGGGCCAGGTCCGGGAGGCAGAAGTGGACCGAGGCCTAGAGGCAGAGGGGGACCGGTGCCAGGAAGCAGATGGGTACCTGGGCTGGGAGACAGGGATACCAGGGCCAAAGGGCAGAGGGGGACAAAGGCCAAGAGGCAGGCTGGGGACCAGGGCACGGAGGCATAGGGGGACAAGGGCTGGAAGGCAGGAGGTATCAGGGCCAAGAAGTAGAGGGTTACTTGGGCCAGGAAACAGGAGGGCCTGCACTGGTCCCTTTATGCCTCCCGGAAATGGTCCCTGTGTGACTCCCCGTCCTGGTGTCCTTCTATCTCTCCGGCCTTGGGTCTCTCACCGTTCCGGCCGTGGTCTCCGTCGCCTGGCCCAGGTACCCCTCTGTCTCCTGGCCCTGGTTCCGCTCGATCTCCCCACCTTGTTCCCCCTCTGCCTTCCGGACCCAGTCCCCCTATGCCACCTTGCCCCTGCACCCCCACCAGCCCGGGCCTCTCGGCCCTGGTGCCTCTGTTTCTCCCGGCCCAGGTACCCCTATGCCCCTCTACTTCCCTACCCTGGTTCCCCAGTCTCCTGGCCCAGGTACCCATCTGCCTCCTAGCCCTGGTCCCGCTCTGTCGCCCGGCCCTGGTCTCTCTGTGCCTCCTGGCCCTGGTATCGTTCTACCTCCAGGCCCTTGGGTCTCTCTCCGTCCCTACTCTCCGTCTCTACTGGCACTGGTACCCCTCTGCCTCTAGGCCCCGGTCCCCTTCTGCCTCCCGGACCTGGCCCCTCTATGTGTCCAGGCCCTGGTCTCCTTTTTCGTCAGGGGTTCGATTCCCTCTCCACCGCTTGTCACCTGTGTGACCTTGGGCAAGTCACTTCACTTCTCTGGGCCTCAGTTACCTCCTCTGTAAAATGGGGATTAAGACCGTGAGCCCCACGTGGGACAACCTGATCACCCTGAAAATTCCCGAGCGCTTAGTACAGTGCTTTGCAGATAGTAAGCGCTTAATGAATGCCATCATTATTCCTATAATTACAACTTGGCAACATAGTAAACTTCGTACATAGTGAGCGCGGGCGCGGTCCGACTGCGCATGCGCCGAGCTTTCGCGGACGGGCCCACATTTCCCACACCCGCCCGGGCTCTGTCTGCGCATGCGCTATGCTCTCCAGGGCGGAGGCTCCCTTCTCCCCGGGCCCGGGCTCCGACCGCGCATGCGCCACGCTCTTCCGGGCCGGCCCCCTTTCCCTTCCCGCCAGGGCTCTGACCGCGCATGCGCTACGCTCTCCAGGGCGGGGGTCCCTTCTCCCCGGGCCCGGGCTCCGACCGCGCATGCGCCGCGCACTTCGGGCTGGGGCACCCCCTCCCCAAGCCGAGGCTCAGAATGTGCATGCGCCCCGCTTCTCCTCCCCCGCCCGACTCCTCACGCGCATGCGCAGAGCTCCCTCCCGTCACCCCCTCCCACCAGGGCTTCGACTGCGCATGCGCCGCGCTCTCTTCGGATAAAGATATAGCTTTGGGGACTATATCATTCATTCATACATTCATTCAATCGTATTTTTTTTGAGCGCTAACGCTGTGTAGAGCACTATTATTACCTCCAGGCCCTGGTCCATCCCTGCGTCCTGGACTTGGGTTCCCTCAACCTCCCGGCACTGGTCCCCCTGTCTTCCGGCCCAGGTACCACTTTGCCTCTCGGAACAGGTCGCCCTATTCCCCTGGCCCTGGTCCCCATTTCCCGGCCCAGGTACTCCTCTGCTTCCCTGCCTTGGTCTCCCTGCCACCCAGCCCAGATACCCCCCTGCCATCCAGCCCTTCCTGGGACCCCTCAGTCTCCCGGTCCAGGTATCCCTGTCTCCTGGACCTGGTGTCCCTCTGCTTCCCTGCCTTGGTACTGCCATCTGCCTCCAGGCCCTGGTCCCCTTCTGCCTCCCTGTCCTGATCCCCCACCGCCTCTCGACCTTAGTCCCCCTCTGCCTCCCGGCCCAGGTACCCTGCTACCTCCCGGCCCTGGTCCCCGTCTGGCACCCTGCCTTGGTCCCCTTCAAAGTCCTAGCCCAGGCCGCCCTCTGCCTCTATGACCTGGTCACGCCCCGTCTCTCGGCCCTGGTGCCCCTCGGCTTCTCAGCCGAGGTCCCACTGTCTCCCCGCCCAGGTACACCTCTGACTGCCGGCCCTGGTCGCACTGTCTACCAGCCCTGGTCCCCCTCTTTCTCCCCGTCCTGGCCGCTCTCTGCCTCCTGAGCTTGTCACACCGCTTCTCGGACCTGGTCCCCCTTGGCCTCCCGGCCCTGGTCCCCCGTCTACCGGCCCGGGTACCCCTCTGCCTCCTGGCCCTGATCCCCCGCTGTCTCCAGGTCCTCGGTCCCCTCTGCCTCCCTGCCCTGGTCCCAAGGTCTCTCACCTCTGGTCCCCCTCTGCCTCCGGCCAAGGTACCTCACCGCCTCCAGTAAGAAATCCGCTTCAGCTTCCATGCCCCGACCCCATCTACCAGCCCCGGTCCCCCTTGGCCTCCCGGCTCTGGTCCCCCTGTATCCCTTCCCAGGTACCCCTCTGTCCCCTGGCCCTGGTCCCCCTCTCTCCGGGCTCAAGTACCCCTCTTCCTCCTGGCCCTGGTCCCCGCTTGCCACGGTCCACCTCTGCCTTCCAGCCCTGGTCTCCTTCTACCGCCAAGCCTTGGGTCTCTCTCCGTCCCGGCCCTGGGTCCTCTCTACCTCCCAGCCCAGGTCCCCCTGTCTCCTGGCCCAGGTAACACTCTACGTCTTGGCCGTGATCCCCCCTGCCTTCCCGCCCTTGTCCCCCACTGCCTCCCTGCCCTGGTCCCCAGCCTGCCTCTTGGCCTTTGTCCCCCTCTGCCCTTTGGCCCTGGTATCCCTGTCTCCCAGCCTAGGTACCCATCTGCTTCCTGGCACTGGTAGCCCTCTGCCCCTAGGCCCCGGTCCCCTTCTGTCTCCCGGACATGGCCCCTTTATGTGTCTAGGCCCTGGTCTCCTTTTACGTCAGGGGTTCGAATCCCTCTCCACCGCTTGTCACCTGTGTGACCTTGGGCAAGTCACTTCACTTCTCTGGGCCTCAGTTACCTCCTCTGTAAAATGGGGATTAAGACCGTGAGCCCCACTTGGGACAACCTGATCACACTGTAAATTCCCCAGCGCTTAGTAAAGTGCTTTGCACATAGTAAGCGCTTAATAAATGCCATCATTATTCTTATTATTACAACTTGGCAAAATAGTAAGCTTCGTATATAGTGAGCGCGGGCGCTGTCCGACTGCGCATGCGCCGCTTGCCCCCGCTTTTCCCCACCTGTCCGGGCTACGACTGCGCATGCGCTACGCACTCCAGGGCGGGGGCTCCCTTCTCCCCGGGCCCGGGCTCCGAGCGCGCATGCGCCGCGCTCTCCCGGGTGGGCCCCCTTTCCTTTCCCACCCGGGCTCTGACCGCGCATGCGTCACGCTCTCCAGGTTGGGGGGGTCCCTTCTCTCCGGGCCCGGGCTCCGACCGCGCATGCGCCTCGCTCTCCGGGTCGGGGTAGCCCCCTCCCCTCGCCGAGGCTCCGAATGCGCATGAGCCCCACTTCTCCTCCCCACCCGACTCCGCACGCGCATGCGTAGAGCTCCCTCCCTTCACCCCCCTCCCACCGGGGCTTCGACTGCGCATGCGCCGCGCTCTCTAGGGCTGAAGTTATAGCTTTGGGGACTATATAGTTCATTCATTCAGACGTATTTTTTTATTGAACGCTTACGCTGTGTAGAGCACTGTGCTAAGCGCTTGGGAATGGGATAATATGTCGTATATTACAGTATGATATAGTACAGTATATAGAAGCAGTGTGGTTCAGTGGCAAGAGCCCGGGCTTTGGAGTCAGAGGTCAGGCGTTCAAATCCCAACTCCACCGCTTGTCAGCTGTGTGACCTTGGGCAAGTCACTTCACTTCTCTGGGCTTCAGTTCCATCTGTAAAATGGGGATGAAGACTATGAGCCCCGCGGGGGGCATCCTGATCACTTTGTAAACCCCCAGCGCTTAGAACAGTGCTTTGCACAGAGTAAGCGCTTAATGACTATTATTATTATTATTATTATTATTATTATTATTATTATTATTATTATTATTATTACCTCCCGGCCCTGGTCCATTCCTGCGTCCTGGACCTGGGTTCCCTTAACCTCCCGGCACTGGTCCCCCTGTCTTCGGGCCCAGGTACCACTTTGCCTCTCGGAACAGGTCGCCCTATTCCCCTGGCCCTGGTCCCCATTTCCCGGCTCAGGTACTCCTCTGCTTCCCTGCCCTGGCCCCCCTGTCACCCAGCCCAGATACCCCTCTGCCATCCAACCCTGGGACCCATCTGTCTCCCGGCCCAGGTGCCCCTGTCTCCTGAACCTCGTGCCCCTCTGCTTCCCTGCCTTGGTACTGCCGTCTGCCTCCAGGCCCTGGTCCCCCTCTGCCTCCCTGTCCTGATCCCCCACCGCCTCTCGGGCTTAGTCCCCTTCTGCCTCCAGGCCCAGGTACCCCTCTACCTCCCGACCCTGGTCCCCGTCCGGCTCCCTGCCTTGGTCCCCCTCAAAGTCCTGGCCCAGGCCAGCCTCTGCCTCTATGAGCTGGTCACGCCCCGTCTCTCGGCCCTGGTGCCCCTTGGCTTCTCAGCCATAGTCCCACTGTCTCCCGGCCCAGGTACCCCTCTGACTGCCGGCCCTGGTCGCACTGTCTACCAGCCCTGGTCCCCCTCTTTCTCCCGGTCCTGGCCGATCTCTGCCTCCCTGAACCTGTCACACCACTTCTCGGCCCTGGTCCCCCTTTGCCTCCCGGCCCTGGTTCCCCTCTGCTTCCCGGCCCTGATCCCCCGTCTACCGGCCCGGGTACCCCTCTGCCTCCTGGCCCTCGGCCCCCTCTGCCTCCCTACCCTGATCCCCAAGGCCTCTCAGCTCTGGTCCCCCTCTGCCTTCGGCCGAAGTACCACACCGCCTCCTGGAAGAAATCCCCTTCAGCTTCCATGCCCTGGCCCCAATCTACCAGCCCAGGTACCCCTTGGCCTCCCGGCTCTGGTCCCCCTGTATCCCTTCCCAGGGACCCTTCTGTCCCCTGGCCCTGTTCCCCCTCGGCCTCCTGACCCTGGTCCCCCTCTGCAGCCTGCCCTGGTCCTGTGCCTCCCGGCTCTTGTCTCCTTCTACCTCCAGGCCCTTGGGTCTCTCTCCGTGCCAGCCCGGAGTACCCCCTCCATCAACCTCCCGGCTCTGGTCACGTTCTGCCTCGCAGCCCTGGTCCGCCTGTCTCCTGGCCCAGGGACCCCGCTGCCTCCTGGCCCTGGTTCCCCTCTATCTCCCCACCTTGTTCTCCCATTGCCTTCCGGCCCCAGTCCCCCTATGCCACCCTGCCCCTGCCCCCCCACCAGCCTGGGCCTCTCGGCCCTGGTGCCTCTCTGCTTCCCGGCCCCGGTACCCCTATGCCCCTCTACCTCCCTACCCTGGTTCCCCAGTCTCCTAGCCCAGGTAGCCATCTGCCTCCTAGCCCTGGTCCCGCTCTGCCGCCCGGCCCTGGTCCCTCTGTGCCTCCTGGCCCTGTTATCCTTCTACCTCCAGGCCCTTGGGTCTCTCCCCTTCCCAGCCCTGGGTCCCCTCTACCGCCCGGCCCTCGTCACTTTGCCTCCCAGACCAGGAAGCATTTGGCCTCCTGTTCCTGGACCCCCTCTCTTCCGGGCCAGTTTCCCCTCTGCCTCATGACCCTGGTCCCCCTCTCTCCCGGCCCAAGTACCGCTCTGCCTTCTGGCCCTGGTCCCCGCCTGCCACAGTCCACCTATGCCTCCCAGCCCTAGACGCCTTCTACCTCCAAGCCTTGGGTCAATCTCCGGCCCGGCCCTGGGTCATCTCTACCTCCCAGTCTAGGTCCCGCTGTCTCCTGGCCCAGGTAACCCTGTAATTCTGGGCCCTGATCCCCACTGCCTTCCCGCCCTTGTCGCCGTCTGCCTCCCGGCACTGGTCCCCAGCCTGCCTCTTGGCCTTTGTCCCCCTCTGCCCTTTGGCCCTGGTAACCCTGTCTCCCAGCCTAGGTACCAATCTGCTTCCTGGCACTGGTACCCCTCTGTCTCCCGGACCTGGCCCCTCTATGTGTCCAGGCACTGGTCTCCTTTTATGTCAGGGGTTCGAATCCCTCTTCACCGCTTGTCACCTGTGTGACCTTGGGCAAGTCACTTCACTTCTCTGGGCCTCAGTTACCTCCTCTGTAAAATGGGGATTAAGATCGTGAGCCCCACGTGGGACAACCTGATCACCCTGTAAATTCCCCAGCGCTTAGTACAGTCCTTTGCACAAAGTAAGCGCTTAATAATTATTTTTATTATTACAACTTGGCAACTTAGTAAGCCTCGTACATAGTGAGCGCGGGCGCGGTCCGACTACGCATGCGCCGAGCTTTCGCGGACGGGTCCACTTTTGCCACACCCGCCCGGGCTCTGACTGCGCATGCGCTATGCTCTCCAGGGCGGGAGCTCCCTTCTCCCCGGGCCCGGGCTCCGACTGCGCATGCGCCGCGCTCTCCCGGGCCAGCCGCCTTTCCCTTCCCGCCGGGGCTCTGACCGCGCATGTGCCGCGCTCTCCGAGGAGGGGGGCCCCCCTCCACTCGCCGTGGCTCCGCATGCGCATGCGCCCCGCTTCTTCTCACCGCCCGGCTCCGCACCCTCCATTCTCCCCCCGCCCACCCGGGCTTCGACTGCGCATGCGCCGCGCTCTCTAGGGCTGATGATATAGCTTTGGGGACTATATCGTTCCTTCCTTCATTCATTCATTCAATCGTATCTTTTTATTCAGCGCTTACGCTGTTTAGAGCACTGTGCTAAGCGCTTGGGAATGGGATAGTATGTCGTATATTACAGTATGGTATAGTGCAGTATAGAGGAGCAGTGTGGTTCAGTGGCAAGAGCCCGGGCTTTGGAGTTAGAGGGCAGGCGTTCAAATCCCGACTCCACCGCTTGTCAGCTGTGTGACCTTGGGCAAGTCACTTCACTTCTCTGGGCTTCAGTTCCATCTGTAACGTGGGGATGAATACTGTGAGCCCCGCGGGGGGCATCCTGATCACCTTGTAATCCCCCAGCGCTTAGAACAGTGCTTTGCATATAGTAAGCGCTTAATAAATGCCATTATTATTATTATTATTATTATTATTATTATTATTATTATTATTATTATTATTATTACCTCCAGGCCCTGGTCCATCCCTGCGTCCTGGATTTGGGTTCCCTCAACCTCCCGGCACTGGTCCCCCTGTCTTCCGGCCCAGGTACCACTTTTCCTATCGGACCAGGTCGCCCTATTCCCCTGGCCCTGGTCCCCATTTCCCGGCTCAGGTACTCCTCTGCTTCCCTGCCCTGGTCCCCCTGTCACCCAGTCCAGATACCCCTCTGCCATCCAGCCCTGTGACCCCTCTGCCTCCCTGCCCGGGTCCCCCTATCTCCCGGACCAGGTACCCCTGTCTCCTGGGCCTGGAGCCCCTCTGCTTCCCTGCCTTGGTACTGCCGTCTGCCTCCAGGCCCTGGTCCCCCTCTGCCTCCCTGTCCTGATCCCCCACCGCCTCTCGGCCTTAGTCCCCCTCTGCCTCCCGGCCCAGGTACCCTTCTACCTCCCGGCCCTGTTCCCCGTCTGGCTCCCTGCCTTGGTCCCCCTCAAAGTCCTGGCCCAGGCCGGCCTCTGCCTGTATGACCTGGTCACGTCCCGTCTCTCGGCCCTGGTTCCCCTCGGCTTCTCAGCCATAGTCCCACTGTCTCCCGGCCCAGGTACCCCTCTAACTGCTGGCCCTGGTCGCACTGCCTACCAGCCCTGGTCCCCCTCTTTCTCCCGGTCCTGGCCGCTCTCTGCCTCCCTGAACTTGTCACACCGCTTCTCGGCCCTGGTCCCCCTTGGCCTCCCGGCCCTGGTTCCCATCTGCTTCCCGTCCCTGGTCCCCAGTCTACCGGCCCGGGGACCCAACCCTCTGCCTCCTGGCCCTGATCCCCCGCTGCCTCCAAGTCCTCGGCCCCCTCTGCCTCCCTGCCCTGGTCCCCAAGGCCTCTCAGCTCTGGTCCCCCTTTGCCTCCGGCAGAGGTACCACACCGCCTCCTGGAAGAAATCCCCTTCAGCTTCCATTCCCTGGCCCCCATCTACCAGCCCACGTACCCCTTGGCCTCCCGGCTCTGGTCCCCCTGTATCCCTTCCCTGGAACCCCTCTGTCCCCTGGCCCTGGTCCCCCTTGGCCTCCTGACCCTCGTCCCCCTCTGCAGCCTTCCCTGTTCCTGTGCCTCCCGGCTCTGGTCTCCTTCTACCTCCAGGCCCTTGGGTCTCTCTCCGTGCCAGTGCTGGTTCCACCCCCCCCCCCCATCTGCCTCCCGGTTCTGGTCCCCTTCTGCCTCGCAGGGTCCGCCTGTCTCCTGGCCCAGGGACCCCGCTGCCTCCTGGCCCTGGTCCCCCTCTGCTGCCCTGCCCTGCTCCCCCTATGCCCCCTGGCCCTGGTCCCTGTGTGACTCCCTGCCCTGGTCTCCTTCTATCTCTCCGGCCTTGGGTCTCTCCGTTCCGGCCCTGGTCTCCGTCGTCTGGCCCAGGTACCCCTCTGCCTCCTGGCCCTGGTTCCCCTCTATCTCCCCACTTTGCTCTCCCTCTGCATTCCGGCCCCAGTCCTCCTATGCCACCCTGCCCCTGCCCCCCCACCAGCCCGGGCCTCTCCTTCCGGGTGCCTCTCTGCTTCTCGGCCCCGGTACCCCTATGCCCCTCTAACTCTCTGCCCTGTTTCCCCAGTCTCCTGGCCCAGGTACCCATCAGCCTCCTGGCCCTGGTCCCGCTCTGCCGCCCGGCCCTGGTCCCTCTGGCCTCCTGGCGCTGGTATCGTTCTACCTCCAGGCCCTTGGGTCTCTCTCCGTCCCAGCCCTGGGTCCGCTCTACCGCCCGGCCCTCGTCACTTTCACTCCCAGACCAGGTAGCATTCGGCCTCGTGTTCCTGGTCCCCCTCTCTCCCGGCTCAAGTACCCCTCTGCATCCTGACCCTGGTCCCCGGCTTCCACGGTCAACCTATGCCTCCCAGCCCTGGTCGCCTTCTACCTCCAAGCCTTGGGTCTCTCTCCGTCCCGGCCCTGGGTCCTCTCTACCTCCCAGGCCAGATCGCCCTGTCTGCTGGCCCAGGTAACCCTCTAATTCTTGGCCCTGATTCCCCCGTCTTCCCGCCTTTGTCTCCCTCTACTTCCCTGCCCTGGTCCCCAGCCTGCCTCTTGGCCTTTGTCCCCCTCTGCCCTTTGGCCCTGGTAACCCTGTCTCCCAGTTTAGGTACCAATCTGCTTCCTGGCACTGGTACCCCTCTTCCTCTGGGACCCGGTTCCCTTTTGCCTCCCGAACCTGGCCCCTCTATGTGTCCAGGCCCTGGTCTCCTTTTACTTCAGGGGTTCGAATCCCTCTGCACCCCTTGTCACCTGTGTGACCTTGGGCAAGTCACATCACTTCTCTGGGCCTCAGTTACCTCCTCTATAAAATGGGGATTAAGACAGTGAGCCCCACGTGGGACAACCTGATCACCCTGTAAATTCCCCAGCGGTTAGTACAATGCTTTGCACATAGTAAGGGCTTAATAAATGCCATCATTATTCTTATTATTACAACTTGGCAACATAGTAAGCTTCGTACATAGTGAGCGCGGGCGCGGTCCGACTGCGCATGCGCCTCTTGTCCCGATTTTTCTCCCCCAGCACGAGCTCCGACTGCGCGTGCGCTACGCTCTCGAGGGCGGAGGCTCCCTCCTCCCCGAGCTCGCGAGCTGCAGGAGAATCCCGGACCCCAGGAAATCCCCAAGCAAAAGTTGATTGGCGGGAAAGGGAGGAGCTGCGAGGGCACCCTCTGCTGGCCCGCACAGAGCACTGCAGGTGGGCCCACGGCCCCAGACAATCTCCGCACTGCACTGAATTGCAGGTGACCGTGAAGAGCTGCGAGAGCGCCCTCTGCTGGCCGAGGCCAGGAGCTGCAGGAATGTCCCCGGCTGCAGCCGTTCCCCAGACTCTGCTCATTTAAGGAGAGGGGGGGAATCGGGAAGAGCTGCGAGGGCATCCTCTGCCGGCCGTGTTCGTGAGCTGCAGGAGAATCCCCGACCCCAACAACTTCCCAAGCACCAGTTGATTTGGTGGACCGGGAGGAGCGGCGAGGGCGCCCGTCCTGGCCGATCTCGCGAGCTTCAGGAGAAAACCCGACCTCAGAGAATCCCCAAACCACCAGGTAATTCGGAGGGCGGGATTAGCTGAAGGGTCGTCTTCAGCTGATCGAGTCCGAGAGCTGCAGGGGAATCCAAGGCCCCAGCCAGTTCCTGTACTCCAGTGATTTGGGGGCGACGGGAGAATCTTCGAGGGCGCTATCAGCTGTCCGGGCCCGTGAGCTGCAGAGAAATCCCTTGCCCCAAGAAATATGGGACCCACTGAATTTGGGGGTAAAGGGAAGACCTGCCAGAGAGTCCTCAGCTGGCCGAGCTAGCCAGCTGCCGGTGCATATCGGACCCCAGCCAACCCAAAAGCACAGGGCTATTGTGGGGAAATGGTGGAGCAGCGAGTGCGCCCCCTGCTGGCCGACGCCTCGTGCTGCAGGGGCTTCTCCGACCCCAGCTACTCCACAAGCACCAGTAGCTTGGGGAGAAAGGGAGGTCTTTTTGTGCTTCCCCTGCTGGCAGACCTCGCGAACTTCAGGAAAGTCTCTGACCTCAGCCGATCCCCAAGCACCGGTTGATTTGGACGGTTGGGGAGAAGCTGAGAGGGGGCCCTCTTTTGACGGAGTCTAACAGTTGCAGGGGAATACCCTGTCCAAGCCAATCCCCGCACTACCCCAATTTTCGGGCGAAGGGAGTAACAGAGAGGGCGCCATCTGCTGGCCGGGTCTGCGAGCTGCAGAGAAATCCCTTGCCCCAAGCAATCCACGCCCCGTCTGAATGTCGGGTTGTCCGGGAGGTGATTCAAGGGCACCGTTTTTTGATTGAGGCCAGGATCTTCAGGAGAATCCCGGACCCCAGGAACTCCCCAAGCACCAGTTGATGGGGGGGAAGGGAGGAGCTGCGAGGCGCCCTCTGCTGGCCCACAAAGAGCACTGCAAGTCGGGCCACATCCCCAACCTATTCCCGCCCTGCACTCAGTGGCGTGTGAGCCGTGAAGAGCGGCGATGGCGCCCTCTGCTGGCCGAGCCCAGGAGGTGCAGAAATGTTCCCGGCAGCAGCGGTTCCCCAGGCTCCGCTCATTTAAGGAGAGGGTGGTAATCGGGAAGAGCTGCGAGGTCGTCCTCTGCCGGCCGAGCTCGCGAGCTGCAGGAGAATCACCGAACCCAACCACTTCCCAAGCACCAGTTGATTGGGTGGACCGGGAGGAGCTGCGAGGGCGCCCCTCCTGGCCGACCTCGCGAGCTTCGGGAGAAAACCCGACCTCAGAAAATCCCCAAGGCTCAGGTGATTTGGAGGGAGGGAGTAGCTGAGGGGTCGTCTTCAGCTGATCGAGTCCGAGAGCTGCAGGGGAATGCAAGGCCCCAGACAATCCCTAAACTCCAATGATTTGGTGAGGACGGGAGAAACTACGAGGGCGCCATCTGCTGTCCGGGCCCGTGAGTTCAGGGAAATCCCTTGCCCCAACAAATATGCGCCCCAATAAATTTGGGGGTGAAGGGAAGACCTGCCAAGGAGTCCTCTGCTGGCCCAGCTAGCGAGGTGCCGGTTAATCCCGGACCCCAGCCAACCTAAAAGCCCCTTGCTAATGGGGGGAAGTGGAGGAGCAGCGACGGCGCCCCCTGCTGGCCGACCTCTAGTGCTGCAGGGGCTTCCCCGACCATAACCACACCCCAAGCACCAGTAGCTTGGGGAGAAAGTGAGGAGCTATTCGTACATCCCCAGCTGGGCGACCTCGCAAGCTTCAGTAAAATCTCTGACCTCAGCCGAACCCCAAGCTCCGGTTGATTTAGAGGGTTCGGGAGAAGCTGAGAGGGAGCCCTCTGCTGACCGAGTATGAGAGTTGCAGGGAAATACCCTGCACCAGCCAATCCCCGCTCTACACCAATTTTCGGGCGAAGGGAGTAACAGAGAGGGCGCTGTTTGCTGGCCGGGTCCGCGAGTTGCAGAGAAATCCCTTGCCCCAAAAATCTGCGCCCGGTCTGAATGGGGGTTGGTCCAGGAGGTGATTCAAGGGCACCCTCTGTTGGCCGAGCCCTGGTACTGCAGGAGGGTCCCCGGCACCAGAAGATCCCTACGCTCCACTCAGTTAAGGAGATGGTGGTAACGGTATGAACTGTGAGAGCGTCCTCGGCTGGCCGAGCTCGCGAGCTGCAGGAGAATCCCGGACCCCAGGAAATCCCCAAGCACCAGTTGATTGGTGGAAAAGGGAGGAGCTGTGAGGGCACCCTCTGCTGGCCCACACAGAGCACTGCAGTTGGGCCCACGGCTCCAGACAATCTCCGCACTCCACTGAGTGGCAGGTGACCGTGAAGAGCTGCGATGGCGCCCTCTGCTGGCCGAGGCTAGGAGTTGCAAGAATGTCCCCGGCTGCAGCCGTTCCCCAGGCTCCGCTCATTTAAGGAGATGGGGGTAATCGGGAAGAGCTGAGAGGGCGTCCTCTGCTGGCCGAGCTCACGAGCTGCAGGAGAATCCCCGACCCCAACCACTTCCCAACCGACCTCGCGAGCTTCAGGAAAATCTCTGACCTCAGCCGATCCCCAAGCTCCGGTTGATTTGGAGTGTTCGGGAGAAGCTGAGAGGGCGCTCTCTGCTGACCGAGTCAAAGAGTTGCAGGGGAATACCCTGCACCAGCCAATCCCCGCACTACACCAATTTGCCAGTGAAGGGAATAACAGACAGGGTGCCATCTGCTGGCCTGGTCTGTAAGCTACAGAGAAATCCCTTGCCTCAAACAATCAGCGCCCCGTCTGAATGGGGGGTGGTCCAGGAGGTGATTCAAGGGCGCCGTTTGTTGACCGAGCCCAGGAGCTGCAGGACGGTCCCCGGCTCCAGCAGATCCCTGCGCTCCACTCAGTTGGCAAGAAAGGGCAAACGGACAGAGCTGCGAGGGCGTCTTCTACTGGCCGAGCTCGCGAGCTGCAGGAGAATCCCCAACCCCAGCAAGTCCCCAAGTACTCTTTGAATGGGGGGGAAAGGGAGGAGCTACGAGGCGCCCTCTGCAGGCCCACAAAGAGCATTGAAAGGCGGGCCACTTCCTCAGCCTATCCCCGTCCTGCACTGAATGGCGTGTCGCCAGGGAAGAGCTGCGAACGCGCCCTTTGCAGGCCGAGCCCAGGAGCTGCCGGAATGTCCAAGGCTGCAGCCGATCCCCAGGCTCCGCTCACTTAAGGAGAGGGGGGGAATCGGGAAGAGCTGCGAGGGCGTCCTCTGCCGGCCGAGCTCGCGAGCTGCAGGAGAATCTCCGACAACGTCCACTTCCCAAGCACCAGTTGATTGGGTGGACAGGGAGAAGCTGGGAGGGCGCCCCTCCTGGCCACCTTCGCGAGCTTCAGGAGAAAACCTGACGTCAGAGAATCCCCAGGCAGGTCATCTGGAGTGCGGGAGTAGCTGAGGGGTCGTCTTCAGCTGATCGAATCCGAGAGCTGCAGGGGAATCCAAGGCCCCAGACAATTCCTGCACTCCAGTGATTTGGGGGCGACGGGAGAAACTGCGAGGGCACCATCTGCATTCCGGACCCGTGAGCTGCAGGGAAATCCCTTGTCCCAATAAATATGCGCCCCACTGAATTTGGGGGTGAAGGGAAGACCTGCGAGGGAGTCCTCTGCTGGCCGAGCTAGCAAGCTGCCGGTGAATCCCGTTCCCCAGCCAACTCAAAAGCCCTGGGATATTGGGGGTAAATGGAGGAGCAGCGACGGCGCCCCCTGCTGGCCGACCTCTCGTGCTGCAGGGGCTTCCCCGACCCCAACCACTCACCAAGCACCAGTAGCTTGGTGAGAAAGGGAGGAGATTTTTTGCGTCCCCTACTGGCCGACCTCGCGAGCTTCAGGAAAATCTCTGACCTCAGCCGATCCTCAAGCTCCGGTTGATTTGGAGTGTTCGGGAGAAGCTGAGAGGGCGCCCTCTGCTGACCGAGTCAAAGAGTTGCAGGGGAATACCCTGTCCCAGCCAATCCCCGCACTACACCAATTTGCGATCGAAGGGAGTAACAGAGAAGTCGCTATCTGCAGGCCGGGTCCGCGAGATGCAGAGAAATCCCTTGCCCCAAACAATCCGCGCCCCGTCTGAATGGGGAGTGGTCCGGGAGGTGATACAAGGGCGCCGTTTTTGGACGGAGCCCAGGAGCTTCTGGAGAATTCCGGACCCCGGCATATACCCAAGCACCAGTTAATTGGGGGGGGGGGGAATGGAGGAGCTCCGAGGGGCCCTCTGCTGGCCCACAAAGGGTACTCCATGTCGGGCCACGTCCGCAGCCTATCCCCGCCCTGCACTGAATGGCGCGTGGGCCGTGAAGAGCTGCGACGCCGCCCTCTGTTGGCCTAGCCCAGGAGCTGCAGGAATACCCCGCCTGCAGCCGTTCTCCAGGCTCCGCTCATCTAAGGAGAGGGGGGGAATCGGGAAGAGCTGCGAGGGCGTCCTCTGCCGACTGAGCTCGCGAGCTGCAGGAGAATCCCTGACGTCATCCATATCCCAAGCACCAGTTGATTGGGTGGACCGGGAGGAGCTGCGAGGGCTCCCCTCCTGGCCGACCTTGCGAGCTTCAGGAGAAAACCTGACCTCAGAGAACCCCCAAGCAGGTGATTTAGAGGCCGGGAGTAGCTGGGAGGTCGTCTTCAGCTGATCGAGTCCGAGAGCTGCAGGGGAATCCAAGGCCCCAGCAGCTTGGGGCGACTGGAGAAACTGCGAGGGCACCATCTGCTGTCCGGGCCCGTGACCTCCAGGGAAATCCGGCAAACGGTATGACCTGCGAGGGCGTCCTCTGCTGGCCGAGCTAGCGAGCTGCCGGTGAATCCCGGACCTCATCCACTTCCCAAGCACCAGTTGATTGGGTGGACCGGCAGGAGCTGCTAGGGCTCCCCTCCTGGCCGACCTTGCGAGCTTCAGGAGAAAATCTGATCTCAGAGAATCCCCAAGCAGGTGATTTGGAGGGCTGGAGTAGCTGAGCGGTCGTCTTCAGCTGATCGAGAAGCAGCGTGGCTCAGTGGAAAGAGCACAGGCTTTGGAGTCAGAGATCATGGGTTCAAATCCAGGTTCCGCCAACTGTCAGCTGTGTGACTTTGGGCAAGTCACTTCACTTCTCTGGGCCTCAGTTACCTCATCTGTCAAATGGGGTTGAAGACTGTGAGCCCCACATGGGACAACCTGATCACCTTGTATCCCCCCAGGGCTTAGAACAGTGCTTTGCACATAGTAATCGTTTAACAAATACTATTATTATTATTACCGAGTACGAGAGCGGCAGGGAATCCAGGCCCCAGCCAATTCCTGCACCCCAGTGATTTGGGGGCGACTGGAGAAAGTGCGAGGGCGCCATCTGCTCTCCGGGCCCGTGAGCTCCAGGGAAATCTCTTGCCCCAAGAAATATGCGCCCTACAGAATTTGGGGGTGAATTGAAGACCTCCCAGGGAGTCCTCTGATGGCCGAGCTAGCGAGCTGCCGGTGAATCCCGGATCCCAGCCAACCCAAAAGCCCCGGGCTATTGGTGGGAAATGGAGGAGCAGCGACGGCGCCGCCTGCTGGCCGACCTCTCGTGCTGCAGGGGCTTCCCCGACCCCAACTACTCCCCAAGCACCAGTAGCTTGGGGAGAGAGGGAGGAGCTATTTGTGCATCCCCTGCTGGCCGACCTCGTGAGCTTCCGAAAAACTCTGACCTCAGCCGATCCCCAAGCTCCGGTTGATTTGGAGTGTTCGGGAGAAGGTGAGAGGGCGCCCTCTGCTGACCGAGTCAAAGAGTTGCAGGGGAATACCCTGTCCCAGCCAATCCCCGCACTACACCAATTTGCGGGCGAAGGGAGTAACAGAGAGGGCGCCATCTGCTGGACGGCTCCGCGAGCTGCAGAGAAATCCCTTGTCAGAAAAAAATCAGCGCCCCGTCAGAATGGGGGTGGTCCGGGAGGTGATTCAGGGGCGCCGTTACTTGACCGAGCCCGGGAGCTGCAGGACGGTCCCCGGTTCCAGCAGATCCCTACGCTCCACTCATTTAAGGAGACGGTGGAAACAGTATGACCTGCGAGGGCGTCCTCTGCTGGCCGAGCTCGCGAGCTTCAGGAGAATTCCGGACCTCAGGAAATCCACAAGCACCAGTTGATTGGAGGGAAAGGGAGGAGCTGCGAGGGCGACCTCTGCTGGCCCAAGCAGAGCACTACAGGTGGGCCCACCGCTCCTGAAAATCTCCTCACTCCACTGAATGACAGGTGACCGTGAAGAGCTGCGAGAGCGCCCTCGGCTGGCCTAGGTCTGGAGCTGCAGGAATGTCCCCGGCTGCAGCCGTTCTCCAGGTTCCGTTCATTTAAGGAGAGGGGGGGAATCGGGAAGAGCTGCGAGGGCGTCCTCTGCCGGCCGAGCTCGCGAGCTGCAGGAGAATCCTCGACCCCATCCAATTCCCAAGCACCAGTTGATTGGGTGGACCGAGAGGAGCTGCGAGGCCTCCCCTCCTGGCCGACCTTGCGAGCTTCAGGAGAAAACCTGACCCCAGAGAATCCCCAAGCAGGTGATTTGGAGGGCGGGATTAGATGAGGGGTCGTCTTCAGCTGATCGATTCCGAGAGCTGCAGGGGAATCCAAGGCCCCAGCCAATACCTGCACTCCAGTGATTTGGGGCGACGGTAGAAACTGCGAGGGCGCCATCTCTTGTCCGGGCACGTAAGCTGCAGCAAAATTCCTTGCCCCAAGAAATATGTGCCCCACTGAATTTGGGTGTGAAGGGAAGACCAGCCAGAGAGTCCTCTGCTGGTCGAGCTAGCCAGCTGCCGGTGAATCCCGGACCCCAGCCAACCCAAAAGCACCGGGCTACTTGGGGGAAATGGAAGGGCAGCGAGGGCACCCCTTGGTGGCCGACCTCTCGTGCTGCAGGGGCTTCCCCGAACCCAGTCACTCCCTTGGCACCAGTAGCTTGGGGTGAAAGGTAGGAACCTTTTATGCATCCCCTGCTGGCCGACCTCGCGAACTCCTAGAAAATCGCTGAGCTCAGCCGATCCCTAAGCACCGGTTGATTTGGAGGGTTCGGGAGAAGCTGAGAGGGCGCTTATCTGCTGACCGAGTCTAAGAGTTGCAGGGGAATACCCTGTCCCAGCCAATCCCCGCACTACACTAATTTGCGGGCGAAGGGAGTAACAGAGAGGGCGCCGTCCGCTAGACGGGTCAGCGAGCTGCAGAGACATCCCTTGCCCGAAACAATCCGCGCCCCGTCTGAACGGGGAGTGGTCCGGGAGGTGATACAAGGGCGCCGTTTCTTGACCGAGTCCAGGCGCTTCAGGAGAATTCCGGACCCCAGCCTATCCCCAAGCACCAGTTGATTGGGGGGAAAGGGAGGAGATGCGAGGCGCCCTCTCCTGGCCCACAAAGAGCACAGCAAGTCGGGCCACGTCCCCAGCCTAACCCCGCCGTGCACTGAATGACGTGTGGCCCGTGAAGAGCTGCGACGGCGCCCTTTGCTGGCCGAGCCCAGGAGCTACAGGAATGTCCCCGGCTGCGGCCGTTCCCCAGGCTATGCTCATTTAGGGAGAGGGGGGTAATCGGGAAGAGCTGCGAGGGCGTCCTCTGCGGGCCGAGCTCGCGAGCTGCAGGAGAATCCCCGATCCCATCCACTTCCCAAGCACCAGTTGATTAGGTGGACAGGGAGGAGCTGCGAGGGCGCCCCTCCCGGCCAACCTCGCGAGCTTCAGGAGAACACCTGACCTCAGAGAATCCCCAAGCAGGTGATTTGGAGGGCGGGAGTAGCTGAGAGGGTCGTCTTCAGCTGACCGAGTCCGAGAGCTGCAGGGGAATCCAAGGACCCAGCCAATCCCTGTACCCCAGTGATTTCGGGGCGACTGGAGAAACTGCGAGGGCGCCATCTGCTGTCCGGAGCCCGTGAGTTCAGGGAAATCTCTTGCCCCAACAAATATGTGCCCCACTGAATTTGGGGTGAAGGGAAGACCTGCCAGGCAGTCCTCTCCTGGCCGAGCCAGCGAGCTGCCGGTGAATCCCGGACCCCAGCCAACCCCAAAGCACGAGGCTATTGGGGGGAAATGGAGGAGCAGCGACGGCGCCCCCTGCTGGCCGACCTCTAGGGCTGCAGGGGCTTCCCCGACCCCAACCACTCCCCAAGCACCAGTAGCTTGGGGAGAAAGGGAGGAGCTATTTGTTCGTCCCCTGCTGGCCGACCTCGCGAGCTTCCAGAAAATCTCTGACCTCAGCCGATCCCCAAGCTCCGGTTGATTTGGAGGGTTCGGGGAAGCTGAGACGACGCCCTCTGCTGACCGAGTCTAAGAGTTGCAGGGGAATACCCTGTCCTAGCCAATCCCCGCACTACACTAATTTGTGGGAGAAGGGAGTAACAGAGGGGGCGCCATCTGCTGGCCGGGTCCGCGAGCTTCAGAGAAATCCCTTGCCCCAAACAATCTGCTCCCCATCTGAGTGGAGGGTGATCCGGGAGATGATTCAAGGGTGCCGTTTCTTGACCGACCCCAGGAGCTGCAGGACGGTCCCCGGCTCCGGCAGTTCCCTACGCTCCACTCAGTTAAGGAGACGGTGGAAACGGTATGACCTGCGAGGGCGTCCTCTGCTGGCCGAGCTCGCGAGCTGCAGGAGAATCCCGGACCCCAGGAAATCCCCAAGCAAAAGTTGATTGGCGGGAAAGGGAGGAGCAGCGAGGGCACCCTCTGGTGGCCCACACAAAGCACTGCAGGTGGGCCCGCGGCTCCAGACAATCTTCGCAATTCACTTAATGTCAGGTGACCATGAAGAGCTGCGAGAGCACCCTCTGCTGGCCGAGGCCAGGAGCTGCAGGAATGTCCCCGGCTGCAGCCGTTCCCCAGACTCTGCTCATTTAAGGAGAGGGGGGGAATCGGGAAGAGCTGCGAGGGCATCCTCTGCCGGCCGTGTTCGTGAGCTGCAGGAGAATCCCCGACCCCAACAACTTCCCAAGCACCAGTTGATTTGGTGGACCGGGAGGAGCGGCGAGGGCTCCCGTCCTGGCCGATCTCGTGAGCTTCAGGAGAAAACCCGACCTCAGAGAATCCCCAAGCACCATGTGATTCGGAGGGCGGGACTAGCTGAGGGGTCGTCTTCAGCTGATCGAGTCCGAGAGCTGCAGGGGAATCCAAGGCCCCAGCCAATTCCTGCACTCCAGTGATTTGGGGGCGACGGGAGAAGCTTCGAGGGCGCTATCTGCTGTCCGGGCCCGTGAGCTGCAGGGAAATCCCTTGCACCAAGAAATATGCGACCCACTGAATTTGGGGGTGAAGGGAAGACCTGCCAGAGAGTCCTCAGCTGATCGAGCTAGGCAGCTGCCGGTGCATATCGGACCCCAGCCAACCCAGAAGCACAGGGCTATTGCGGGGAAATGGTGGAGCAGCTAGGGCGCCCCCTGCTGGCCGACGCCTCGTGCTGCAGGGCCTTCTCCGACCCCAGCTACTCCACAAGCACCAGTAACTTGGGGAAAAAGGGAGGTCTTTTTGTGCTTCCCCTGCTGGCAGACCTCGCGAAATTCAGGAAAATCTCTGACCTCAGCCGATCCCTAAGCACCGGTTGATTTGGAGGGTTCGGGAGAAGCTGAGAGGGGGCCCTCTGCTCAACGAGTCTAACAGTTGCAGGGGAACACCCTGTCCAAGCCAATCCCCGCACTACACCAATTTGCGGGCGAAGGGAGTAACAGAGAGGGCGCCATCTGCTGGCCGGGTCCGCGAGCTGCAGAGAAATCCCTTGCCCCAAACAATCCGCGCCCCGTCTGAATGTGGGGTTGTCCGGGAGGTGATTCAAGGGCACCGTTTTTTGATTGAGGCCAGGATCTTCAGGAGAATCCCGGACCCCAGGAAATCCCCAAGCACCAGTTGATTGGGGGGAAAGGGAGGAGCTGCGAGGCGCCCTCTGCTGGCACACAAAGAGCACTGCAAGTCGGGCCACATCCCCAGCCTATTCCCGCCCTGTACTCAATGGCGTGTGAGCCGTGAAGAGCGGCGATGGCGCCCTCTGCTGGCCGAGCCCAGGAGGTCCAGGAATGTTCCCGGCAGCAGCGGTTCCCCAGGCTCCGCTCATTTAATGAGAGGGGGGGTAATCGGGAAGAGCTGCGAGGTCGTCCTCTGCCGGCCGAGCTCGCGAGCTGCAGGAGAATCACCGAACCCAACCACGTCCCAAGCACCAGTTGATTGGGTGGACCGGGAGGAGCTGCGAGGGCGCCCCTCCGGGCCGACCTCGCGAGCTTCGGGAGAAAACCCGACCTCAGAAAATCCCCAAGGCCCAGGTGATTTGGAGGGCGGGAGTAGCTGAGAGGTCGTCTTCAACTGATCGAGTCCGAGAGCTGCAGGGGAATGCAAGGCCCCAGGCAATCCCTAAACTCCAGTGATTTGGTGAGGACGGGAGAAACTACGAGGGCTCCATGTGCTGTCCGGGCCCGTGAGTTCAGGGAATTCCCTTGCCCCAACAAATATGCGCCCCACTAAATTTGGGGGTGAAGGGAAGACCTGCCAGGGAGTCCTCTGCTGGCCCAGCTAGCGAGGTGCCGGTTAGTCCCGGACCCCAGCCAACCTAAAAGCCCCTGGCTATTGGGCGGAAGTGGAGGAGAAGCGACGGCGCCCCCTGCTGGCCGACCTCTAGTGCTGCAGGGGTTTCGCCGACCCTAACCACACCCCAAGCACCAGTAGCTTGGGGAGAAAGTGAGGAGCTTTTCGTACGTCCCCAGCTGGCCGACCTCGTGAGCTTCAGGAAAATCTCTGACCTCAGCCGATCCCCAAGCTCCGGTTGATTTGGAGGGTGCGGGAGAAGCTGAGAGGGCGCTTATCTGCTGACCGAGTCTAAGAGTTGCAGGGGAATACCCAGTCCCAGCCAATCCCCGCACTACACTAATTTGAGGGTGAAGGGAGTAACAGAGAGGGCGCCATCTGCTAGCCGGGTCCGCGAGCTGCAGTGACATCCCTTGCCCGAAACAATCCGCACCCCGTCTGAATGGGGAGTGGTCCGGGAGGTGATACAAGGGCGCCGTTTTTTGACCGAGTCCAGGCGCTTCAGGAGAATTCCGGACCCCAGCCTATCCCCAAGCATCAGTTGATTGGGGGAAAAGGGAGGAGACGCGAGGCGCCCTCTCCTGGCCCACAAAGAGCACTGCAAGTCGGGCCACGTCCCCAGCCTGTCCCCGCCCTGCACTGAATGACGTGTGGCCCGTGAAGAGATGCTACGGCGCCCTCTGCTGGCCAAGCCCAGGAGCTACAGAAATGTCCCCGGCTGCAGCCTTTCCCCAGGCTACGCTCATTTAAGGAGAGGGGGGGTAATCGGAAAGAGCTGCGAGGGCGTCCTCTGCCGGCCGAGCTCGCGAGCTGTAGGAGAATCCCCGACCACAACCACTTCCTAAGAACCAGTTGAATGGTTGTACTGGGAGGAGCCGCGAGGCCGCTAGTCCTGGCCGATCTCGCGATTTTCAGGAGAAATCGCGACCTCAGAGAATCCCCGAGCACCAGGTGATTTGGAGGGCGGGAGTAGCTGTGGGGTTGTTTTCAGCAGATCGAGTCCGAGAACTGCAGGGGAATCCAAGGCCCCAGCCTATTCCTGCACTCCTGTGATTTGGGGGCGACGGGAGAAAAGGCCAGGGCGCAATCCGCAGTCCGGGAACGTGAGCTTCAGGGAAATTCCTTGACCCATGAAATATGCGCCCCACTGAATTTGGGGGTGAAGGGAAGACCTGCAAGAGGCTAGCTCTACTGGCCGAGCTAGCCAGCTGCCGGTGAATCCCGGACCCCAGCCAACCCCATGCCACCGGGCTATTGGGGGGAAATGGAGGTGCAGCGAGGGCGCCCCCTGCTTGCCGACCTCTCGTGCTGCAGGGGCTTCCCCGACCCCAGCCAATCCCCAAGCACCAGTTGCTTGGGAAGAACGGGAGGACCTCTGTGTGCTTCCCCTGCTGACCTACCTCGCGAAATTCAGGAAAATCTCTGACCTCAGCCGATCCCCAAGCACCGGTTGATTTGGATGGTTCGGGAGAGGCTGAGAGGGCGCCCTCTGCTGACCGAGTCTAAGAGTTGCAGTGGAATACCCTGTACCAATCACCGCAGTACACCAATTTGCGGGCGAAGGGAGCAACAGAGAGGGCGCCATCTGCTGGCCGGGTCCGCGAGCTGCAGAGAAATCCCTTGCCCCAAACAATCCGCGCCCCGTCTGAATGAGGGGTGGTCCGGGAGGTGAGTCAAGGGCGCCGTTTTTTGACTGTCCTCAGGAGCTTCAGGAGAATCCCGGACCCCAGGAAATCCCCAAGTACCAGTTAATTGGGGGCGGAAAGGGAGGAGATGAGAGGCGCCCTCTGCTGGCCCACAAAGAGTACTGAAAGACGGGCCACGTCCCCAGCCTATCCCCGCCCTGCACTGAATGGCGTTTGGGCCGTGAAAAGCTGCGACGGCGCCCTCTGCTGGCCGAGCCCAGGAGCTGCAGGAATGTCCCCGGCTGCAGCCGTTCCCCAGGCTCCGCTCATTTAAGGAGAGAGGGGTAATCGGGAAGAGCTGCGAGGGCGTCCTCTGCCGGCCGATCTCGCGAGCTGCAGGGGAATCCCCGACCCCGTTCACTTCCCAAGCACCAGTTGATTGGGTGGACCGGGAGGAGCTGACAGGACGCCCCTCCTGGCCGACCTCGCGAACTTCAGGAGAAAACCTGACCTCAGAGAATCCCCAAGCAGGAGATTTGGAGGGCGGGAGTAGCTAAGAGGTCGTCTTCAGCTGATCGTGTCCGAGAGAGGCAGGGGAATCCAAGGCCCCAGCCAATGCCTGCACTCCAATGATTTGGCGGCGATGGGAGAAACTGCGAGGGCGCTATCTGCTGTCCGGGTACGTGAGTTCAGGTAAATCCCTTGCCCCAACAAGTATGCTCCCCACTGAATTTGGAGGTGAAGGGAAAACCTGCCATGGAGTCCTCTGCGGGCCGAGCTAGCGAGCTGCCCGTGAATCCCGGACCCCAGCCAACCCAGAAGCACCGGGCTCCTGGGGGTAAATGGAGGAGCAGCGAGGGCGCCCGCTGCTGGCGGACCTCTGGTGCTGCAGGGGCTTGCCCTACCCCGACCACTCCCCAAGCACCAGTAGCTGGGGGAGAAAGGGAGGGGATTTTGTGTGTCCCCTGCTGGCCGACCTCGCGAGCTAAAGGAAAATCTCTGACCTCCGCCGATCCCCAAAATCCGGTTGATATGGAGGGTTCGGGAGAAGCTGAGGGGGCACTCTCTGCTGACCGAGTCTAAGAGTTTCAGGGGAATGCCCTGTCCCAGCCAATCCCCACACTACACCAATTTGCGGGCGAAGGGAGTAACAGAGAGGGTGCCATCTGCTAACCGGGTCCGCGAGCTGCAGAGAAATCCTTTGCCCCAAACAATCCGCGCCCCGTCTGAATGGGGGTGATCCGGTAGCTGATACAAGATCGTCGTTTTTTGAACGAGCCCAGGAGCATAAGGAGAATCCCGGACCCCAGGAAATCCCAAAGCACCAGTTGATGGGGGGGGGGGAGGGGGGAGATAAGAGGCGCACTCTGCTGGCCCACAAAGAGTACTGCAAGTCGGGCCACGTCCCCAGCCTATCCCCGCCCTACACTGATTGGCGAGTGGGCCGTGAAGAGCTGCGACGGCGCCCTCTGCTGGCCGAGCCCAGGCGATAAAGGAATGTCCCCGGCTGCATCCGTTAACCAGGCGCCGCTTATTAAATGAGAGGGGGGTAATCGGGAAGAGCTGCGAGGGCATCCTCTGTCGGCCGAGCTCGCGAGCTGCAGAATTCCCGAACCCAACCGGGAGGAGCTGCGAGGGCCCTCCTCCTGGACGACCTCGAGAGCTTCAGGAGAAAACCCGAACTCAGAATCCCCAATCACCAGGTGATTTGGAGGGCGGGAGTAGCTGAGAGGTCGTCTTCAGCTGACGGAGTCCGAGAGCTGCAGGGGAATACAAGGCTCCTGCCAATCCCTGCACTCTAATGATTTGGGGGCGACTGGAGAAACTACGAGGGCGCCATCTGCTGTCCGGGCCCGTGAGCTGCAGGGGAATCCCTTGCCACAATAAATATGCGCCCCACTGAATTTGGGGGTGAAGGGAAGACCTGCCAGAGAGTCCTCTGAAGGCCGAGCAAGCGAGCTGCCGGTGAAACCCGGACCCCAGTCATCCCCAAAGCACCGGGCTATTGGGGAGAAATAGGGGAGCAGCGAGGGCGCCCTCCTGGCCCTGGACCCTCTGTGCCTCCTGGCCCTGGTATCGTTCTATCTCCTGGCCCTTGGGTCTCTCTCCGTCCCAGCCCTGCGTCCCCTCCACCGCCCGGCCCTTTACTATTCTGCCTCCTGGTCCTGGTCACCCACTCTCCCGGCCCAGGTACCACTCTGCCTCCTGAACCTGGTCCCCCTCTCTCCCGGCCCAAGTACACCTCTGCCTCCGGGCCCTGGTCCCCGCATGCCACGGTCCACCTCTGCCTCCCAGCCCTGGTGGCCTTCTACCGCCAAGCCTTGGGTCTCTCTCCGTCCCGGCCCTGGGTCCTCTCTACCTCCCAGCCCAGGTCCCCCTGTCTCCTGGCCCAGGTAACCCTCTACTTCTTGGCCCTGATCCCCCCTGCCTTCCCGCCCTTGTCCCCCTCTGCCTCCCTGCCCTAGTCCCCAGCCTGCTTCTTGGCCATTGTCCCCCTCTGCCCTTTGGCCCTGCTATCCCTGTCTCCCAGCCTAGGTACCCATCTGCTTCCTGGCACTGGTCCCCCTCTGCCTCAAGGCCCCGGTCCCCTTCTGCCTCCCGGACCTGGCCCCTTTATGTGTCCAGGCCCGGGTCTCCTTTTACGTCAGGGGTTCGAATCCCTCTCCACCGCTTGCCACCTGTGTGACCTTGGGCAACTCACTTCACTTCTCTGGGCCTCAGTTACCTCCTCTGTAAAATGGGGATTCCGACCGTGAGCCCCACGTGAGATAACCTGATCACCTTGTAAATTCCCCAACGCTTAGTACAGTGCTTTGCACATAGTAAGCGCTTAATAAATACCATCATTATTCTTATTATTACAACTCCGCAACATAGTAAGATTCGTACATGGTGAGCGCGGGCGCGGTCCGACTGCGTATACACTGCGCTCTCCCGGACGGGCCCACTTTTTCCCCCACCCACCCGGGCTCCGACTGCGCATGCGTTACGCTCTCCAGGACGGGGGCTCCCTTCTCCCCGGGCCCGGGCTCCGACGGCGCATGCGCCGCGCTCTCCCGGGCGGGCCCCATTTCCCTTCCCGCCTGGGTTCTGACCACGCATGCGCTACGCTCTCCAGGGCGGGGGGTCCCTTCTCCCCGGGCCCGGGCCCGGGCTCCGACATCGCGTGCGCCGCGCTCTCCGGGGCGGGGGCCCCCCTCCCTTCGCCGAGCCTCCGAATGCGCATGCGCCCCGCTTCCCCTCCCCCGCCGGGCTCCGCAGGCGCTTGCGCAGAGCTCCCTCCATTCTCCCTCCCCCACCCGGGCTTCTAGTACGCATGCGCCTCGCTCTTTAGGGCCGATGATATAGCTTTGGGAACTATATCGTTCCTTCATTCATTCATTCAATCGTATTTTTTATTGAGCGCTTACGCTCTGTAGAGCACTGTGCTAAGCGCTTGGGAATGGGATAGTATGTCGTATATTACAGTATGGTATAGTACAGTATAGAGGAACAGGGTGGTTCAGTGGCAAGAGCCCGGGCTTTGGAGTAAGAGGAAAGGCGTTCAAATCCCGACTCCACCGCTTGTCAGCTGTGTGACCTTGGACAAGTCACTTCACTTCTCTGGGCCTCAGTTACCTCCTCTGTAAAATGGGGCTTAAGACCGTGAGCCCCACGTGGGACAACCTGATCACCTTTTAAATTCCCCAGCGCTTAGTACAGTGCTTTGTACATAGTAAGTGCTTAATAAATGCCATCATTATTCTTATTATTACAACTTGGTAACGTAGTAAGCTCAGTACATAGTGAGCGCGGGCGCGGTCCGACTGCGCATGCGCCACGCTCTCCCGGACGGGCCCACTTTTTCCCCACCCGCCCGGGCTCCGACTGCGCATGCGTTACGCTCTCCAGGGCGGGGGCTCCCTTCTCCCCTGTCCCGGGCTCCGAAGGCGCATGCGCCGCGTTTTCCCGGGCGGGCCCCCTTTCCCTTCCTGCCCGGGCTCTGACTGCGCATGCGCTACGCTCTCCAGGGAGGGGGTCCCTTCTCCCCGGGCCCTGGCTCCCACCGCGCATGCGCCACGCCCCAAGGGGCGTGGCCCCCCTCCCTTCGCCGAGGCTCCGAATTCGCATGCGTCCCACCTTTCCTCCCTCCCCCCAACGGCTCCTCACGCGCATGCGCAGAGCTCCCTACCTTCTTCCCCCCGCACCCGGGCTTCGACCGCGCATGCGCCACGCTCTCTAGGGCTGAAGATATAGCTTTGGGGACTATATCGTTCATTCATTCAAAAGTATTTTTTATTGAGTGATCACGCTGTGTAGAGCACTGTGCTAAGCGCTTGGGAATGGGATAGTATGTCCTATATTACAGTATAGTATAGTACAGTATAGAGAAGCAGTGTGGTTCAGTGGCAAGAGGCCGAGCTTTGGAGTCAGAGTTCATGCGTTCAAATCCCGACTCCACCGCTTGTCAGCTGTTTGACCTTTGGGCAAGTCACTTCACTTTTCTGGGCCTAAGTACCATCTGTAAAATGGGGATGAAGACTGTGAGCCCCGCGGGGGGCAAACTGATCACCTTGTAACCCCCCAGCGCTTAAAACAGTGCTTTGCACATAGTAAGCACTTAATAAATGCCATTATTATTATTATTATTACCTCCAGGCCCTGGTCCATCCCTGCGTCCTGGACTTGGGTTCCCTCAACCTCCCAGGACGGGTCCCGCTGTCTTCTGGCCCAGGTACCACTTTGCCTCTCGGTCCGTGTCCCCCTATTCCCCTGGCCCTGGTCCCCATTTCCCGGCCCAGGTACTCCTCTGCTTTCCTGCCGTGGTCCCCCTGTCACCCAGCCCAGATACCCCTCTGCCATCCAGCCCTGGGACCCCTCTGCCTCCCAGCCCGGGTTCCCCTGTCTCCCGGCCCAGGTACCCCTGTCTCCTGGACCTGGTGCCCCTCTGCTTCCCTGCCTTGGTACTGCCGTCTGCCTCCCTGTCCTGATCCCCCACCGCCTCTCGGCCTTAGTCCCCCTCTGCCTCCCGGCCCAGGTACCCCTCTACCTCCTGGCCCTGGTCCCCGTCTGGCTCCCTGCCTTGTTCCCCCTCAAAGTCCTGGCCCAGGCCGGCCTCTGCCTTTCTGACCTGGTCACGCCCTGTCCCTCGGGCCTGGTTCCCCTCGGCTTCTCAGCCATAGTCCCACTGTCTCCCAGCCCAGGTACCCCTCTGACTGCCGGCCCTGGTCGCACTGTCTACCAGCCCTGGTCCCCTCTTCTCTCTCACTGAATTTGGGAGTGAATAGATGATCTGCCAGGGAGTACTCGGCTGGCCGAGCTAGCGAGCTACCGGTGAAACCCGTTACCCCGCCCACCCAAAAAACTCCGGGCTATTGTGGGGAAAGAGAGGAGCAGTGAGGGTGCCCCCTGTTGGTCGACCTTTCGTGCTGCAGGGGTTCCCCGACCCCAGCCACTCCCCAAGCACCAGTAGCTTGGGGAGAGAGGGAGGAGCTTTTTGCATCTCCCCTGATGGCCGACCTCGCGAACTTCAGGAAAATGTCTGACTTTAGCCGATCCCCAAGTACCGGTTGATTTGGAGGGTTCGGGAGAGCTGAGAGGGGGCCCTCTGCTGACCGAGTCTAAGAGTTGCGGGGAATACCCAGTCCCAGCAAATCCCCGCACTACACCAATTTGCGGGCGAAGGGAGTAACAGAGGGGGTGCCATCTTCTGGCCGGTTCCACGAGCTGCAGAGAAATCCCATGCCCCAAACAATCCACACCCCGTCTGAATGGGGGGTGGTTCGGGAGGTGATTCAAGGGCGCCGTTTTTTGACCGTGTCCAGGATCTTCAGGAGAATCCCGGACCCCAGGAAACCCCCAAGCACCAGTTGATTCGGGGGGAAGGGGAGTAGCTGCGAGGCGCTCTCTGCTGGCCCACAAAGAGCACTGCAATTCGGGCAACGTCCCCAGCCTATACCCGCCCTGCACTGAATGGCGTGTGGGCCCTGAAGAACCGCGACGGCGCCCTCTGCTGGCCGAGTGCATGAGCTGCAGGAATGTTCCCGGCTGCAGCCGTTCCCCAGGCTCTGCACATTTAAGGAGAGGGGGGGAATCGGGAAGAGATGCGAGGGCGTCCTCTGCCGGCCGAGTTCGCGAGCTGCAGGAGTATCCCCGACCCCATCCACTTCCCAAGCACCAGTTGATTGTGTGGGCCGGGAGGAGCTGCGAGGGCGCCCCTCCTGGCCGACCTCGAGAGCTTTAGGAGAAAACCGGACCTCAGAGAATCCCTAAGCAGGTGATTTGGAGGGCGGGAGTAGCTGAGACGTCGTCTTCAGCTGATCGAGTCCGAGAGCTGCAGGGGAATCCAAGGCCCCAGGCAATCCCTGCACTCCAATGGTTTGGGGGCGACGGGAGAAACTGCGAGGGGGCTATCTGCTGTCCGGGCCCATTAGTTCAGTGAAATCCCTTGCCCCAACAAATATGCGCCCCACTGAATGTGGGGGTGAAGGGAAGACCTGCCAGGGAGCTCTCTGCTGGTCGAGCTAGCCAGCTGCCGCTAAATCCCGGACCCCATTCCACCAAAAAGCACCGGGCTATTGTGGGAAAATGGAGGAACAACAAGGGCGCCCCCTGCTGGCCGACCTCTCGTGCTGCAAGGGTTCCCCGACCTCAGACACTCCCCAAGCACCAATAGCCTGGGGAGAAAGGGAGGTCTTTTTGTGCTTCCCCTGCTGGCAGACCTCGCGCACTTCAGGAAAATCTCTGACCTCAGCCATTCCCCAAGCACCGGTTGATTTGGAGAGTTCAGGAGAAGCTGAGAGGGCGCCCTCTGCTGACCGAGTCAAAGAGTTGTAGGGGAATACCCTTCCCAACCAATCCCCGCACTATAACAATTTGCGGGCAAAGGGAGTAACAGAGAGGGCGCCATCTGCTGACCGGGTCCACGAGCTTCAGAGAAATCCCTTGCCCCAAAGAATCCGCGCTCCGTCTGAATGGGGGTGGTCCGGGAGGTGATACAAGGGTGCCGTTTTTTGACCGAGCAAAGGAGCTTCAGGAGAATTCCCGACCCCTGCATATCCCCAAGGACCAGTTGACTGGGGGGGGGGAAAGGGAGGAGATGC
Source organism: Tachyglossus aculeatus (assembly GCF_015852505.1). Taxonomy (NCBI): domain Eukaryota; kingdom Metazoa; phylum Chordata; class Mammalia; order Monotremata; family Tachyglossidae; genus Tachyglossus; species Tachyglossus aculeatus. Next base: position 22,888,792 of record NC_052084.1, on the reverse strand, counting down.
GAGGCGACCTCTGCTGGCCCACAAAGAGCACTGCAAGTCGGGCCACGTCCCCAGCATATCCCCGCCCTGCACTGAATGGCGTGGGGGCCGTGAAGAGTTGCGACAGCGCCCTCTGCTGGCCGAGCCCAGGAGGTGCAGGAATGTCCCCGGCTGCAGCCGTTCCCCAGGCTCCCCTCATTTAAGGAGAAGGGGGTAATCGGGAACATCTGCGACGGCGTTCTCTGCCGGCCGAGCTCACGAGCTGCAGGAGAACGCCCGACCCCAACTACTTCCCAAGCACCAGTTGATTGGGTGGACCGGGAGGAGCTGCGAGGGCGCCCGTCCTGGCCGTTCTCGCGAGCTTCAGGAGAAAACCCGACCTCAGAGAATCCCCAAGCACCAGGTGATTAGAGGGCGGGAGTAGCTGAGGGGTAGTCTTCAGCTGATCAAGTCCGAGAGCTACAGGGGAATACAAGTCCCCAGGCAATCCCTGCACTCCAATGATTTGGTGACGACGGGAGAAACTGCGAGGGCGCCATCTGCTGTCCGAGCCCGTGAGTTCAGGGAAATCCCTTGCCCCAACAAATATGCGCCCCAGTGAATTTGGGGGTGAAGGGAAGACTTACCAGGGAGTCCTCTTCTGGCCGAGCTAGCGAGCTGCCTGTGAAACCCGGACCCCAGCCAACCCAAAAGCACCGGGATACTGGGGGGAAATGGAGGAGAAGCGAGGGCGCCCCCTGCTGGACGACCTCTCGTGTTGCAGGGGCTTCCCCGACCCCAGCCACCCCCCAAGCACCAGTAGCTTGGGGAGAAAGGGAGGATATTTTTGTGCGTCCCCTGCTGGCCGACCTCGCGAGGTTCAGGAAAATCTCTGACCTCAGCCAATCCCCAAGCACCGGTTGATTTGGAGGGTTCGCGAGAATCTGAGAGAGCGCCCTCTGCTGACCGAGTCTAAGAGTTGCAGGGGAATACCCTGTCCCAGCCAATCCCCGCACTATACCAATTTGCGGGCGAAGGGAGTAACAGAGAGGGCGCCATCTGCTGGCCGGGTCCGCGAGCTGCAGAGAAATCCCTTGCCCCAAACAATCCGCGCCCCGTCTGAATGGGGGGTGGTCCGGGAGGTGATTCAAGGGCGCCGTTTGTTGACCGAGCCCAGGAGCTGCCGGAATGTCGCTGGCTCCAGCAGATCCCTACTCCCAACTCAGTTAAGGAGACGGTGTAAACGGTATGACCTGCGAGGGCTTTCTCTGCTGGTCGAGCTCGCGAGCTGCAGGAGAATACCGGAACCCCGGGAAATCCCCAAGCACCAGTTGACTGGCAGTGAAAGGCAGGAGCTGCTAGGAGCCCTCTGCTGGCATGTGACCCCTGAAGTGCTTCCACGGCGCCCTCTGCTGGCCGAGCACAGGAGCTGCAGGAATGTCCCCGCCTGCAGCCGTTCCTCAGGCACCGCTCATTTAATGAGAGGGGGGTAATCGGGAAGGGCTGCGAGGGCGTTCTCTGTCGGCAGAGCACGCAAGCTGCAGGAGAATCCCCGACCCCAACCACTTCCGAAGCACAGTTGATTGGGTGGACCGGGAGGAGTTGCGAGGGCGGCCCTCCTGGCCGACCTCGCGAGCTTCAGGAGAAAACCTGACATCAGAGAGTCCCCAAGCAGGTGATTTGGAGGGCGGGAGTGGCTTAGGGGTCGTCTTCAGCTGATTGAGTCCGAGAGCTGCAGGGGAATCCAAGGCCCCAGCCAATCCCTGCACTCCAGTGATTTGGGGGCGACAGGAGAAACTGTGAGGGCGCCGTCTGCTGTCCGGGCCCGTGAGCTGCAGGGAAATCCCTTGCCCCAAGAAATATGTGCCCCACTGAATTTGGGGGTGAAGGGAGGACCTGCCAGGAGTCCTCTGCCGGCCGAGCTAGCGCGCTGCTGGTGAAACCCGGACCCCATCCAATCCAAAAGCACCGGGCTATTGGGGGGAAATAGAGGAGCAGAGATTGCACCCCCTGATGGCCGACCTTTCGTGCTGCAGGTTTTCCCCGACCCCAGCCACTCCCCAAGCACCAGTAGCTTCGGGAGAAAGGGAGCAGCTTTTTCTATGTACAATGTTGGCCGACCTCGCGAACTTCAGGAAAATCTCTGACCTCAGCTGATCCCCAAGCACCGGTTGATTTGGATGGTTCGGAAGAAGATAAGAGGGCGCCCTCTGCTGACCGAGTCTAAGAGTTGCAGAGAAATACACTGTCCCAGCCAATCCCCGCAATACACCAATTTGCGGGCGAAGGGAGCAACAGAGAGGGCGCCATCTGCTGGCCGGGTCCGCGAGCTGCAGAGAAATCCCTTGCCCCAAACAATCCGCGCCCCGTCTGAATGAGGGGTGGTCCGGGAGGTGAGTCAAGGGCGCCGTTTTTTGACTGTCCTCAGGAGCTTCAGGAGAATCCCGGACCCCAGGAAATCCCCAAGCAGCAGTTGATTGGGGAGGGGAAAGGGAGGTGTTGCGAGGCGCCCTCTGCTGGCCCACAAAGAGCACTGCAAGTCGGGCCACGTCCCCAGCCTATCCCCGCCCTGCACTGAATGGCGTGTGGGCCGTGAAGAGCTGTGACGGCGCCCTCTGCTGGCCGAGCCCAGGAGCTACAGGAATGTCCCCGGCTGCAGCCGTTCCCCAGGCTCCGCTCTTTTAAGGAGAGGGAGGTAATCGGGAAGAACTGCGAGGGCGTCCTCTGCCGGCCGAGCTCGCGAGCTGCAGGAGAATACACGACCCCATCCACTTCCCAAACACCAGTTGATTGGGTCGACCGGGAGGAGCTGCGAGGGCGGCCCTCCAGGCCGACCTCGCGAGCTTCAGGAGAAACCCTGACCTGAGAGAATCCCCAAGCAGGTGATTTGGAGGGCGGGAGTAGCTGATAGGTCGTCTTCAGCTGATCGAGTCCGAGAGCTGCAGTGGAATCCAAGGCCCCATCCAATCCCTGCACACCAATGATTTGGGGGCGACGGGATAAACTGCGAGGGTGCTATCTGCTGTCCGGGCCGGTGAGTACAGGGAAATCCCTTGCCCCAACAAATATGCGCCCCACTGAATTTGGGGGTGAATGGAAGACCTGCCAGGGAGTCCTCTGCTGGCCCAGCTAGCGAGCTGCCTGTGAATCCCGGACCCCAGCCAACCCAAAAGCCCCGGGTTACTGGGGGGAAATTGAGGAGCAGCGAGGGCGCCCCCTGCTGGCCGACCTCTCGTGCTGCATGGGCTTCCCCGAGCCCATCCACTCCCCAAGTGCTAGTAGCTTGGTGAGAAAGAGAGGAGATTTTTTCCGTCCTCTGCTGGCCGACCTCGCGAGCTTCAGGAAAATCTCTGACCTCAGCCGATCCCCAAGCTACGGTTGATTTGGAGTGTTCGGGAGAAGCTGAGAGGGCGCCCTCTGCTGACCGAGTCAAAGATTTGCAGGGGAATACCCTGTCCCAGCCAATCCCCGCACTACACCAATTTGCGGGCGAAGGGAGTAACAGAGAGGGCGTCATCTGCTGGCCGGGTCCGCGAGCTGCAGAGAAATCCCTTGCCCCAAACAATCCGCGCCCGGTCTGAATGGGGGGTGGTCCGGGAGGTGCTTCAAGGGCGCCGTTTTTTGACCGAACCCAGGAGCTGCAGGACGGTCCCCGGTTCCAGCAGATCCCTACGCTCCACTCAGTTCAGGAGGCGGTGGAAACGGTATGACCTGCGAGGACGTCCTCTGCTGGCCGAGCTCGCAAGCTGCAGGAGAATCCCGAACCCCAGGAAATCCCCAAGCACCAGTTGATTGGCGGGAAAGGGAGGAGCTGCGAGGGCGCCCTCTGCTGGCCTACACAGAGCACTGCAGGTGGGCCCACGCCTCCTGAAAATCTCTGCACTCCACTGAATGACAGGTGACCGTGAAGAGCTGCGAGAGCACCCTCTGCTGGCCGAGGCCAGGAGCTGCAGGAATGTCCCGGGTTGCAGCCGTTCCCCAGTCTCCGTTCATTTAAGGAGAGGGGTGGAATCGGGAAGAGCTGCGAGGGCGTCCTCTGCCGGCCGAGCTCGCGAGCTGCAGGAGAATCCCCGACCCCATCCACTTCCCAAGCACCAGTTGATTGGGTGGACCGGGAAGAGCTGCGAGGGCTCCCCTCCTGGCCGACCTTGAGAGCTTCAGGAGAAAACCTGACCTCAGAGAATCCCCAAGCAGGTGATTTGGAGGGCGGGAGTAGCTGAGAGGTCGTCTTCACCTGATCGAGTCCGAGAGCTGCAGGGGAATCCAAGGACCCAGCCAATGCTTGCACTCCAGTGATTTGGGTGCGACGGGAGAAACTGCGAGGGCGCCATCTGCTGACCGGGACCGTTGGCTGCAGGGAAATCCCTCGCCGCAAGAAATATTCGCTCAACTGAATTTGGGGGTGAAGGGAATACCCGCCAGCGAGTCCTCTGCTGGCCCAACTAGCCAACTGCCGGTGAATCCCGGACCCCGGCCAACCCAAAAGCACCGGGCTATTCTGGGGAAATGGAGGAGAAGCGAGGGCGTCCCCTGCTGGCCGAACTCTCGTGCTGCAGGGGCTTACCCGACCCAAGCCACTCCCCTACCACCAGTAGCTTGGGGAGAATGGGAGGACCTTTTTGTGCTTCCCCTGCTGAACGACCTCGCGAACTTCAGGAAAATCTCTGATCTCAGCCAATCCCCAAGCACCAGTTGATTTGGAGGGTTCGGGAGAAGCTGAGAGGGCGCCCTATGCTGACCGAGACTAAGAGTTGCAGGGGAATACCCTGTCCCAGCCAATCCCCGCACTACACTAATTTGCGGGCGAAGGGAGTAACAGAGAGGGCGCCATCTGCTAGCCGGGTCCGCGAGCCCTAAACAATCTGGGCCCCGTCTGAATGGCGGGTGGTCCGGGAGGTGATACAAGGGCACCGGATTTTGACCGAGCCTAGGAACTTCAGGAGAATCCCGGAGCCCAGGATATCCCCAAGCACCAGTTGACTGGGGGGGGGGGGAAGGGAGGACATGAGAGGCGCCATCTGCTGGCCCACAAAGAGTACTGGAAGTCGGGCCACGTCTCCAGCCTATCCCCGCCCTACATTGAATGTCGTGTGGGCCGTAAAGAGCAGCGACGGCGCCCTCTGCTGGCCGAGACCAGGAGCTGCAGGAAAGTTCCCGGCTGCAGTCGTTCCCCAGGCTCCGCTCATTTAAGGAGAGGGGGGGAATCGGGAAGAGCTGCGAGGGCGTCCTCTGCCGGCCGAGCTCGCGAGCTGCAGGAGAATCCCTAACCCCATCCACTTCCCAAGCACCAGTTGATTGGGTGGGCCGGGAGGAGATGCGAGGGCGCCCCTCCTGGCCGACATCGCGAGCTTCAGGAGAAAACCTGACCTCAGAGAATCCCCAAGCAGGTGATTTGGAGGGCGGGAGTAGCTGAGAGGTCGTCTTCAGCTGATCGAGTCCGAGAGCTGCAGGGGAATCCAAGGCCCCAGCCAATCCCTGCACTCCAGTGATTTGGGGGCGACGGGAGAAACTGCGAGGGCGCCATCTGCTGTCCGGGCCCGTGTTTTCAGGGAAATCCCTTGCCCCAACAAATATGCGCCCAACTGAATTTGGGGGTGAATTAAAGACCTCCTAGGGAGTCCTCTGCTGGCCGAGCTAGCGAGCTGCCAGTGAATCCCGGAACCCACCCAACTCAATAGCACCGGGCTACTGGGGGGAAATTGAGGAGCAGCGAGGGCGCCCCCTACTTGTCGCCCTCTCGTGCTGCAGGGGCTTCCCAGACCCCAACCACTCCCCAAGCACCAGTAGCTTGGGGAGAAAGGGAGGAGCTTTTTGTGCATCCCCGGCTGGCCGACCTCGCGAGCTTCAGGAAAATCTCTGACCTCAGCCGATCCCCAAGCACCGGTTGATTTGGAGTGTTCGGGAGAAGCTGAGAGGGCGCCTTCTGCTGACCGAGTCAAAGAGTTGCAGGGGAATACCCTGTCGCAGCCAATCCCCGTACTACACCAATTTGCTGGCGAAGGGAGTAACAGAGAGGGCGCCATCTGCTGGCCGGGTCAGCGAGCTGCAGAGAAATCCCTTGCCCCAAACAATCAGCGCCCCGTCTGAATGTGGGGTGGACCGGGAGTTGATTCAAGGGCGCCGTTTGTTGACCGAGCCCAGGAGCTGCAGGACGGTCCCTGGCTCCAGCAGATCCCTACACTCCACTCAGTTAAGGAGACGGTGGAAACGGTATGGCCTGCGAGGGCGTCCTCTGCTGGCCGAGCTCGCGAGCTGCAGGAGAATCCAGGACCCCAGGAAATCCCCAAGCACCAGTTGATTGGCGGGAAAGGAAGGAGCTGCGAGGGCGCCCTCTGCTGGTCCACACAGAGCACTGCAGGTGGGCCCACGGCTCCAGAAAATCTCCGCACTCCACTGAATGGCAGGTGACCGTGAAGAGTTGCGACAGCGCCAACTGCTGTCCGAGGCCAGGAGCTGCAGGAATGTCCCTGGCTGCAGCCGTTCCCCAGGATCCGCTCATTTAAGGTGACGGGGGTAATCGGAAAGAGCGGCGAGGGCGTCCTCTGCCGGCGGAGCTTGCTAGCTACAGGAGAATCCCCGACCCCAACCACTTCCCAAGCACCAGTTGAATGGGTGGACCGGGAGGAGCCACGAGGCCGCCACTCCTGGCTGATCTCGCGATCTTCAGGAGAAAACCCGATCTCAGAGAATCCACAAGCACCAGGTGATTTGGAGGGCGGGAGTAGATGAGGGGGTCTCTTCAATTGATCGAGTCCGAGAGCTGCAGGGGAATCCAAGGCCCCAGCCAATACCTGCATTCCAGTTATTTGGGGGCGACGGTAGAAACTGCGAGGGCGCCATCTGTTGTCCGGGCCTGTAAGCTGCAGGAAAATCCCTTGCCCCAAGAAATATGCGCCCCACTGAATTTGGGGGTGAAGGGAAGACCTGCCAGAGAGTCCTCTGCTGGTCGAGCCAGCCAGATGCCGGTGAATCCCGGACCCCAGCCAACCCCATGCCACCGGGCTATTGGGGGGAAATGGAGGTGCAGCGAGGGCGCCCCCTGCTTGCCGACCTCTCGTGCTGCAGGGGCTTCCCCGACCCCAGCCAATCCCCAAGCACCAGTTGCTTGGGAAGAACGGGAGGACCTGTGTGCTTCCCCTGCTGACCTACCTCGCGAACTTCAGGAAAATCGCTGACCTCAGCCGATCCCTAAGCACCGGTTGATTTGGAGGGTTCGGGAGAAGCTGAGAGGGCGCTAATCTGCTGACCGACTCTAAGAGTTGCAGGGGAATACCCTGTCCCAGCCAATCCCCGCACTACACCAATTTGCGGGTGAAGAGAGTAACAGAGAGGGCGCCATCTGCTAGCCGGGTCCGCGAGCTGCAGAGAAATCCCTTGTCCCAAACAATCCGCGCCCCATCTGAATGAGGGTTGGTCTGGGAGGTGATACAAGGGCATCGCTTTTTGACGGAGCCCAGGAGCTTCAGGAGAATTCCGGACCCCAGCGTATACCCGAGCACCAGTTGATTGGGGGGGAAAGGGAGGAGATGCGAGGCGCCCTCTGCTGGCCCAAAAAGATTACTGCATGTCGGGCCACGTCCCCAGGCTATCCCCGCCCTGCATTGAATGGCGTGTGGGCAGTGAAAGCTGCGACGGCGCCCTCTGCTGGCCGAGTCCAGGAGCTGCAGGAATGACCAGGCTGCAGCCGTTCCCCAGGATCCGCTCATTTAAGGAGAGGGGGGGAATCGGGAAGAGCTTAGGGCGTCCTCTGCCGGCCGAGCTCGCGAGCTGCAGGAGAATCCCCGACCCCATCCACTTCCCAAGCAACAGTTGATTGGGTGGACCAGGAGGAGCTGCGAGGGCGTCCGTCCTGGGCGATCTCGCAAGATTCTGGAGAAAACCCGACCTCACAGAATCCCCAAGCACCAGGTGATTTGGAGAGCGGGAGTAGCTGAGGGGTCGTCTTCAGCCGATCGAGTCCGAGAGCTGCAGGGGAATCCAAGGCCCCAGTCAATTCCTGCCCTCCATTGATTTGGGGGCGACGGGAGAAACTGCGAGGGCGCCATCTGCTGTCGGGCCCGTGAGCTGCAGGGAAATCCCTTCCCCCAAGAAATATGCGCCCCACTGAATTTGGGGGTGAAGGGAAGACCTGCCAGAGAGTCCTCTGCTGGAAGAGCTAGCCAGCTGCCGGTGAATCCCGGACCCCAGCCAACCCAAAAGCACTGGGTTATTGGGGGGAAATGGAGGAGGAGCGAGGGCGCCCCCTGCTGGCCGACCTCTCGTGCTGCAGAGGCTTCCCCGACCCCAACCACTCCCCAAGCACCAGTAGCTTGGGGAGAAAGGGAGTTCCTTTTTGTGCTTCCCCTGCTGGCAGCCCTCGCGAGCTTCAGGAAAATCTCTGACCTCAGCCGATCCCCAAGCACCGGTTGAATTGTAGGGTTCGGGAGAAGCTGAGAGGGCGCTAATCTGCTGACCGAGTCTAAGAGTTGCAGGGGAATACCCTGTCCCAGCCAAACCCCGCACAACCCCGATTTGCTTGCGAAGGGAGTAACAGAGAGGGCGCCACCTGCTGGCCCGGTATGCCAGCTGCAGAGAAATCCCTTGCCCCAAACAATCCGAGCCCTCTCTGAAGGGCGGTGGTCCGGGAGGTGATACAAGGGCACCGTTTTTTGACCGAGCCCAGGAGCTTCAGGAGAATCCCTCACCCCAGGATATCCCCAAGCACCAGTCGATTGGGGGGAAAGGTAGGAGATGAGAGGCGCCCTCTGCTGGCCCACAAAGAGTCCTACAAGTCGGGCCACGTCCCCAGCCTATCCCCGCCCTGCACTGAATGGCGTGTGGGCCGTGAAGAGCTGCGACGGCGCCCTCTGCTGACCGAGCCCAGGAGCTGCAGAATGTCCCCGGCTGCAGCCGTTCCCTCGGCTACGTTCATTTAAGGAGAAGGGGGAAATCGGGAAGAGCTACGAGGGCGTCCTCTGCCGGCCGAGCTCTCGAGCTGCAGGAGAATCCCCGACCCCATCCACTTCCCAAACACCAGTTGATTGGGTGGGCCGGGAGGAGGTGCGAGGGTGCTCCTCCTGGCCGACTTCGCGAGATTCAGGAGAAAACCTGACTAAAGAGAATCCCCAAGCAGGTGATTTGGAGGGCGGGAGTAGCTGAGAGGTCGTCTTCAGCTGATCGAGCCCGAGAGCTGCACGGGAATCCTAGGCCCTAGCCAATTCCTGCACTCCAATGATTTGGGTGCGACAGGAGAAACTGCGAGGGCGCCATCTGCTGTCCGGGCCCGTGAGTTCAGGGAAATCCCTTGTCCCAACAAATATGCGCCCCACTGAATTTGGGGGTGAAGGGAAGACCTGCGAGGGAGTCCTCTGCTGGCCGAGCTAGCGAGCTGCCGGTGAATCCCGTTCCCCAGCCAACTCAAAAGCCCTGGGATATTGGGGGTAAATGGAGGAGCAGCGACGGCGTCCCCTGCTGGCCGACCTCTCGTGCTGCAGGGGCTTCCCCGACCCCAACCACTCACCAAGCACCAGTAGCTTGGTGAGAAAGGGAGGAGATTTTTTGCGTCCCCTACTGGCCGACCTCGCGAGCTTCAGGAAAATCTCTGACCTCAGCCGATCCTCAAGCTCCGGTTGATTTGGAGTGTTCGGGAGAAGCTGAGAGGGCGCCCTCTGCTGACCGAGTCAAAGAGTTGCAGGGGAATACCCTGTCCCAGCCAATCCCCGCACTACACCAATTTGCCGGCGACAGGAGTAACAGAGAGGGCGCCATCTGCTGGCCGGGTCCTCAAGCTGCAGAGAAATCCCTTGCCCCAAACAATCCGCGCCCCGTCTGAATGGGGGGTGGTCCGGGAGGTGATACAAGGGCGCCGTTTTTTGACCGAGCCCAGGAGCTTCAGGAGAATCCCGGACCCCAGGATATCCCCAGCACCAGTTGATTGGGGGGGGGAAGGGAGGAGATGCGAGGCGCCCTCTGCTGGCCCACAAAGAGGACTGCAAGTCGGGCCACGTCCCCTGCCTATCCCCGCCCTGCACTCAATGGCGTGTGGGCCGTGAAGAGCTGCGACGGCCCCCTCTGCTGGCCGAGCCCAGGAGTTGCAGGAACGTTCCCGGCTGCAGCCGTTCCCCAGGCTCCACTCATTTAATGAGAGGGGTGTAATCGGGAAGAGTTGCGAGGGCGCCCTCTGTCGAGCGAACTCGCGAGCTGCAGTAGAATCCCCAATCCCAACAACTTCCCAAGCACCAGTTGATTGGGTGGACCGGGAGGAGCTGCGAGGGCGCCCCTCCTGGCCAACCTCGCGAGCTTTGGGAGAAAACCCGACCTCATAGAATCCCCAAGCACCAGGTGATTTGGAGGGCGGGAGTAGCTGAGAGGTCGTCTTCAGCTGATCGAGTCCGAGAGCTGCAGTGGAATCCAAGGCCCCATCCAAACCCTGCAGTCCAGTAATTTGGGGCGACTGGAGATACTACGAGGGCGCCATCTGCTCTCCGGGCCCGTGAGCTGCAGGGAAACCCCTTGGCCCAAGAAATATGCGCCAAACTGAATTTAGGGGTGAAGGGAAGACCTGCCAGGCAGTCCTCTGCCGGCCGGGCTAGCGAGCTGCCGGTGAAACCCGGACCCCAGCCAATCCAAAAGCACCGGGCTATAGGGGGGAAATAGAGGAGCGGCGAGGGAGCCCCCTGCTGGCCGACCTTTCGTGCTATAGGGGTTCCCCGACCCCAGCCACTCTCCAAGCACCAGTAGCTTAGAGACAAAGGGAGGAGATTTTTGTGCGTCCCATGCTGGCCGACTTCGCGAACTTCAGGAAAATCTTTGACCTCAGCCAATCCCCAGGACCGGTTGATTTGGAGGGTTCCGGAGAAGCTGAGAGGGCGCCCTCTGCTGACCGAGTCTGAGTTGCAGGGGAATATCCAGTCCCAGGCAATCCCCGCACTACACCAATTTGCGGGCGAAGGGAGTAACAGAGAGGGTGCCATCTGCTAGCCGAGTCCGCGAGCTGCACAGAAATCCCTTGCCCCAAACAATACGCGCCCCGCCTGAATGGGGGGTGGTCCTGGAGGTGATTCAAGGGCGCCGTTTTTTGACCGAGCCCAGGAGCTTCAGAAGAATCCCGGACCCCATGAAATCCCCAAGCACCAGTTGATTCGGGGGAAAGGGAGGAGCTACGAGGCGCCCTCTGCTGGCAAACAAAGAGCACTGCAAGTCGGGCCACGTCCCCAGCCTATCCCCGCCCTGCACTGAATGGCGAGTGGGCCGTGAAGAGCTGCGACGGCACCCTCTGCTGGCCGAGCCCAGGAGATAAAGGAATGTCCCCGGCCGCAGCCGTTCCCCAGGCTCCGCTCATTAAATGAGAGGGGGGTAATAGGGAAGAGCTGCGAGGGCGTCCTTTGTCGGCCGAGCTAGCGAGCTGCAGGAGAATCCCCGAACCCAACCACTTCCCAAGCACCAGTTGATTGGGTGGACCGGGAGGAACTGCGAGGGCCCTCCTCCTGGCCGACCTCGCGAGCTTCAGGAGAAAACCCGAACTCAGAGAATCCCCAAGCACCAGGTGATTTGGAGGGCGGGAGTAGCTGAGAGGTCGTCTTCAGCTGATCGAGTCCGAGAGCTGCAGGGGAATACAAGGCCCCAGCAAATCCCTGCACTCCAATGATTTGGGGGTTGACGGGAGAAACTGCGAGGGCGCCATCTGCTGTCCGGGCCCGTGTTTTCAGCGAAATCCCTTGCCCCAACAAATATGCGCCCAACTGAATTTGGGGGTGAATTGAAGACCTCCCAGGGAGTCCTCTGCTGGCCGAGCTAGCGAGCTGCCGGTGAATTCCGGACCCCAGCCAACCCAAAAGCCCCGGGCTATTGGTGGGAAATGGAGGAGCAGTGACGGCGCCGCCTGCTGGCCGACCTCTCGTGCTGCAGGGGCTTCCCCGACCCCAACTACTCCGCAAGCACCAGTAGCTTGATGAGAAAGGGAAGAGCTTTTTGTGCATCCCCTGATGGCCGACCTCGCGAGCTTCTGGAAAATCTCTGACCTCAGCCGATCCCCAAGCTCCGGTTGATTTGGTGTGTTCGGGAGAAGCTGAGAGGGCGCCCTCTGCTGACCGAGTCAAAGAGTTGCAGGGGAATACCCTGTCCCAGCCAATCCCCGCACTACACCAATTTGCGGGCGAAGGGAATAACAGAGAGGGCGCCATCTGCTGGCCGGGTCCTCAAGCTGCAGATAAATCCCTTGCCAGAAAACAATCAGCGCCCCGTCTGAATGGGGCTGGTCCGGGAGATGATTCAAGGGCGCCGTTTGTTGACCGAGCCCAGGAGCTGCAGGACGGTACCCGGTTCCAGCAGACCCCTACGCTCCACTCAGTTAAGGAGACGGTGGAAACGGTATGACCTGCGGCGGCGTCCTCTGCTGGCCGAGCTCGCGAGCTGCAGGAGAATCCCGGACCCCAGGAAATCCCCAAGCACCATTTGATTGGCGGGAAAGGGAGGAGCTGCGAGGGCGCCCTTTGCTGTCCCACACAGAGCACTGCAGGTGGGCCCACGGCTCCAGAAAATCTCCGCACTCCACTGAATGGCAGGTGACCGTGAAGAGCTGCGAGAGCGCCCTCTGCTGGCCGAGGCCAGGAGCTGCAGGAATGTCCCCGACTGCGGCCGTTCCCCAGGATCCGCTCATGTAAGGTGACGGGGGTAATCGGGAATAGCGGCGAGGGCGTCCTCTGCCGGCCGAGCTCGCTAGATGCAGGAGAATCCCCAACCCCAACCACTTCCCAAGCACCAGTTGAATGGGTGAACCTGGAGGAGCCGCGAGGCCACCAGTCCTGGCCGATCTCGCGAGCTTCAGGAGAAATCCCGACCTCAGAGAATTCCCCAAGCACCAGGTGACTTGGAGGGCGGGAGTAGCCGAGGGGTCGTCTTCTGCTGATGGAGTCCGAGAGCTGCAGGGGAATCCAAGGCCCCAGCCAATTCCTGCACTCCAGTGATTTGGGGGCGACTGGAGAAACTGCAAGGGCGTCATCTGCTGTCCGGGCCCGTGAGATGCATACTTCTTGCCCAAGAAATGTGCGCCCCACTGAATTTGGGGTTGACGGGAAGAGCTGCCAGGGAGTTTTCTGCCGGCTGAGCTAGCGAGCTGCCGGTGAAACCCGGACCCCAGCCAACCCAAAAGCACGGGGCTATTGGGGGGAAATAGAGGAGCAGCGAGGGCGCCCCCTGAAGGCCCACCTTTCGTGCTGCAGGGGTTCCCCGACCCCAGCTGTCACCCGTCGTTTGGGAATGGGTTCGTTTAGTGATCGGCGAGGCGAGAGAGAGAGAGAGAGAGGCCGGGGACGGAGAGCCTGAGTTTTATATAAAATTAATTCCGCTAGGCGAATTGAATTTCTGTAATCCTGTATGCACAATGGATTGAACTTCCCTTTCGGGAGGAATGTAATCAATTAGCAATACTAGAGCTTCCTTACACGGGAGTAACACAATCATGCGTTAATCGCGCGTGGGTGAGGCGGCTAGCTCTCAACCATGTGCACTTCCCCCTCGGGAAGAATCCACTTACTTTCCCACATGGGAAGAATTCATTCCATTACCCGCGCACGTGGTGGGCGGCTAGCTCTCACAATGTGCTCTCCCTACATGGGAGGAATCCACTCATAATTCCCATCAGCAGCGGGGTACCTGGGTCCCACCCACGAGACACTCACCCATCCCCCGGCCCTTGCCTCAGTGTGTTGGTTCTGGTTGTAGAGCGGGCATCTGGCCTTCTGGGCAGGAAGAGACACGTGGGCTGCTGCTGCAGCTGCAACGGCTGCTCCTGCTGCTGCATGTCCTGGTGTTCTGACCCTGAAGGTCAGAGGCGACAGGTATTTATTGCCTGTGCCCCTAGGCCATTCCAGCTTCCGGCCTCAGTCTATCCAATCTCTGCCCTCCCCCCTCCTCCATACCTAATTTGATTGGCACGGGGGAGACGGACACCTTCTGTATTCCAAGCTTGGGCAGTCAATCTAGCAGATTTGGTCGTGGGGGCGGTATCCCACCCTCACTTCCGAGTTCCGCCTGCTGGCTCAGGTGGTCACGAGATAGCTTTTGACCTTGAGATGGCCGGTACCCAAGGGTCACTTCGGGACACCAGCCAATCCGCAAGCACCAGTAGCTTGGGGAGAAAGGGAGGAGCTTTTTGTGTGTCCTCTGCTGGCTGACCTCACGAACTTCAGGAAAATCTCTAACCTCAGCCGATCCCCGGTTGACTTGGAGGGTTCGGGAGAAGCTGAGAGGGCGCCCGCTGCTGACCGAGTCAAAGGGTTGCAGGGGAATACCCTGTCCCAGCCAATCCCCGCATTACACCAATTTGCGGGCGAAGGTAGTAACAGAGAGGGCGCCATCTGCTGGCCTGGTCCTCGAATTGCAGAGAAATCCCTTGCCCCAAACAATCCGCGCCCCGTCTGAATGGGGTGTGGTCCGGGAGGTGATTCAAGGGCGCCGTTTGTTGACCGAGCCCAGGAGCTTCAGGAGAATCCCGGACCCCAGGAAGTCCCCAAGCACCAGTTGATGGGGGGGGGGGAGAGAGGAGCTGCGAGGCGACCTCTGCTGGCCCACAAAGTGCATTGCAAGTCGGGCCACGTCCCCAGTCTATCCCCGCCCTGCACTGAATGGCGTGTGGGCCGCGAAGAGCTGCGACGGCGCCCTCTGCTGGCCGAGCCCAGGAGCTGCAGAACTGTCCCCGGCCGCAGCCGTTCCCCAGGCTCCGCTCATTTAATGAGAGGGGGGTGATCGGGAAGAGCAACTAGGGCGTCCTCTGTCGGCCAAGCTCGCGAGTTGCAGGAGAATCCCCGTACCCAACCACTTCTCAAGCACCAGTTGAATGGCTGGACCGGGAGGAGCCGCGAGGCCGCCAGTCCCGGTCGAACTCGCGAGCTTCAGGAGAAAACCCGACCTCAGAGAATCCCCAAGCACCAGGTGATTTGGAGGGCGGGAGAAGCTGAGGGGTCGTCTTCAGCTGATCGAGTCCGAGAGTTGCAGGGGAATCCAAGGCCCCAGCCAATTCCTGCACTCCAGTGATTTGGGGGCGACGGGAGAATCTGCGAGGGCGCCATCTGCTGTCCTGGCCCGTGAGATGCAGGGAAATCCCTTGCCAAGAAATATGCGCCCCACTGAATGTGGGAGTGACGCGAAGACCTGCCAGGGAGTCCTCTGCCGGCAGAGCTAGCGAGCTGCCGGTGAAACCCGGACCCCAGCCAATCCAAAAGCACCGGGCTACTGGGGGGAAATAGAGGAGCGGCGAGGGCACCCCCTGCTGGCCGACGTCTCGTGCTGCAGGGGCTTCCCCGACCCCAGCCACTCCCCAAGCACCAGTAGCTTGGGGAGAAAGAGAGGACCTTTTTGTGCTTCCCCTGCTGGCCGACCTCGCGAACTTCAGGGAAATCTCTGACCTCAGCCGATCCCCAAGCACCGGTTGATTTGGGGGGTTCGGGGGAAGCTGAGAGGGCGCCCTCTGCTGACCGAGTCTAAGAGTTTCAGGGGAATACCCTGTCCCAGCCAATCCCCGCATTACACCAATTTGCGGGCGAAGGGAGTAACAGAGAGTGCGCCATCTGCGGGTTGGGTCCGCGAGCTGTAGAGAAATCCCTTGTCCCAAACAATCCGCGCCCCGTCTGAATGAGGGGTGGTCCGGGAGGTGGTACATGGACGCCGTTTTTTTACCGAGCCCAGGAGATTCAGGAGAATTCCGGATCCCAGCATATCCCCAAGCACCACTGATTGGGGGGGGGGGGGGGAATGGAGGAGATGCGAGGCGCCCTCTCCTGGCCCACAAAGAGCACTGCAAGTCGGGCCACGTCCTCAGCCTATCCCCGCCCTGCACTGAATGGCGTGTGGGCCGTGAAGAGCTGCGACGACGCCCTCTGCTGGCCGAGCCCAGGAGCTACAGGAATATCCCCGGCTGCAGCCGTTCCCGAGGCTCCCCTCATTTAAGGAGAGGGGAGGAATCGGGAAGAGCTGCGAGGGTGTCCTCTGCCGGCCGATCTCGCGAGCTGCAGGAGAATCCCCGACCCCATCCACCTCCCAAGCACCAGTTGATTGGGTGGACCTGGAGGATCTGCGAGGGCGTCCCTCCTGGCCGAGCTCGCGAGGCTCAGGAGAAACCCTGACCTCCGAGAATCCCCAAGCAGGTGATTTGGAGGGCGGGAGTAGCTGAGAGGTCATCTTCAGCTAATCGAGTCCGACAGCACATTATATTATTAATGATGTGCATATATCTATAATTCTATTTATTTCTACTGATGCTACTGATACATGTCGACCTTGTCAAACCCAATGGCCTCAACTCCATCCTCATCCTCCTCGACCTCTAAGCTGGGTTCCAGACTGTCGACCACCCCCTTCTCCTGGAAACGTTATATAACCCT